>NC_085987.1:19018717-19350099 GCF_910591565.1 Cydia splendana
CAGTTGGGAACCGCAATGGTCTGATGCCAGGGAGATGGCGTGAATTATCATACCTGGACCATTGCGGCTGTAAAAAAGGCTGCGAAACAATGCGCTGCATGTGTCGGAGAGTCGGTCTACCCTGTACAGTGCAATGCAGCACTTGCAAAGGCAACTGCAAAAACGAAAGGTACTTATAGATAAACCACCCCAAACTGTCCCGCCCCTCCATTACTATTTTAATACTACACACATTGAAATAGTAATGGAAGTTAGTTTGGCGTAGTTCATCTCTATATATTTAATTTAATTATATTAGGTATATTTTGTTCTGATTTCATATGAATTTTCTTTTCTTTCAGTTCATCCACATCGGACGAAGATGATAAAGAGGAATAAATTTGAACCCACGGGTATAGGTACCTTAGGGCGGATGGCGCTTACGCTCTTATTAACGCCGCTTCAATACTATTGCGGTGCTAAGCGACGTAAGCGCCAGCCGCCATAACTTTTCCCGTGATGGTCACAAATAATAAGCAGAAATACAATTTATTTATTTATTTATAGCTCAATAAATAAAGTAAATATGTTTTCAGTTCTTTTTTTACCTTTAAATCATCAAAATTGACAGTTTTGACGCGAGCCACGCGAGCGGGCCGTTTCGGACGGCAGTTACGCGCTTTTTGAAATGCGTATAGTTCAAAAACTACTCAACGGATTGTTAAGATTATTTTTTATTTTGCAGATAATATTATCAGGTTTTATTTAAATGAAAGAATATGTGATCATATTATAGAATATTTAGTTGTTATTTTCATTAGAAGGAAAAAAATTAAAGAACACAACTTTATTAATATTCGGCCGCCATCTTTAATTTCTTAAATGCCATATTTTTTATTCGATTACAAGTGTCAATACGAATTGATCGATATGTCGCAGTCGGATCGTATAATCCGCCGTATTACATTACGGCTAGCCGTTTTCAAAAACAGGGGCGTTTTGAAATGCGGCGGTTTAAGAGCGCTCTTACAAGAAAAGTCGAAATAATGCAAAATTGATGATACTAGTCGACGAAATTCAGGACTTTGCGCTCATTATTAGAAACAATGAGTACTTGTTCCAGTAAAAGCGTCTTCTTATCTTTATAAATATCGTTGTAAATATTAGAAAAAGGACTTATTAAATTAGTAATGATTTTTTTTCTGATGGTCGTTTCCGAAAAACCCCGTGAAGCACTGAATGGCGAGCTCTTATTTGGAAATGTTGAGAATTTTACTCTGCTAAACCTGGCTATTTTGTATTACTAATACCCTGTACTTTAGGCATATCAAACTATATTTTTCCTACATACCTTTGGGAAAGAGAAAATCAAAGTAAAACGAACTCGATTTTCTCTCCGAAACAAGTGTCAATTCCTACGAAAATCTACTTAATATCGAAGTCATTTTCATACTCAAGCAATCTGCAACGTTTGCTTATACTGTTGGTATACATTAGTGTTTATGAAATTCTACTATAATTTTTAGGGTTTCGTACCCAAAGGGTAAAACGGGACCCTATTACTAAGACTTCGCTGTCCGTCCGTCCGTCCGTCCGTCCGTCCGTCCGTCCGTCCGTCCGTCCGTCCGTCTGTCACCAGGCTGTATCTCACGAACCGTGATAGCTAGACAGTTGAAATTTTCACAGATGATGTATTTCTGTTTCCGCTATAACAACAAATACTAAAAACAGAATAAAATAAAGATTTAAATGGGGCTCCCATACAACAAACGTGAGTTTTGACCAAAGTTAAGCAACGTCGGGAGTGGTCAGTACTTGGATGGGTGACCGTTTTTTTTTTTGCTTTTTTTTTTTGTTTTTTTTTTATATGGTACGGAACCCTTCGTGCGCGAGTCCGACTCGCACTTGCCCGATTTTTTGGCAATTTTTTGAAAACTACTCTATATTACCGATGACGCGCGCTGCGCCAGCTCAGTGCCGCGGCAGAGCTTGTAGAGGCAGGACGTGTGTCGGTCGGCTCCGCACATTTTCAACGGCGACGACGAGGTTTTTTATCATTGTGTGCGGCGGGCGCCGTGTAAAACGCTATACTGTGTGTAGGGCTTCCAAATACCGGACTTCTCACAATACCGGTATTAATACCGAAACTGTCTTCATCAATACCGGGATCCCGTGATCCCGGTATTGATAATGAATCGCTTAAAAAATTATAGTTTGATTAAAAAGGAGAATTAAAAAGGGTTACTGTAACACCAGATATGTCCTAAAAGCTTTTAGAACAATGATGATGATGATGATGATGTCCTCCCAGACGTATCCGTCGACGGCGACACCCGGACAAATCTGTATCAGGTATTCAGTAAAGCCTGACGTGCATGGGCTCGAACGTGACTTGCGAAACCGAGTTTTGTTTTAAACTTCCGGCCGCAAGACATCTGAGTCAGTAAAGCTCGCCATTTGAGTCGTAAGTGTATGTGTAGGAGGGCTTGGGCCGAGATTTTCGAAGCTGGCGCTTAGCGTCAAGATCTTCGAGGCGTGCACTTTCGAAGTCGTTGAGACCAGTGTTGACCGCAGTTCGCCAGTCCGATCTCCGAGTTGCAAGCTCCTCCCACGACTCACACGATATGCCGGTGGCCGACAGATGGCGTTTCAGGACGTCCTTGTGCCGCAGATATTGTCCACCGGCCTTGCGTTTACCCGAAGCTAGTTCGGAGTAAAACACAACTTTAGGCGATCTTGATGGTGGCATGCGTACATGGTGTCCACACCAACGCAGTTGACCATTCATGAGTAGGCATTCCATACCCGACATGCCAGTACAACGCAGAACCTCCGAGTTTGGAACACGATCCTGCCATCTCAGCCGAAGAATTGCCCGGAAACACTTTAGATGAAAAGAGTCTAGACGTTTGATGTCTCCCTTGTACAGGCACCAGGTCTCCGAAGCATAAAGCAACAAAGGTAAAATTATTGCTTTGTAAACGGCGAGTTTAGTGCGGAGGCTAAGGTCGTGTGATTTCCAAACTCGTTGATTGAGTCCGCCAAAGGCTGCAGCAGCTTTTGCGATCCTTGAAGATATCTCGGACTCGAGACGATTGTCGCTCCGCAATAGACTCCCAAGGTAACGAAAAGTTTCTACTTCTTCTAAAGCGTTGCCGCTGAGGTAAACAGCAGCGTCGTTCGCAGATTTTCCTCGTGCAGGTTGTTTAAGAATCTGGGTTTTCGACGCGCTGATCACCAATCCGAACTTACGACAAGAATCGTCTAAGTTGTCCAGATAACTTTGCAAATCTTCTAGGGTATGTGCCATAAGGCAAACGTCATCAGCGTAGAGAACTTCTGTGATTGCAGTTGAGTGGACTTTTCGCTTAGCTCTGAGTCGCGCAAGGTCAAATATACTTTTGTCCATTCGAGAATTTACCATGATCTGATGGTTACATTTCTGAAGGGCATCGTTCATTACCGCGGAAAAGTAAATAGCGAATAGGGTCGGAGCCATGACACAGCCCTGTTTAACGCCGCTAGTGACCAATAAACAATCAATGTCGCTATCTGCATTAATTTTATTTCACACTCCAGGTTGGCAATAATTTTATCCAACTTGTTGACTTCACCAGTCACATTTTTAGTCCAACAATCCACCAGCCAACTTTTTTTCTAATTTCCGCCTAAATTAGTTTTACCATACTAGATCTCTTTGTTCCTTGCTCTTTTCTTTAAAAAAATTGATAAAATTTGAAGAACTAACTATATTAATCTCACTGTCAGGATACATCCACCATCAACCACCAAATATTTATCGGACGTTCAGGCAACGATCTTATTTTAATAATAAAATAAGGGCTAGATGCAAGTTAGATGCGTCTGACATGTAGTAAGCTTCTTAATACAGCCGAATATGACCATTCTAATGGATATAAATGGTTTAAACTGCAATTTTCCTTGTTTTTGAAAATACCGGGATCCCGGTATTCTATTTACAAATACCGGTATTGAAAAATACGTCTAAAAAGACGGGATCCCGGTATTTCGGGATCCCGGGATCCCGGTATTGGAAGCCCTAACTGTGTGCGTGTAAACCGCAACGAGAGACTTTGATCCTAGCACTGTTTTTATAGTATTATAATTTATAATGGTACAGTTTAATAAACTACCGGACAGGATTAAAAATATTTGAAACGACCTGACATTCTATATGTATTTATTTGACTCAAGATAGTACTCAGGGTCTGATGATGGAGCCGGAAGGTGGTCACCGGTACCAATCAACCATGCAACTAAACCACTTCGTGTTTAGGCTCGTTTTATTCATCTCAACAAGATCTTTGACACAAGATAGTACTCAGGGTCTGATGATGGAGCCGGAAGGTGGTCACCGGTACCAATCAACCATGCAACTAAACCACTTCGTGTTTGGGCTCGTTTGATTCGGCTCAACAAGATCTTTGACTTAAGATAGTACTCAGGGTCTGATGATGGAGCCGGAAGGTGGTCACCAGTACCAATCAACAATGCAACTAAACCACTTCGTGTTTAGGCTCGTTTTATTCGTCTCAACAAGATCTTTGACTTAAGATAGTACTCAGGGTCTGATGATGGAGCCGGAAGGTGGTCACCGGTACCAATCAACCATGCAACTAAACCACTTCGTGTTTGGGCTGGTTTGATTCGGCTCAACAAGATCTTTGACTTAAGATAGTACTCAGGGTCTGATGATGGAGCCGGAAGGTGGTCACCAGTACCAATCAACAATGCAACTAAACCACTTCGTGTTTAGGCTCGTTTTATTCGTCTCAACAAGATCTTTGACTTAAGATAGTACTCAGGGTCTGATGATGGAGCCGGAAGGTGGTCACCGGTACCAATCAACCATGCAACTAAACCACTTCGTGTTTAGGCTCGTTTGATTCGTCTCAACAAGACCTTGGACACAAGATAGTACTCAGGATCTGATGATGGAGCTGGAAGGTGGCCACGGGTACCAGTCTACCATGTAACTGAACCACTTCGTGTTTGGGCTCGTTTGATTTGTCGCAACAAGATCTTTGACACAAGGTAGTACTGAGGGTCTGATGATGGATCCGGAAGGTGGTGACCGGTACCAATCAACCATGCAACTAAACCACTTCGTGTTTGGCTTCGTTCGATTCGTCGCAACAAGATCTTTGACACAAGTTAGTACTCAGGGTCTGATGATGGAGCTGGACTGTGGCCACGGGTACCAGTCTACCATGTAACTGAACCACTTCGTGTTTGGGCTCGTTTGATTTGTCGCAACAAGATCTTTGACACAAGGTAGTACTGAGGGTATGATGATGGATCCGGAAGGTGGTCACCGGTACCAATCAACCATGCAACTACACCACTTCGTGTTTGGCTTCGTTCGATTCGTCGCAACAAGATCTTTGACACAAGTTAGTACTCAGGGTCTGATGATGGAGCTGGACTGTGGCCACGGGTACCAGTCTACCACGTAACTGAACCACTTCGTGTTTGGGCTCGTTTGATTCGTCGCAATAAGATGTTTGACACAAGATACTACTCAGGGTCTGATGATGGAGCTGATGATGATAGACAGGTACCCGTCGCCACCTTCGCGCTCCATCATCAGACCCTGAGTACTACCTTGTGTCAAAGATCTTGTTGAGATGAATAAAACGTGCCTAAACACGAAGTGGTTTAGTTGCATGGTTGATTGGTACCGGTGACCACCTTCCGGCTCCAACATCAGACCCTGAGTACTATCTTGTGTCAAAGATCTTGTTGAAACGAATAAAACGAGCCTAAACACGAAGTGGTTTAGTTGCATGGTTGATTGGTACCGGTGACCACCTTCCAGCTCCATCATCAGACTCTGAGTATCACCTAGTGTCAAAGATCTTGTTGAGACGAATCAAACGATCCTAAACACGATGTGGTTTAGTTGCATGGTTGATTGGTAATGGTACCTTCCAGCTCCATCATCAGACCCTGAGTACTGTCTTGTGTCAAAGATCTTGTTGAGACGAATCAAACGAGCCCAAACACGAAGTTGTTTAGTCACATGATAGACTGGTACCCGTGGCCACCTTCCAGCTACATCATCAGACCCTGTGTATCTTCAGTGTCAAAGATCTTGTTGAGACGAATCAAACGAGCCTAATCATGTTACTACATGGTTGATTGGTATCCGTGACCACCTTAATCATCATCAGATCCTCAGTACCAGTTCGTTTTTAAACCCTCGTTGATACAAACTTTACATCCTATAGGTACCAAATGCAATGACGAAACATGTAAATAAGCGAGTAGGTACCTATAATTTCTTTCGAGTAATATACCTTCATAAGTACGAGTATGGGGCTATTCATAAATTACGTCGTTTCAAATGGGAGGAGTGGGGGGGGGGGGGTCTGGACATCGGATGATGGTAACATGACGTAGGAGGAAACAGATTCATCCGAAGCTTGATTTTTGGATGATTTGAGGGGCGGGGGGGGGGGGGGGGGGGGGTCAAAAATCGTCAAAAATAGATGACGTAATTTATGAACAGCCCCTATGTACATTTGCACTGCATTTAGTATTTTCGTACTTACCAAATAACAGTTTTAGAACTTTAAAAGTTAAGTACAGTTAGTGTTGTTATGGTTGATTTCAATATGCTTCGCGAAGGATCAAGAATGTTTAATCCATCATTGTAGTGGGAGTGTGGTAGAAGGGATCGGCATACTGAGCTCGCACGGCCTGCCGCAGCGCGTAAAATACCTAAACTCGCTCAACGCCGAAATGTAATAGCGCTCTTAACGATTAGCCGGATTGAATGCGGCTGAATGAGAATCCGCCGGAATGTATTCGGCGCCATACGTTCTTCAACACGGCTAGCCGTAATGTAATACAGCGAGTCATTAGCCGCCGCTTTGACAGTTTTTAGTTCCCATTTTTAACACCCGTGGCGCTGCCTGACAAACGCTGGGGTGTCCATCAAATCTGGAGTTCGTCGGACTGTTTCTTTTCAAAAAACATTTCTTTCGCAACTTAACTAGACGGAGCCCCGCTTCGCGGGGCTCCTATTTCTGAGCGGTTTGCCCTTCGGGCATCTGAAGCTACCTAACGAACCTAACCTACCTACCTATTGATTTAGTGAGACGTCCGTGAAAACATTACACTTTGGGGAAAAAAGCGTAGGTAGGTAAGTAGGTTAGGTTCGTTAGGTAGCTTCAGATGCCCGAAGGGCAAACCGCCCAGAAATAGGAGCCCCGCTTGCGGGGCTCCGTCTATTTAAGTTGCGAAGGAAATGTTTTGGAAAATAAACACATGTAGTGCGGTGGGACCATGGTAAAAATAAATTAAATTGCAAACATTGTCAAACTCCGGTTACGTAGGCGACCGAAAGAACTGGTCACCCTACAATCTAAAATAGTAGTACGATGCGGCTAAACGTTGGCCGCCTTATTGAAGAACGTATCGCAATGACAATCCGGCTAATCGTCGAACCGCCGCATTTCAAAACGCCTCTGTTTTTGATAACGGCTAGCCGTAATGTAATACGGCGGATTATACGATCTGACTACGACATATATATCAATCATTAAAATCGGTGCAGCCGTTTTGTGTCTATAATTTTTTTAAATATTGCAGCCGCCATTTTGGAAAAGGTCCGCCAACTTGAATTCTAGTGAATGAAATTTGTGTTTCCTCGGATGAAATCATTCAGATTGGTCCCTAGTATCATTATTGGGCAAAGCGGCTTGCTTTCTGCCAAAAATGCAGTTTCTTTTCGCTAAGCTCTATCACTATTGGGGCCTTGGCCGTCCATCACCAGTACCAGTACTGCTTCGTTTCTCAGAAGTGTCGGTCTACTTACTCTTGAAAATGTTACGCGCAATTAAAAAAAAAAAAGAAAATGGCCTTGCTGCTGCATATGTATTTTCTTGTTATTGGATAAGAATAAAAAAGAGTGTGGGAAAAAAAACTGCTAAAAATTCGCCAGAAAGCGTCATATTTCTTAAGTATTGGTAATAATTGTTGCAATGCCTATTCATCCATTGTTTGTTGGAGTGATTGGGAGATTCAGGTCCCAAAAACAGCGATTTTCTTTATAAAATTCAAAAAAATGGCGCGCACTGTTGTCATACGTCAAACACGGTAGTCCGCAACGTAGGACGACAACCCACACACAATCCTACGCGGCGGACTACAGCGGTGGGCGGGGCTTGCAGGATTTGTAGGACCCAAGAGGCATCCTACTTGGGTGTTGTAGGACGACACGTAGTCCGCGACTCCCATACACAATCCTACCCAATGAGGCGGACTACAAGGTAGGAGTGTGAATGGGGGGCAAGGCCGTTAGAGTTGGCACCACTTGACGTCCTTTTGCGTGCTATGTATTTTCTTGTTATTGGATAAGAATAAAAAAGAGTGTGGGAAAAGAAACTGCTAAAAATTCGCCAGAAAGCGTCATATTTCTTAAGTATTGGTAATAATTGTTGCAATGCCTATTCCTCCATTGTTTGTTGAAGTGATTGGGTGATTTCTGGTCCCAAAAACAGCGATTTTCTTTATAAAGTTCAAAAAAAATGGCGCGCACTGTTGTCATACGTCAAACACGGTAGTCCGCAACGTAGGACGACAACCCACACACAATCCTACGCGGCGGACTACAGCGGTGAACGGGGCTTGCAGGATTTGTAGGACCCAAGAGGCATCCTACTTGGGTGTTGTAGGACGGCACGTAGTCCGCGACCCCCATACACAATCCTACCCAATGAGGCGGACTACAAGTTAGGAGTGTGAATGGAGGGCAAGTAGGGCTTCCAAATACCGGACATCTTTCAATACCGGTATTAATACCGAAACTGTCTTCATCAATACCGGGATCCCGGTATTGATGAAGACAATCCCGGGATCCGGTACTAATAATCGCTTATTTTTTTTAAGTTTTATAAAAAAAAGGCTCACTGTAACACCAGATATGTATGTCCTTAGCTTAGGATAAAAACAATAATCGCCATCTGCAATAATTATCGTGAAATGATTGGCAATCATTTTATCCGCCTTGTTGACTTCACCAGTCACATTTTAAGTTCAACCCAATAAACCAGCCAACTAAATTCAAATTTGCCACCAAAAATTCGTTTGCCATACTACAATTCCTTGCTCATTTATTTCTACTTTTTGATATAATTTTAAGAATGAATTATATTAATATCATATCCTGAACATCAGAATTCATCAACAAATATTTCTCTAACGCATATGCATAGATCTTGTTTCAATAAGGGATATTACTACAATGTTCTGCCACCAGAGTGCAGCACTACCGACTCTAGTAAATTCATAGACTAACTTATACATACAGTGCCTTAAACTGTTTTTTGACAAGTTTTCACAGACAATTGTAATATGGCGATTGTCCACTTTTAGTGTTTAGCAGTAACACTTTGGTTTACTGCGACATAAACGCGTATTGCTTGTGTCAGCGCAACCTAACGTGTATATATAGGCAGGCATTTAGAGAATATATGTTCTTATACTATCACACATAAGGTGTTTCAATACATACTCCCTGCTACTGCTCGAAACAACATAACAAGATCTCTCTTGTTATTTGATGGCGACCCAGACCAGCGAACCAACGAACTAATACTCAAGAAAGAAGAAAAAATCTACCAAGACTACAACCCAGATAACCAATCACACTTTCAACGCAAGAATCCACGCAGTCAGAACCAACCACCATTAAGAACCAAGAAAAAAGAAGAACCACCCAACATCAAAAAACGGAAACCAAGTTAAGAAGAGAAATCAAGAAGAGCGAAGGTCGAAGAGCGTTGTCCAGGGTTTCCCGGCTCGCAAACCAAGAGGTGTCCAGGGTTATCCCGGCCCACCATAATCATCGGAAGCAGAGCCAGCCAGCCATATGAATCGTCAAGCGAGTGCCACGTGGAGGTGCCAGCTCGCCAGGCCGCGTCAACAGCTGCCAAGAATGCCGGTCGCGAACTCGCACCGGACCGGACGAAGACGAAGCCGAGGACGGCCAGCCACGCAGCAATAGGATGTAAATCCTACGTGTAATTTAGTATTTTATTTTATTTTCTCTAAAAGCCAGCATTTTTTTTTTTCCAATTCAGTAGCAGTCATATTTAAATCATTCATAATTATTAAAGGTTGTCGTTAAACTCAATTTCGTTTCGAGCATAAATAATTTTCATAAGAAGTCATAATATAATATAAAAATTAAAAGTGTCGAATAGTGTCCTCAATTATGTATGTTGCAATTTGCAGCGCGTGCCACACGTTGTGCGCACGTCGACAGAAAACTTAACTAGGCCGCGAGACTTTGCCGCGAGTTAGAATATTTTAATAAGCGATGAATGGAATTTGATACATCGCATAACGATTAAGTAATAAACAACTCAATTCAATAAAATTATTTAATTGTTTTTGAGTAATGATTAATACTTTAGCTACGTGTCGGACTGATCACCTGATATACAGCGAAAGTTTGATTTATTACATTTTTTTTTAATTTTGGAAGTTAAATAAAAGTGTTTATTTTATAAAAAACCTTACAGTACGGTACAAGTTTGAGAAGTTTTAAGGAGTTTAATAGGCACATTCGTACAATGTGACCTTATAGCTAGAGCACTAGTCCTTCGTACTTGATCATAGTGTGATATACAGTATCCTCCGTGAAAGTTGTAGGAGACTTTTAAGTCTTAATGTATTTGTGTCTCTAGGTACAGGCAGAGCCGTACAGCCTGGCCTGATATGCCGCTATTATTGTGTTTTAGGGTGACCATGCCCTCGGGTAGCCAATCCCGCATGTAGTTATGAAGTTCGGATACGCACGGGAGCGTAGCCCATGATGTATTGATTATAGGGTGACCATGCCCTGGGTAACCATTCCCATTAATTATGTTAGGAGCTTAGGACTCCGTCTTAATACGGCATTAGTTATTTTTATTACGAGATTTATAGGGTACCGTAACTATAAACAGCGAGAGTGAATATTTTAAAGTTGAATACCAAATGTTTTTAAATGTTTTAAAGTTGAATAGTAAATGTCTTAAAGATGAAGAATAGGTAAATGTTTTTAAAGAACGAGATTTATATTTTATGAGAAAAGGAAGTAAATTAATATATTAACGTTTGAGAGATGATAACATTTTAAGTGAAGATAATATTTTCTTATTAAAAGATAACGATAATTTTTTACAAGGACTACGACATTAATACGACACATAAAATCAAGCTAAATAAAGATTGTTTGCATTATACCTATATAATTTATTAACATTTTTTTTTATTGATTTCAGAAAAAATTGTAAACAAGTAACATGCGTTTAAATTTTTTCTTCTGCCACCCCGGCGGTGAGAGGAACTTTCGGGGGAGGTGTAATATGGCGATTGTCCACTTTTAGTGTTTAGCAGTAACACTTTGGTTTACTGCGACATAAACGCGTATTGCTTGTGTCAGCGCAACCTAACGTGTATATATAGGCAGGCATTTAGAGAATATATGTTCTTATACTATCACACATAAGGTGTTTCAATACATACTCCCTGCTACTGCTCGAAACAACATAACAAGATCTCTCTTGTTATTTGACAATAAAATATGACATTGATGCATCAAGGCGGTTTGTTAACAAGGGCCTACCGGTAAACTCGAAAATCGAAATTTAGTTATCTGCCTCTTTATCGCTCGAATATGCAAGAGTGTTAGAGAGGTTAGATAACGAAATTTCGATTTTCTTGTTTCGCGGTAGACCCCCAGATTGTGACAGATAGGGGTAGTGGCGCTACCTATGCAGAGTTTCGCGTAATATTTCCTATTAAATGATCTTCTTTAATTAAATGGGCAAGTAATCTTCTTGATACAGCCGAATTCAATCATTTTATTGGATTTTAAACGGTATAATCGGCACATTTTCCTTGTTTTTGAAAATACCGGGATCCCGGTATTGCATTAAAAATACCGGTATTGAAAAATGCGTTTAAACTGACGGGATCCCGGTATTGGAAGCCCTAAGGGCAAGGCCGTTAGAGTTGGTTTTGCGTGCACGACCACAGATAAGATAATGGCTTGAATTTTGTCCTTTCTGTACGGTAGTACTATTATTTATTCTGTGGCAATGCACAATGCTGAGGGCCTACCGCGAACTATGTTAGACATGTTGCCTCTCTGTCTCACTTGTACGTAAGTGTGACAGGGAGGCAACACTTCGAACGTGGTTCGCGGTAGGCCGTCTGAGCCGAACGGAGCCGAGTTTGCCCGAAAGGAGGAGTGTCTGTCCACTACTATAGTAAACTGTCACCCTATACATGAGAATAACAGCGCCCTCTTGACAAGGATCATTATTATACACATATTACTGGTTGTTACTGGTCAGGCTTTAAAAATTAAGTGTACTGCTGCCAACTTACAAAATATTCATTAGGTTGTATAAGTCAGAAACGCGCATGTGACACCCTTAATACAGCATCATCCATAGACTACGAAGACCGCTTAGCGTTTTTTGTTAGTCTCCATAAAACTTTCCAAAAATATAATTTAGCAAGGAGCAAGTACATAATTATATTTTTTTATAGGATGTACCTCATGTACCTTACCTATATTCCGAATCCAAGGACTATGAGGTATCAGTATCACACGTATTTTTAGGAGTATTATCTCTATTTTTCACCATTTTGAATTGGTCGACTAGACAGAGAGATGAAACAAATGATCATAAGTCTAAACCTAAGTTAGCCTGAGGCATTGTTCCCGACACTGGCCGCGTTCCCCCTCTACTGAGTTTTTGCGCAAAAAATGCGCCAGCCCGTAGGTCCCCAGACACCCAGACTAGTTTGGTAGAAATTTATTACTAGTTTGGTAGAAATTTATTACTAGTTTTTTTGGTGTTTGGACCGAAAGTTTCAATCGCAAGTGCCGCAAATACATAATTAGTTTTCAAAAATGCATTAGGTACCTATTTACGACACTTGGCTATTTGGGAGTCGTCAGAGTACCTACCTATACGTAGTTATTTTTAATGTATAAATTTTAAATACTTGATTTTTTTTCTGTGTTACTAAGTACCGTAAAATGGGGTGAGTAGGGATTGCGTGGAGAGTTGGGTTATGAATGGGGAGAGAAGGATGCCAGCATGGTACCTAAGGACATAGGACCTAAATAATGTATTCGTATTACAAATGGAGCTATAGTGATATTCATAAGAAAAAAAATCGATCCAACAATGTTCCAAAATCACCTTTGTATGAAATCCCATCTCACCCCAACTACGAGGTACTACGGGGTGAGGAGGGATTTTGTGTTTATCGGTAAAGTTATGAAATGAAACTACCCAAAATCATAAAAAAAAATTAAAATACAAATGTCCGGAAAATTTATCATATATACCATTCAGTTTACATATGTAAAAATAAAATGTTATCGAAGTTTGAATGTCAGTTTTGTCCCTACTCACCCCATTTTACGGTACCTACACCTACCCAAGTAACATTTTAGTCCTATAATTTTAGTTTTTATCGCTAAAAGCTTGTATAGACGTCGTATTAAGGTTTCAGAGGTGACCACCTATCGTATAAAAGCGCTTGGCAACACCTTTTTGCTCTATAGGCTTATACAGCTAATATATTCTATAAGCAATTGATGTAAAGGTTTATTTCATCATTTTATAGAGCCGTTATAGGCGTGTACTATAACAGGTTCAAATATAACCACTTTAGAGCAATATTACTGTATAATAGTATTTGGAATCACTTTTATGCAACTAATTTGCGCTATTAATGTTCCCTGCCAAGCCGCTATAGTTTTGTGTTTTAACAGTGACAAAAACCCAACTATACAACGATTTTAGGATATAGTGGCTTTAGAGATCACTGCTATAGTACATAATACTTTAGTAGTTTGCGCTATTAAGGTTCCCTGCAAGCCGCTATAGTTTTTTGTTTAAACAGTGACAAAAACCCAACTATACAACGATTATAGGATATAGTGGCTTTAGAGATCACTGCTATAGTACATAATACTTTAGTAGTCATATGAACACTATTATAGAACTGTTTTGCTCTATAGTAGCGTTTTTGGGACATATTTATAGCGTTGAAAAGCGCTTTAGTAGTTTTGATATAAATCCCTATTATATCTCATCGCTGTAAACGTCACAATGACTCTTTTATATCACAAAACTGTTGTATAGTGGGTTTGTTTTTTCTTTTAAAAGACAACAGCGTTATAGTTGAGTTTTTATGTCTTATATAAACCGAGTTAGATACATAAAGGTAGAAAACGACTACTTGTAAATGATAAATTTGATCTGTAATGGCTACTTATATCTTGCTTATATAAGTTCAGGCCTAAGCCATATAATGTGGTTCCGTACAAAATATTTTTATATTTTAATGAATTGATAAAAAAGACCCCAGTGATATTAGTGATTGTAGGTGAGATTTATCATCAATGATTTAATACAAGCATAAAATCGTGACGGTTTAGATATTTATCGACATCCATTATTAGCACATTTTTTTTACCAATCACACTGAAAAAGGAAACAACAGTAATGACTACATCTAAATTTAAAAAAATCCTATAGTTTGTAGGTGTAACTGGGTCACAGCAAAATTCTTTTGGAACCCTAATTTTAATCATGATGGCGGTGAATATTTCGTCGTAAGTTCTATAGTTAGCCTATAAAAGCGTCGGATTTACTTCTTGGCTGTATAGTAGTAACTATGGTAAATATCATAATATTTTATTAAAAACATAAATAAATCGAGGGGGCATTTAAAATTCCTCATTAAACTAATACTATTCTAACGGTAAAACTTCCGTCCCATATACTTTTTGCACTAAGGACCGAATTATTCGACATCTAAATGGCGCATATTAATATAAAGTCTTTACTTAGTACCGTTTTTGTGAAGTAAACACACAACAAAACCACTCACAACAGTTGATGGAAAACTTGATAGCAAATTTCGTAGTAAAGGAACTATGAATTCTACAATAGTATAAAAAGCACTATAATACAATTTCAAATACTACTATAGTATAAAACAAGCACTATAATGGAATCTCCAATGCCACTATAGTATAAATTAACACTATAATGGCGTTACTGACAACAAATCAGCACAAAAGTGATCATCACATCACTTTTATAGACCTAAAACGTCACGACTGACACTGCTACAGGTCTACTATATCACTGAATGGCACATAAGATGCGCCATTTCGGCTTTATACAATGTTCTTTGGTCTTTTATAGGACCTTAGGTGGTATTTGGGAAACGTTCTATCGACTACTATAGAACCACAAATTGTTACTTGGGTACTTTTTATGTGCAATAGAAAAGTGTGTACCTATGTACGTAATTAAGTATAACATGTTGTCACGCCCTAGTAGGGTCCATGACTGTACCTACTCATTTACTTTTAAGAACATCAGGTTATAATACCATGGTTTGCGACAAATAGGTAAATGATTATGAACAAAACTTCCGTGAGACACAGACATATTAAATATATTAAGAACGGGTCACTCACGTATTTTAAGTCGAAAAACGCTCGACATGTTTCACTCCGTACCGAGGAGTGTCATCGGGAGCTTGCGTTTACGGTGACGGACCGGCGCAAACTGCGGGCCGCAGCCCTCCGCGCCCGATGACTCGGCGCAGGCGCTGGTGGCGGCTTGGCAGGGGGAGCGAGAAACTACCCTCGTTTATCGCATTATTATTAGAAAAGTTTGTGATTCAGCGAAAAGTACGGGAGGCTATCGAAATTGGTCGTCATCCGAATTTTAACCGTGATTGTGGTTGGTCAGTGCCTACAAGCTGGAAAACTGTTTTGGGTACTACGTCGGTGGACAGTGTGGACGAACCTTTAGCGAATGACGTAGTGAGTGTTGCGTGCAATCCATCATTTGACAATAATGCGATAAACGAGGGTAGTTTCTCGCTCCCCCTGCCGCCACCAGCGCCTGCGCCGAGTCATCGGGCGCGGAGGGCTGCGGCCCGCAGTCTGCGCCGGTCCGTCACCGTAAACGCAAGCTCCTGATGTCACTCCTCGGTACGGAGTGAAACGTGTCGAGCGTTTTTCGACTTAAAATACGTGAGTGACCCGTTCTTAATATATTTAATATAAATGATAATGATACTAACTGGCGCAGACGCGTTTGACTGATTTTACCCACAATGGCACCTGCGCGCCCGCTCTGTGCCCCCGCGCCAGCTAGAGGACGAATACACAAATTCAAGATGTTGCCGAGATAGGGGGGACTGGGGTGCCAGGATAGCGTTTTATAAAACCGCCTTTTTAGGATTCCGTACCCAAAGGGTAAAACGGGACCCTATTCAGGGTGACCACTCTTTACTATAACCCAAATTTCCTGACTTTTCCCGGTTTTCCAGGCGTTTTTTCAAGTTTTTCCCTGACCATAATCTTAAATGTAATAAATATAAAATATGTAATTGGAATACATTTTTGAGTTTTTGCAGAATCTGAATTAGTCCAGTCATTATATCCAAAAAACCGACCCTACCCGTGAATAATCAGTTGTTGGATTTTTTTTAAAGTAGACTGAATCAGGCTCCTGTGTATATTCGAAAAACCGTGAGGACAAAAATTTTAGGAAATTTGATTCTCTACAAGTTTGGTCCTCACAATTTTTCTTCTAGGATCGATATTTTGGAAATTAAATTTGAAAAAAGAGACTAATTCAAAATATTTTCATCATCTACTAGATACGAGCGATAGAAATTGGGAATCTAGTGGTAAAGTGGTATTGACCACTCGATTTCAATTCTATTAGTAGAATTTAAACGCCAGATGGATTAAATGGAGATATCATTTAACGAAATACACGAAATCGAGTGGTCGAATTTCAAAAATCGGCCCCCTGGACTTAAATTTTCTATCTTTTTGTGTAGCTCCTCCGTGTACAAAAAAAAATGATCCACGCGGCTCGTAATGCTCTCTTTACGAGCCGCGTGGATCTTTTTTTTTTCAATATTTATTTTGTCTATACCGCCGTGGTAGGATATAGCGTTACCTATTATTAACCTATTTAGCGGCAAACGTACGACCCCAATTTCATAGAAAACCGCAAATCGATGTACGGGGTTAGCCGTTTGGCACACGCATGCTAGAGATCAAAATAAAATTTTTGACCCGCAGTTCCTAAAAAAAAAATCCATAGGAGGGGAGTGCTGAGTCATTGTTTTTTTTTATGAGAAAAAAAATTTTTTTTAGAAACTAATCGTGTATGGTAGGGTTAAAGAGGTATTCCCCGTTGGATATATGGATATTACGTATCATTTTATGATTAATATGCACCGTATCTGCAGTACAGTTCCATTAAGTCTCGTAGAATAGATACTGAAGTAGGACTGTATCACTTAGTATTATTGAAAAATTAAAAAAAAATACTAAATGAAATTATTTGCAAAATTGCTTTATTAGGGTTAGATATGAGGATATCACGTATCATTTGAGGTATATTGTACAAAAAAAATCAGCCATATCGTACCTGGAGAAGCCCAAACTTGGCATGTTTTGAAAATTATTTTTGCTTTAATTTAAAAAAAATGGCTGAAATGTAATGATGTGGTATAGTTTTAGAATCGCCTCAAAAAGCTTTTCTGAAAAAAAAAATTTCCCTCCCATACAAAAAAAAAACAATGACTCAGCACTCCCCTCCTACGGGAAATATTTTTAGGAACTGCGGGTCAAAAATTTTGTTTTGACCTCTAGTATGCGTGTGCCAAACGGCTAATCTGTACATCGTTTGGGGTTTTTAAAGTGAACAGGTTAGCACATTCACTGCCCCCGACGCAAATGTGCGTCCACCGTCATACAAGTTTGTTCCTAGGCCACGCCCTCTGGCAGTGAATGCGTTAGACTAATTATAGTAGATATATAATATTTGCAGATTATACATAGATTATAGATATATAATGAAGCGATGGTGGCCTAGCGGTAAGAGCGTGCGACTTTCAATCCGGAGGTCGCGGGTTCAAACCCCCGGCTCGTACCAATGAGTTTTTCGGAACTTATGTACCTACGAAATATCATTTGATATTTACCAGTTGCTTTTCGGTGAAGGAAAACATGATGAGGAAACCGGACTAATCCCATCAAGGCCTAGTTTCCCCTCTGGGTTGGAAGGTCAGATGGCAGTCGCTTTCGTAAAAACTAGTGCCTACGTCAAATCATGGGATTAGTACTCAAGCGGACCCCACGCCTATTACTTATTCTGTGCCCAGGCTCCCATTGAGCCGTGGCAAAATGCCGGGATAACGCCAGGAAGAAGAAGATATAATGTTTGCAGATGGTAAAATTAATAAATTTATTTTTATTTTATTATGTACATACAGAGACAATTTTTATTCCCTGACCTCCATTAAATTTCCCTGACAATTCCCTGACCTTTCCATGACTAGCGAAATTCCCTGACTTTTCCCGGTTTTCCAGAAAGTGGCCACCCTGCTATTACTAAGACTCCGCTGTCCGTCCGTCCGTCCGTCCGTCAGTCACCAGGCTGTATCTCACGAACCGTGATAGCTAGACAGTTGAAATTTTCACAGATGATGTATTTCTGTTGCCGCTATAACAACAAATACTAAAAAGTACGGAACCCTCGGTGGGCGAGTCCGACTCGCACTTGTCCGGATTTTTCATAAATGTGGTTAATTGTTGCAATGAGGTAAACCAATTACAGGACACAACCCTTTTTAAAACGCGACTCTGCTCATGAATAAGGATAAGAATTAAAAATTGTACAATTAAAAATAATGAAGCAATCAATATTTATTTAGTTATATATCTATTATAACAAATACTTCATATTTATTATCTTTTGGTTCATCAATAATTTGCATAGCAGAATAAGTTATAGCTTTTACTTCTGTCCCCTGGGGATGTTTGCCAATCTGAAACTCTTCACCATAACACTTGCAAACAATCCGAAACTCTTCCACATTAAACTCTGTGATCACCAGTTTTTTACAGATTAAAAATGGTTCAACTGAAAACAAAAACAACAGCTCGTCAAGAAAATGATACAAAAGACCCATCATGTCATCAGCATTGGCCTCGACGGTGTGCACCTCTCTGATGGTCACATAGTTCAGTTCCGTCATGTAGCCGAACATTGCCATCCCACACTGTTCAAAAGCTTCTTTCAGACTATCGCCCCACGCATGTAATCTGAAAATAATCAAATGATAGGACCGTACATTGTATTATAAGTTTTATACCTACTGGATATCGTTTTAGGAATTGTTCATGTTACTTTTTACTACTAAATTAATATAATCTACCAGCATAACTTATCAGTAGAAAAAGGTGTAGGCGCGAAGATCTATCTCCCATACAAATTTAGAATTTCGTGTCTTTTTCTACTAACAAAGTTGGCTTACCAGATATAGTTCATACAAAACTCTGATTTAGTTCAAGACAAAAAAAATCGACAAGGAGACCACTGCAATAAAATATTTGTGGCTATCCATTAGAGAAGGATCCTTAATGCCTCATGTGCATAAGGACCTTTCCATCAAAAGCCCGCTCCACACTCGTGAGCGAATCGCGGCGCGAAGCCGCGAACGCGAGTATGGAGTCGATTTCGCAGGTCTGCGTTCAAAACTCCACACTCTGTGTTCGCGGCTTCTCGCCGCGATTCGCACATGAGTGTGGAAGGCGCTAAAAGCTTTCAAAATTACCAACAAATAAATGTGGCTTTCCAATAGAGAAGGGTCCTTATGCTTCATGTGCATGAGTGGTCCTTATGGACATAAAGCATAAGGACCCTTCTCTATTGGAAGGTGTACTTTCGTTTGGGCCAAATACCTTTCGCCAAATTTCACTTCCCAACAAACTTATCGCAATAGTTTCATTTCCCAAAGGAACCCTTAGCAATGTTCTACTTGACATTAGATGTCGACTACGATGTTTTAGTAAGAAAACTGATGCACGGAGTTACCAGCCTTCTTTACTTATGGCGGAAGTGCATTATTTTTTATTTTCCAAAATATATTGGTAACAGGTCATAAAGTCATAATATATTATTAATATTATTATGCTCAGGCATCCATTTGGTAGATGTAAGAAGCGCAAATGTACTTACTGTACATCAGCAGTGTGGTCCAAATCTGTGAACAATAGAAATGTTTTGAACAAGGAGAATTTTTTAAATTGGACACTGAGAGCAGTTACCAATTGAGAATTGTCAGTTCAGAGTTGCCTGTGGTGCTATGCCAAAATGGTCTTAGGAGACAATGGCACAAAAATTAAAAGCTCCTTAGAGACCTACCTATGTTAGAAGAGCACTAAACAAGCTACAAAAATGACAAAATATTTTTCATTAAATCCATGAAATAAAATAAAAATAATTCACATTCTATATATTTCTCGCCTATTAAGTTTAAGGAACATGACACTGCAAAGTGGGATACATGAATGTTTGGCATAAACAAAAGAATTAAAGTACATAGATACAAATATAATTCTAATAAACCATTTAAAATGCTTCTATTACATTAGCAGCCTAAGATGAATTGCTTCCTAGGCAATCCCCCGGACACAGACTGTTCAATAGGCAAGGGTGTCGCAAAAAAAATTACAACACTCCAAATTAATCAAACATCCAATATATTCCACATGTCTCATCATATTGTTTTAATGACAATGGGGTAAACGTAACCTGATGGAAGGTAGTACTTGGAAAGTTCTGAAGGACCTTACTTTTTAAAGTGTTGCAACAGAAAAACAATAAAAATATTTATTGAATATTCTGCACTTTAACTGAATAATTTGGCCAAATAAAAACATAAGTATAATACTGAATAATTACTGAATATCGGCCCATGTCTAATATTGATATTTTCTTGGCACGGTGCGAAGTTAGTGGAGGGAAAAGTGGCACTGGTTGTCAGAAACACACATAATCTTATGAAATGGTACACATTAACGCTAGTGGCCGTTGGAACTAATTTTACTCCATAAGATTTTACATATAAAAGCCCACAAAAGGTGGGCAGCACCAGTCGTGCACCTAGGGAATGCAGATATGTTTAAAAAACTCTATGGGTTTGCACCATCTTGCAATTCTTGCATCATATCCTGTTCCAACTATGACATGAGGACAAACATTCAGCCAGACTAGTAAATGTCAAACTAATGTCTAGCCAATACCTAGCTGGTAGCTAATGCTTAAATTGAATAGGCAGCCAAAGTAAACAATATTTACAATTGCATATTCTGCCTACCGGTTTTATTTTTATACATTTGGAAGGTAATCTTAAGGGAGAAATGAAATCCTGTCTAGTTAAAAATAAACTGCAACTTACATTCGTATTTCACTGGAGGTAAATCATAATTCTCTTGCGTTACTTCTCCTAATTCTTCATCCATGACTGTTATTCAAATGTATCAGATTTTGACTTATTACTAATACAAAATGTATATAATATAATCTTTACTATTTTATTGCTGGATTGCAAATATTCCAATTACAATATGACCTGAGACAGAATCGGATTGAAACATGGGCATGATGTGGGCACTAAATTGACTAAAAAGAGAGATATAATCACAGAATAATTAATAGTACTACCGTACAGAAAGGAAACTTCCTACAAAAACGAAGTTTGACAGCGGTTCGGGGTCGCATCATGATGGCCCTTTCTAATATATGGCACTATCCTTTTCGGCTGTTTAGGGTTGCCAAAAATCAAGTGAATAACTTATCTGTGGTCGTGCACGCAAAAGGAAGTCAAGTGGTGCCAACCCTAACAATTGCTCGGAGCAATGCTGAGCCGAGCGGAGCCGAGTTTGACCGAAGTCAGGAGTTTCGCACCCCTGATATAATATTATTAAATATAGATAGTATCGACTCTTTTGACAGTTGACAGTTTTTTATTTTTTTTATTATAGCCAAAGGGGCCAAAGGCTAACCTCGGAGAGGCGCTCGGTATTTTCATTCCGTTTCCGTACGGAACATAGATAATTTTAATTTTAGTTCAAAGGTTTAACGATACCTAAAATGAACAAAAACGCTTTTATTCTTTATTGTGGTTATCAGATCACAATTTTATCCTCACGCCCCAGCAGGGAACCAAGGGAAAGTTCAGATATTTAATTAAAATACATAAATACCTACTATAATATGTGTTCCGCAATAATTGAATTATTTTATTATATTCTAATATATTTATTGTTCATTAGCATTTCAATTGTGTCTATGTTTAACGAAGATATTGAAGCTTCAATTAATAGCTATTTCGTTCCGCTGTGTAGCGTTTATCGATATATAACATGATTAAAATCGACTTTTCACATCCCTAAAAGAGCAAACATACACGTTTTTACGCACACATACACAGCCTGGATGCACCAAAAAAGGCAACACTTTGATTTGAAGTTCATCTTGTCAACAGTATGGTTGTCCTTTTTTGACAAATGGCATTTTTAAAAGAGCGAGGAGAGAGAAGTGATACTAGTTGCTGCGCCGTCAAAGTGAACAGACAACGTTGGGGCCTTGTTCCGTCCACTTGACGGAGTTGCCACAACTTTGGACTTACTTCGTATTGCGATCCTTAATCAGTTTTTATTTATTTTTAAGGCAATTCATCTGCCGAATACGTACATTTTTATGCATCATTTCATTTCACGCTTAATTTCAATTAGGTACATACATTTGTACCCCTCATGTGTATGTACAATGCATTTTTGGGTGCAAGTGCAGTGCAATATGCAGATGATGTCATTTCATAACCTTGAAATAGATGGACTGCGCCTCTGTCTCCCGGCAGTTTTAGCCTAACAACTAATAATATTACTTTGGTAGTGGTTACCGACTCTGAACTATATTCCGACTAGGGAAGAGGACTATATATAAGTAGCCTTGTAGTTGGTTGGTATTTAAGTTGGTAGTTGGTTCAGTTGGTTGGTATTTAAATACGGAAATTATTGAGTAGTGCTCTAATTTGGAATTTGGTTTCGTTTAATGCTCGTAACTACGCACACATGCACAACCTGGGTCTACCTAAAAAGGGGACACCTTGATTTGATGTCCATCTTGTCAACAGTATGGTTGTCCTTTTTTGACAAACGGCATTTTTAAAAGAGCAAGGAGAGAGAAATTATACTAGTTGCTGCGCCGTCAACTCTAAAAGTGGTAACAGACTATCGCACCGCACCAAGGTCATTGTGCGACGCACCCATAAGTAAGAGCGAGAAAGCGATATCTCTTTCTCGCTCTTACTTATCGGTGCGTCGCACAATGACCTTGGTGCGGTGCGATAGTGTGTTACGGCCATAAGCCTAAGCGCGCACCACGATTTTAGTTTTGGCGACACGATATTAGAATCGCGCTGTAATATATCGCAGAAAATTCACTGCGCGCACTGCGATGAAAAAGTCGACGATTTGTTCATTCTCAACATGGATTTCGTACCAGTCGTTTGTCATGAAACGTTGTCTTTAATATGTGATCGCTGTATGATTTTGAGTATTTATACCACAAAGGTGATCTCCTTCTATTTCCATAATTAAATGGTCAACATCTAGCGTCTTCAGCAGCAGGTTCCGACATGTTGACGCTTGGAGAGCGATATGCCGACTGAGGTCCGGGTGCGATTTTATTATCGCAGTGCGCGCGGGGCCATACAACTCCGTATGCTGCAATTCACTTTGCGACAGTCGCGTCGCGAGCAGTCGCGGAAAAATGTGACAAATCACAATTTTAAAATCGCTGCGATTTTTTTGTCGCATATGCGCGCACTGCCATATAAACACATACGTTACATTTCTGCGACTAAATTATCGCGCGACAAAAAGTCGTGGTGCGTGCTTGGCCTAATATCACTCTAATATCACCATAAATCTAAAATTGGAGATTGACGCCAATTTCATTTCTGATCAAATCAACCGATTTGATCAGTCCCGTCTGGATACCAATTTATACTTGGTCAAGCAGATGTTGTCAGTAGAAAAAGGTGGCAAATTTGAAAAATGTAGGCGCGAAGGGATATCATCTCATAGAAAATTTGAATTTCGCGCCTTTTTCTACTGACAAGATTTGCTTAACCATCTATAAAGGGTCCACTGATTAACAGTCCGCCGGACGGTATCGGCCTGTCAGTTGTTCGGAACTGTCAAAATTTTGTTCTAACTGACAGGCCGATACCGTCCGGCGGACTGTTAATCAGTGATTTTAATTCTAGTATTTTATAGTACTACCGTACAGCCTGGTAAAAAAGAGTAGAAATTTAAAAGTGGCAACACTGTAGTGTCGTCCCGTTCTCTTTAAAGGCCCCAGTACACAATGGGCCATCGCCGGCCACTCCAAGGGACGCAGCCATGAGGTAGAATGAGATAGCAATACCACTTGCTCCCTTTAACGCATAAATGCGTCCCTTGGAGTGGCCGGCGATGGCCCATTGTGTACTGGGGCCTTAATATTGATTGATTTGAAAGGGACGACACTCCAGAGTTGCCACTTTTTAATTTCTACTCTTTTTTGCGAGGCTGTACGGAGAAGACCGTGAAAGACACTTCCTACAAAACCGAAGTTTAACAGCGATGTCGGAGCAATGCTGATAGCCGTTTAAGGCCGTAACACACTATCGCACCGCACCAAGGTCATTGTGCGACGCACCGATAAGTAAGAGCGAGAAAGAGATATCGCTTTCTCGCTCTTAGGGATCATCCATTAATTACGTCACACGAATTTCTAGGTTTTTTGACCCCTCCCCCCCTCCTTGTTACACGTGGTCACATTTTGCAAATCCCTCCCCACGGCGTGACGTCACATTTTAGGCAATTTCGTTTTCAACGAAATCGGTAAGTAATAGTAACTCGGCATTATTTTTTTTAATTAAAAAATATTTTTGTTAAAAGAAATATTAGTAATTTTATAACACAAAACCAATGAGGAACGAAAATTAGTTCCAAAAACTCATTATTTAACTGTACAGCGAATAAAAAAATATAAATTAATTTTCGGTTACTGATGAAGTTAGGCCAAGCGCGCACCACGACTTTTTGTCGCGCGATAATTTAGTCGCAGAAATGTAACGTATGTGTTTATATGGCAGTGCGAGCATAAACGACAAAAAAATCGCAGCGATTTTAAAATTGTGATTTGTCACATTTTTCCGCGACTGCTCGCGACGCGATTGTCGCAAAGTGAATTGCAGCATACGGAGTTGTATAGCCCCGCGCGCACTGCGATAATAAAATCGCACCCCGGACCTCAGTCGGCATTTCGCTCTTCAAGCGTCAACATATCGGAACCTGCTTCTCCAATGGAGTTACAAGATGAGACGCTAGATGTTTATAGAAATAGAAGGAGATCACCTTTGTGGTATAAATACTCAAAGTTATACAGCGATTGCATATTGTTTCACGACAAGCGACTGGTACGAAATCCATGTCGAGAATGAACAAATCGTCGACTTTTTCATCGCAGTGCGCGCAGTGAATTTTCTGCGAACTATTACAGCGCGATTCTAAAATCGTGTCGCAAAAATTAAAATCTTGGTGCGTGCTTGGCCTAAAAGTGACGTCACAATGTGTGTGACTCCCCCCTCCCTCATGTCACAACATGACACATTTTCTTGACCCCTCCCTCCCCTTAAACGTGTGACGTAATTAATGGATGGCCCCTTACTTGTGGGTGCGTCGCACAATGACCTTGGTGCGGTGCGATAGTCTGTTACCACTATTACATTCGCGTGCGAGCCACAAGCCGAGCCATCTCTTCTCGTTCTCACCCAAGGTCGCGGTGCGGTGCGATAGTGTGTTACGGCCTTAAGCGGTGGGCTTGTGAAGGCATCTACAAAACTTTCAACAACGAACGATCGAATGCTGCAATGTATTTCATAGCCGGTTTAGACTCTCGCGCGAGCCACGAGACGAGCCGCGAGCCGCGCCACGAGACGCGAGTGTAAGCGGTGGGCTCGCGGCTCGTCTCGTGGCTCGGCTCGCGCTCGCCTGGCTCGCGTGGAGGAGCGGTTTTTTGGGCACGAGCCAAAGGGGCTCACGCGGGACGCGAGCTTGCGTTCACACTCGCGTTCGGCTTGTCATTCGATTATAAACCTTATTCCGTGCCGTTAGTGTTTAAAATATATTAGCTCGACGAGCTTACGAGCCATGAGACGATCCTCGAGCCGAGCCACAAGGCGAGAGTGTAATCATTATCTCGACGGGCTCATGCGCTCAAGGCCACTCGAGTCGAGCCACGAGACGCGCCGCGAGCCGAGCCGCGAGACGAGAGTCTAAACCGGTTATCAAATTTTATGCGATTATCGATGACGTTTGTATAGGACACCATAATGACTAGCTGGAAAACAAAACCCTACACTTTTTGTTTTTGGTTTATGTCAGTGTCAAATATTTAATTCAAGAAAAGAAATAAGAATTCACTGCTACTTTTATACTTATTTTATCACTTTACTTGCAGTCCTCGGTTTAACAAAATACTATTGGTTTAGTTTTTATTTATATTGAATTGTTTCGATAATTTCTGAAATGGATCCAATTACAGTTTTACAAAGTAGAATTGAACAACTTGAAGCAAAGTTAGGTTTAGCTGTGAGTTCGACTCCAGACGGCCAACAGGGAGATTCTGCTACCAGTCATTTACTAAACGCGGCTCAAACTATGAACAATGCCACAGTGGGACACGAAAAGCTCTCTGAAGCTGTGAATATGGCCAATGAACTGAATAATTACACCGACCCAAATTTCGTTGAAATGGTAAGAGAATTTTAAAACGTATAATTTATAACTCTCTCGCTTCTTCTTTTCAGTATATTAGCGTCCACTGCTGGACATACGCCTATTTCTTGGACATGTAATTTTGATTGTGGAGGTTGGATGACAGGTTGGCTCTGCAGTCTTTCCTAATGTCACCTGAGCCTCATCCGGATCGTCGCCACAACATGAAGTCCATTCAAGTTTTATCTGCCATCAAATATGAATCAATAGATATGGTTATTGGAAAGAATAGTAAAGTCTGTGCGGAAAGAGAAGAGTCGTGGAATTTATTGAGCCCCATACATTCCACGACTCTTCTCTTAACCGCATGGACTCTAATTTAGTGTAATGATCATGACCAATCAACAAGTTTCAGAGTTCTAATAGGTAAGACTGAAGTGAGCTATGGAATCAATATTGTGGTGGTGGTTTTGTGGGAATCTGTTGAATCCTACAGAATACAGGTGATGCAGCAAATAACTTGTCAACTAAACGATTTTTGGTCTCTTAGGGCCGATACAGACGGGCTGCAATGTCGGGGTGCAGTTCCCATACAAGTTGCAGTTGGGTTGCAGTCAGTCAGTACCAGCCCTAGGCCGAGGCGGGCGCAAGGAAATTGCCTCGCGAGTATGCTCGTTCTGTGTGGAACCGGCTAATCTATGTTTCTTTTAATGATAATAGGATTCATTATTATATTTCCTTATAAAAATTGGCCTTCTATTTCAAACTCGATTAATATTACACTTAATTATCTGAACAATTGCGATACTAAAAAAAAAGAAGAGTTTTACAATCAAGAAATAATTATCCAAGAAAACAAAACACCTATAGCACCAATAGACTGTAAGAAAATTATAGAAACTACTTGTAAGCTAAAGTCGGACAAAAGCCCAGGAGCGGACTGTATCATAAATGAAGCCATAAAGGTCACCCAGGAAATTTTAGCGGCACCGCTAGCAGTCCTATGCAATAAAATAATGGAAACACAGGAAACGCCCATTCAATGGTCAGAATCAAACATTATTCTATTATATAAAAAAGGAGATCTTAAAGACATAGGCAATTACAGACCCATTAGCTTGTTACCAGCAACATATAAACTTTTCTCTACAATTGTTAACAATAGAATATGTGCAACACTAGATAAGAAACAACCTGTCGAACAAGCTGGCTTCAGGAAAGGATTCTTGACCATGGATCACATACACACTTTAGAGCTGTTAATCGAGAAGTATCAAGAATTTCGACGCCCATTATACATTGCATTCATCGATTACCAAAAGGCATTTGACACAGTTTCTCACGAGAGCATATGGACGACTTTAAAAACTTAAGCATCCAGCCTTGAGTTTTTAAAGTCGTCCATATGCGTCCATATGTCCATATGGATACATAAATATATTTAAAAACATTTACAAAAAGGGCAGCAGCAGAGTAAAGCTGGAAACCATGGGTCCGGCCTTTCCAGTGGAAAGAGGAGTCCATCAAGGTGACCCCCTATCATCAACTATTTTCATTGCCATACTAGAGAACGTCATATGCAGCTTAAAATGGAAAAATCGTTCAAGTGCGAGTCGGACTCGCGCACGAAGGGTTCCGTACCATATAAAAAAAAACAAAAAAAAAAGCAAAAAAAACGGTCACCCATCCAAGTACTGACCACTCCCGACGTTGCTTAACTTTGGTCAAAAATTTGTTGTATGGGAGCCCCATTTAAATCTTTATTTTATTCTGTTTTTAGTATTTGTTGTTATAGCGGCAACAGAAATACATCATCTGTGAAAATTTCAACTGTCTAGCTATCACGGTTCGTGAGATACAGCCTGGTGACAGACAGACGGACGGACGGACGGACGGACGGACGGATGGACGGACGGACGGACAGCGAAGTCTTAGTAATAGGGTTCCGTTTTACCCTTTGGGTACGGAACCCTAAAAACCAAGGCCTATTTATCAAAGGGAAATACCTAAGCCACCTCAGATTCGCAGACGATCTGGTGCTGCTCGCGGAATCGTCCCTAAACCTGCAATCCATGATAGAAGGTCTTCAAAATGCAAGCAAACAAGTAGGACTGGAGATGAATATAAACAAAACAAAAACCATGACGAACTCAAAAAAAAATAGATATCATTGTAGACAACAAACCATTAGATTATGTTGAAAACTATATATACTTAGGAAAGCAGATTGGTTTCAACAACAAGAACAATGAACTAGAAGTTGACAGAAGAATCAAAAATACATGGAACAAATATTGGTCTTATAAAGAAATATTTAAAAGTAGCATGCCATTAACTCTTAAAAAGAAGGCTATGGACACGTGCCTCATCCCCAGCTTAACATATGCTTGCCAGACATGGAAATTCACTGAAAAAATAAAAAATAAAATTATTACTTGCCAGAGGGGAATGGAACGAAGCATGTTGAACATAAAAAAGATACAAAAGATAAGACATAGTAAAATAAAAGCAACTATAAAAGCAATAGATGCTCTAGAACACGCTAGAAAGCTAAAATGGAGGTGGGCTGGACATGTGGCTCGTCTTAAAGACCACAGATGGACAGCCATAGTCACGAACTGGAAAGGCCCAGACGGTAAGCGCCGAAAAGGCAAACCAAACATGCACTGGGAAGAAGACATGAAAAGAATGGCTGGTCCAAATTGGAAAAGAATAGCACAAGACCGTGAAAAATGGACGTCTTTGGAAGAGGCCTTCACCTAACTGGTTCCTACAAATTAAATTACCAAAATTATATTAACAAACTTTATGTATAATGAAAGGAAATAAAAGGCTTTTTATTTTTATTATTTATTTATTATCTGAACCATGAAACTTATTATTTCTTTAAGTCACCTCTATCTTTAAAATCACAATCTCTATGTACCCTAAATCTTGAGTTTAATGTAAAATGTCATGCCATGATTGGTAATCTTTCTATTAAGCAACAGCTCTGGAAAGTATGTAATGGGAAACAAATTGATTTTTTTTGATATATAACATGGTAGGGTCCTCAAAATAAATGATTTACAAAAACAATATTTCATTATTCTTTGTTTTAAGTTTCTTGTAACATTAAACAGAAGTATTGTAGCTGTTAAAAATGAAAATATATTATCTTTGTTTTTGTGTAGAGTGAGCAGAGCGACAAGCACAAGCAGGTGGTGGGAGCTGCGGAGCCCATGCTGCGCCACCACTGCTCCTGCATGCACCGCTGCAAACAGGTCACTGATCACATGCAACCTTCCTTTTGCACAGCTTGCATTATTAGGGTTCCGTACCAAACAGGTACAAAAGGAACCCTTATGGTGCAACTCTGTCTGTTCATTTGTCTGTGACATCGCTAAATATCCCGAAAACTACTTAAGCTTTGATTTGAAATTCGGAATAGTCATGAACAATGCTACTAAACCAAAGTGTTATTTTTTTGTTTATTAAATATGAAATATGTCCCATATGAAAGGGGGGCAAAATTGCAAAGTCTACTTACTAGTTAGGTCAAGTGGGGTATCCTTTGAAAGAGCTCAAATTGTACATTTCAAAACAATTTTATATATTTTTTTTCATAGTAAATAAAATTATTTATGAAGGAAAATGTAGAAATAAATTTACTCGCGCACCGTGGGTTCCGTACAAACTTACAATTATATCATGCAACTATAAAAACTAAAGATATTTGACCATTAAATTGTGTACATTACATACATTGTGTACATACATTGTCCCGTCCTCTTTATTGCACGCGTGTAATTATATTGCGGTCCCGTCCAAGCGCCGGCGGTCAATGGCAATGAGTCGACTCGAATGTTGACCTAAGTGTAATGTATGATACGTACTATTACGTACTATACAAGTAAACTAATGCTTGGTGCTAATGGTGATATCAGTTTTCGTCTATTTTAATATAATGCTCTTTTACCAAGTTTCAACTTCTATCCCCTTTTTAACCTTCTGGGGGTTGGGGGTTGACTTATCCTTAAGACCTCCTAAAAAGTACCTTATTTATACTACGAGCGCCTAAAATTACCTTACCTACGGGTATTAGGGGTTTTTTTAGAGCCATTTCACTCGCGTTTCAGATATAAAATATACATTGTTAAAAATTGGGTAATGTACGGAACCCTTGGAACGGGAGTCCGACTCGCACTTGGACGGTTTTTGAATTATTATTTATTTTTAGGCTGTTCCAGTATTAGAGTCTGAACCAATACAGCATGTTCCTGAAATGCAGGCAACTGTTGATAACATGCACCAAGTTGCAGCAGAAGTAAAAGCTGAAGCAGACGCAGTAAGTATATGTTACATTTGAGGTAGACTTTTAGGTAGAAAAGTATTCATTTCGATTAGGTGATTTTTAGATGGTAGCTGGGTTTTGGCAGATTGGATTATTTCTATCTCTTACTGTAGGTAGACAAATTAACCCACTTAGCGAACGTCGTACCATCGCCCGCACTGTTAACTGTACATCGGTGGACCTTACATATAGGAGTGTTGCTGTATGTACAGTCGCCATCAGATATATCGGAGCGGCCGAGGTGCTCACAAATATCTGAACACGCCTCTATTGTCAAGGCGCTAGAGTACGTGTTCAGATATTTTGAACATCTTGGCCGTTCCTATATATCTGAAGGCGACTGTACTAAATGTTTGGGACCGTTAACCCTTTACCAGGCTAAGGGATATAGGGTAATTGGCCAGTAACTGGCCACCTGTTAGTAACTGGCCACCTAAACTAAATTTGAATTCTATTCACCTATAAACAGAATTCATTTTAGTATAAGGTGGCTAGTTATTGAAGGCTGGCCAGTTATTGAAACCTTATACTAAAATGAATTATGTGTATAGGTGAATAGAATTCATTTTTAGTTTAGGGTGGCCAGTTATTGGTCGGTGGCCAGTTACTGGCGAATTACCCTATGCGTCCCACATACGGCACTTTAAACATGTGTTCTATTTTCGATCAATAAGACTGACATTCGATTGTCATTTTTGAACTGACAGCCTGGTAAAGTATTAAAACTTAATATTTTGGTTATTTCTTCTTTTATTGTAAAAAGTTATTGATGTGATTTTACTCATTGTGTACTTTAGATAATATTAGTTAAACGTTTCTTGATATCTTTAATATTTACAGAATAATGGCCTGTAAACACTTAACGATTAGGTACACCCTGTATGTATACAGGGCGGCCCAAAATACGTTGACAACGTTTTTTCTAATTATTTTATTAAGTACTTACGTAAGTAGTACAAAGTAAGTTAAAAATTAAAACTACAGTCTTTTTGTGCAACAAAAAATAATTGCCTTCAAAATATCCTCCTTTCGCTTTGATACACAAACACAAACGTTTGTTAAAATATTCAACGAAATGCCGCAGCTACTCCAAGGATATTTTGTCCCATTCTTTGGTAAGTGATGCTTTTAGAGCGTTTACACTTTTGTTTTTAGTAGCACAGGCCCTTGTCTCTAAGATTGACCACACACTATAATCCATTGGATTTAGATCAGGCGACTTGGGTGACCACTCTTTTGAACTTATGAGTCCAGAAAAATTATCTATGCACCACTGCTAATTTTCCCGGATTCATAAGTTCAAAAGAGAAAAAGACTGTAGTTTTACCTTTTAACTTACTTTGTACTAGTTACGTAAGTACTTAATAAAATAATTAGAAAAAACATTGTCAACGTATTTTTGGGCCACCTGTACTAGAGATGCACCGGATATTCGGTTAATATCCGGTATCCGGCCATTATTCTAATATCCGGCCTGATACCGGATAGTGACCTACTATCCGGCCGGATACCAATAGTGACATTGCTTGATTTCGGAGTAAACAAAATTAGATCTACTATTATTTTAAACTCCTTATTATTTTAAAACATTTTAAAATTTAAACATTCCACAGACATGCACGCGCACTCATTTCGAACCCAGAAATGAGTCCGCGCTAATGTTCACTACGGAACAGGTCAAAATCTGCCCAATGCGCACCTGAAAACCCGAAATGTAGGTATAGTTCCGCCGGCCGAGTATTCGGCGGCCGGCTACCGAATATTCAGCCGATGGGCAAGGCGAATATCTGATATCCAGTATCCGGCCAAACAACTATCCGTTGCATCTCTAGTATATAACAACATTGTACAGTTGTGTGCAATATAATAGCAGTACCTACATAAAAAAATGAAAATTAGGGGAAAACTATAACTTTAGATCTATTATATTGGATCTTTTTTTATAATTCTTCTGCATTACTTTACCTACCTTTACTTAAATAATATTGGAAGCAAAAAATAATAATCATGAAAACCGGCTTTTTTTACTAATTCGCGGAAATTCTTATGAAAACGTAGAAACCTACGAAAAAAAATACAATTGTGGACCCTGTCCGTCCCAGAAAAAAGCCTTTAACTGGCTTAGTCGTTTATCGAATAGCCAGAACAATTTGCTTTCGCTTTGAATTGATTAACCGTTCATTTTGCGTAGCTCTAGGAACTGAGGAAGGGGTTTCCCTTTCAGAGCTACCGCTACATGAAAGGGTATTCTTAATTCAAAAATGTATGACACCTGAGCTGTCAACGCGCTAGACACCCCCAGTCCTTCACTTTAAACATAAATTGTCACGAAGTTTTGGGAGGATTTTGACGCAGTGACCATGACCATACCAGCAAATGAGGAAATATATGTGGGAGGGGATTTTAATGGACATGTTGGAAGAATGAATGTGGGGTATGAAAGAGTGCATGAGGGTTTCGGTTTCGGAACACGTAATACGCAGGGTGAAGCATTGCTGCAAGCAGCTACTGCCTTGGACATCGCCAATACCTGGTTCCAAAAGAGGGATGAACACCTGATAACCTACAAAAGTGGCAATCACACCACGCAGATTGATTATTTCCTTGTGAAGCGAAATAAGATCAACTGCATCAAAGACACAAAAATAATACCAGGAGAACACCTCACTTCACAACACAGGCTGCTTGTAATCGATGTGAACATTAAAGTCCAGTCTCGTATGAGAACCGAACGCCCCCCTGCAAAGATAAGATGGCATATGCTAGAGAAGAATGAATGTGATATAAAATTTAAAGAACGTGTAATAGATAAAATGATAGAAATGAAGGGAATGGAAGGATTGAATGCAAACGAATGTTGGAACGAAATGGCAAAGTACATACGGAGCGTTGCAAAAGATGTTTTAGGAGAGACGAAAGGGAAAGGTGTGATAGATAAGGAAACGTGGTGGTGGAATGAGGAGGTGCAGGAAGTATTAAAGAAAAAGAAGCAGGCATTTAAAGAATGGCAAAGTGTTGAAACTGGGCAGGAAATTCAGAAGGAAATAAATAGGACAGAATATAAAGAATGTAAGAAGAAAGCAAAGCAGTTGCTATAGCCAGAAAAGCAGCACAGGACAATTTGTACGAGTCTTTAGATAGTCCTAAAGGCGAAAAGCAGCTGTACCGCCTAGCCAAAGTGAGAGAAAGAAGTTCCCGAGATATGTCTCATATAAAATGTGTGAAAGATGATGCAGGTAAGGTGATTACGAAAGATGAAGCCATAAAATAACGTTGGAAAGTCTACTTCGAAAGGTTGATGAATGAGGAAAATGAATGGAACAGGGTGCTACAGCACAGGCTGATAAATATGGGTGCAGTGAAAGAAATATGTATGGACGAAGTAAGAACGGCTGTGAGAAGCATGAAAAATGGGAAATCTGTAGGACCAGATGATATACCAGGAGAAGTATGGAAGTTACTGCGTGAGGATGGATGTAAGTGGCTGACTTTATTCTTCAATAAGTTGTTGTATGAAGAAACCATCCCCGACGAATGGTGCGACAGTTTGCTGGTGCCCATTTTTAAAAAGAAAGGGGATGTACAGGAATGGAACAACTATAGAGGAATATAGCTCATGTCACATAGCATGAAAATATGGGAAAAAGTGATAGAGAGACGCTTGAGAGATGAGAGTGATATAACACAAAACCAGTTCGGGTTTATGCCGGGGAGAGGTACAACAGACGGCATTTTTGCACTTCGCCATCTGTGCGAAAAATACAGACATGCCAAAAAGAACCTGCATATGGTGTTTGTTGACCTCGAAAAAGCATACGATCGAGTACCCCGAGAGGTTTTGTGGTGGGCTCTGAAAGAGAAATGCCTGGGAAGTATGTGGACCTAATCCGGTCAACACACGCGTCCGGTCAGCTGCTGGCACGACAAGTTCAGTGTCACGGTAGGCTTGCACCAGGGATCGGCTATAAGCCCTTACCTCTTCCTGCTTGTTATGGATGCTCTGTCGTCGGACATACAGGAGGAGGCACCCTGGTGTATGCTGTTTGCCGATGACATTGTGCTTGTTGGTGAAAACGAACTCGAGGTGTAGAGCAGACTTGAGAAATGGCGGCAAAAATTGGAGAATGTTGGCCTGGAGATCAGCAGATCTAAAACAGAACACATGTTCTGCGATTTTGGCGGTCTCTCCAGTTTTGCTGCCATAGAACTCGACGGCGTTACATTGCCGGTCTGCTCCGAATTTAAGTACCTCGGTTCGCTCGTACAGTGCGATGGCGACATTGACCGTGACGTGAAAAACCGGATTAGCACAGGATGGATGAAATGGCGGCAGGTCACGGGAACCATTTGCGACGCACGAATGCCTCTTCGGTTGAAGGGTAAAATTTATAAAACCATCATAAGACCTGTCGTCATGTATGGATCAGAGTGTTGGGCCCTAAAGGTGACGGATGAAAAGAGATTGCATGTAGCGGAGATGAGCATGTTAAGATGGATGTGTGGCGTGACGAGAATGGATAGGATAAGGAATGAGTATATAAGAGGAAGCCTGAAAATTGCACCCATAACAGAAAAAGTAAGGGCAAATCGCCTAGCGTGGTACGGGCATGTGATGCGGAGGGATGAATGTCATGTGACGAGAAAGGTATTACGAATGAATGTGGAGGGAAGTACGAGGAAAGGAAATCGAGGAAAAGGTGGATGGACTGTGTGACAGATGATATGAAACGAACGCAAGTGAATGATGAGATGACGGGTGACAGAGAGGTGTGGAAGAGAAAGACATGCTGCGCCGACCCCAAGTGAATGGGAAAAGGGCGAGAGAATGATGATGATTATGATTCTATTTTTATGAATGCGTTATAAGGGATACCCCTTCAAGAGGTTAGCGCTTAGGAACGGGTATCACTGGCATCAGACATTTGAAAAGAGAACTGCTAACCCGTATTATAGGCCAAGAAAGGTACGCTCGGCTAGTATGGCGGAATGGAAATAATTAGTAATAGCTGAAATTTTCGGTGTACGGGACAGATAATAAATCTAGTGATTACGTCGACACATAATCCAAATAAATATATTACATTTAGGTATTTAAAAAAAAATGTAAAAATATAAAAAATCACAGAAAATTTGTAAAAAATATTAATAACATTTTTTAAAATTATACTCATAGATAAATATTTGCTTTATGACATTAAGCATGAATCACACAAAAAATAACTCTGTATCCTACATTTAAAGTAAGTAACCTACGGTTATTATTAAATTCAGTATATTTCCGTCCTCAAAAATGGTAATAGGCAATTTTTTCTCTCATTATTTCCAAATTACAATAAGTACAAGCGTTGCAATTTAATCGTACACTAAATAATACCGTATGGTAGGTTTTATGGGGTTGTGCATTAATTGCCTGGTTAAAAATGGTAATAGATCAATATCATATGGGATTTTTATTATGAGTTCTCTTTCGTCGAATACTGTTAAAATCGGCTTGAAATATGATTCGTAACACAAAAAACCATCAAAAACGTTATCGTTGCTTTAAAGTTGCCGCGCACGAGCCAGCGAGCTAACGTGATTGGTCGTTGCATGGAGCGGGGCGACGGAACGATGAAACTTCCATCGCCCCGAGCGCGAATATTTAAAAAAGTATTTAGTATATTTACTATTTACTCGGTCAAAACATATGTACCAGTGAACGTAAAAAATATGAGAGACTAGATACGAACTAATTATCAGCTTTAATCTGGACAAGAGTGCTGTAAATAAGAAAGTAAATTTTACGTAATTGCAGGTTTTCCGTCTTTGCGTGCGCGTTAAATTTAATACAATAATAGGCCAATTATATAGGGCTATTATACTGACACACACCCAATTTGATAGCAGAAAAAGACGCGAAATTAAAATTTTCTTAGGGAAATCAAATCTTCGCGCCTATAAGTTTAAACCATTTAGAATTTCAATAGCGGTCATTTAAGTACCACCCCTCACCACTAAAATGTAATTATCAAAAACGACAGTTGCTAATGTTCCCCAAAGTAAGCATTTCTAGTTATTGCTGCAATACAGTGGTACCGGGCACCTTGCGACGCAAGGCCGAGCAGGAATCGCAAACCTTAAAATATTTGCACTAATTAATTGAGTTAGGATTTTGTTAGTACTCTTTAATTGAATAGCAAAAAATATAAGTTATGTATTAGAAATACCGTTTTTATTCGATTTTTAATTAAGTAATTATTGTTAAACTTATTTTTACCGTGTGGTGTCGGTTAAAATTTCACTAGTAACATCATTTGGCGACTAGGGCAATAAAAGTCGACACCATAACCAACAAATTAACAAACAACAATAACCAACAAATTAACAAACAACAAAAATTTGCAGTAATATTCCAAAACTCGACTGAACGCAAGCGCACCGAACCGTGTCGCTCCCCTGACGCGACTCAGTGTCATAAAACGTAAGGCCGTGGTATTAACGACAGCGGATAGCTGAGCGGCGAGCGGTGACTGCAGGCGGCAATAAGGTGTTCAGTTAATGTTTTTATTATTTGAAATGACTTCGTTTCCATGTAGAAATAACCAAACAGCCTTTAGAAGCATTTAATATTTTATTTGTGGCCGTATAAATTATGTTTTATTGGTAAATTAACTACAATTATTCATATTTGTGGATAAAACAATATACATACTATAATTAATACTAAATTAACATTAAATAAATACATTATTTATGACATAAAAATACATTGCGCTTATTTAACTACTTAGCACTGTTTAATTACGATACTTGCAAGCAAGTAGTAAAGTATATGGCTCCGTCCTATCCTGTACCACGATATACAAGCGATAACATTTTTGCGACAGTTTTGTATAGATAATGGATTTGTCGCTAGAAAATTACGATATCGAGATAAAAGTCAGGTCTCTGAGCGCTATTTAAACCTTAAATGCTTTTTACTCATACATGTTTTAAATTTGCCGCGCTTTTTCTAGTCAAGCTGAATGTGTTTCACTATAGAATAGTAATCGAATTGGTTCAGATTTAACGTTTAATGCATATAAATAACATAATTAGTAAATAACATAATTTTGGACTAAGTACATTATACATGACATCAGGCTATGGTTTGGCGCACCGTGACCCTGAACGGCGCGATAATGTGTTACGGCTGTTAAGTGAAGTCCAGACGGGATGATCAAATCGACCGATATGATCAGAAATGAAATTGGGGTCAATCTCCAAATTAAGCAACAATTAAACAACTGTACCGATATTTGGAACCTCAGAATAATATACCCGGCCGGATACCGGATAGTAACTTTGCTTGATTTCAGAGTAAACAAATTGGATTTAAGAAACAGTCACTGTCATATTGTACATTACTCGTTTATTATTTCAAAACAATTTAAACATCCACTCACTTGCACGCGTAGGTACCTACTCATTTCGAACATAGAAATGAGTCCGCGCCAACGTTCACCACGAAACAGGTTAAAACCTGCACAATGCGCACCTAAAAACCGAAATGTAGGTATTGTTAAATTTAGTTTGTAGTTAATTTTATTTATTTATTTATTGATCTTCTTATATAAATGTTAAAAACTCTACCATAAAATTGTAGTTAATTAGTTTTTTGGTGTAAGTGTATGAACCAAGGTCTGAAATAAATGATGTTTTATTTTTTTTATTGTTCCGCCGGCCGAAGATTCGGCGGTCGGATACCGAATATTTGGCCGACGGTCAGGCCGAATATCCGGTATCTGACCAAACAACTATCCATTGCATCATTTGCATCTCTAATTGAGAGTGGCAACACTGTCGTAGGTCGTATTGCCCTTTTCTAGCATATACGTCCCTCGCTCCTACACTCCCACCACACAGGCAGGTTGCTTTGTCAGTTATACAAGGCAAATTTTCAAGTCATTGGCTTGCTGTTTTTCCATCTGGAAGGTCGTGAAGCTAAACTGCTGGTGAGTTTTTGAATTTGTACCTCAGTTTAGCTGACTATATTGAAATAGTTATTTATTTTACAAGGGGGCAAAGTTGTTGTTTAACCGCTCGTGCTAATATTGATACTTGAGCAAGTAAAACATTCGAAACATGGAATCTTGAGCGTTGCGAGGGTTTCAAAGCACGAGGGTTAAACAAAATTTGCCCCAAGTGAAACACAAAATGTTTCACCATACCAACCCGAAGCAAATATTAAATGTAAAAATATCATACAAAATCAAATACAAATGAATGTTATTAAATATTTATGATTTAAAAGTCAATTCTACCAGCAAATATAAGAAAACAACTCAAAATTTGCATTTGATTCCTTTGCCTCACTTGTGAATAAAATGAAACTTTGCTCTCAGTTTTTGAAGCGCAAAGTAAGCCTTTCCGAGCTGGTGTGGTGAAAAACAGTTTCTAACGGCTTATGCCGCTCGAAATAAATAATTAAATTTTTTACGCCACTGTTCGGAAATGTGGCAATAGATGGTCTAAAACCAAGCTGGAAAGTAGGCAATAGCTGTAGCACCTGAACCACCACTACTACAATGTTTCATTGTTATCATCATCTGTCATTGGTGACAGTTCGCTACAGCAATGAGTATAATTTAAAACATAAAAATCAATAAAAGGTCTTTTTTGGCGCAACTTTTTCCTTCAAAAATAAATTTAGGTTATTTATAGGACCAATATCTTGTTAAAAAAAAAACGAAATGTCAAACTATTCATTCATTCAGTCAGTTCATTCGATTCACGCTTAAGGCGTTTTTTACTTTTGTAGCTGTTTGTGGTTTTTTAGCAAAAACGCTTCTAAGTTTAGAGTCCGTTTGAAGCAAACAACAGAAAAACGCCTCTTAAATGTGATAAAAAAGAAAAAAGGCGGGATCGGAAAATTCTCACTGAATTGGATAGTACTATAAAATATAAGAAACACGTATCTACGCTCGCTATAAAAATGAGTTCTTCTAGTGAAGAAAATGATATTCTTACGCTGACGCCTACCGAAATTCAAGAGACAGCACAGGCAGTGGCTAGTAATTTGCTACCAGAGAAATCGCGGGTTAGTACTTATAGTTATGCAAATGTTTCCTTATTTCCTCGCAGTAGTCGTGAAAAGCACTATGTAATGCCTCGGCCGGAAACGCTAAAGATGGAGTCGTATTATTAGAGGGCCTCCACCAACGTGTCGGCCCTCAAACTCACTCGTCCATCTTTTAGCGGTTTTACGTCCTCTCCTACAATGTACTATAGTTGTCCGTTAAATTATCTAGCAAATAAAAACGATCCGGAATAGTGATGTGAAAGTGCAAGAGGATATTAGAAAGAGAGATGCCTAAGAGTACCATACCATAATGAATACATGTGTCTTAGCTGTATATTGTATTGTTATAAATAATGTTAAAAATGTTTTATGTTGTTAATGTGTTCCAAATTGTGCAGTTTTGGCATTAGCTGTAAGGTGCAATTTGTTATTTTAAATAAATAAATAAATACAATAAATATTAATTTTACAAAATGTACCTATCAAATTGTATACTTTACTAAATATCTCTCTTCTCACAGGTGTTACAATAAAGGGTGTACGTACTACATAATTAATTAAACACTCATAATATAATTATATTACATACACATAATAAGTATATCATAGGATAATATCCTATACATATTATGTATAATCACATTGGTTTGGCGTCTTCCCACCACCAGGCGATAACAAACATGTTTCAATATTATTCGTAGGTTCCGAATATCGGTACAGCTGTTTAATGACAGCATTTACACAAAAATAAAACGCTAATTAAATAACTTATCATATCCGGAACTACAGATGCAACGGATAGTTGTTTGGCCGCATACAGGATACCGGATGTACGGCCTGACCATAGGCCGAATATTCGGTATTCAGCCGCCGAATATTCGGCCGGCGGAAATATACCTACACTAGATGAAAACCCGGCTTCGCTCGGGTAAAATAAATAATAGTAATAGGTAATACTCATTTTGAATTAAGTAATTATTTACTTTTAGACTTCATACCTTCATTAAGGCGGTTACAAACCTATCTCATCTCAGAAAACTTTAAATCCGTAACATACAATCATAACTCGAAAAATTTACTATTCCGATAATTATATCTAAAAACAAATATGTAATTAAAAAAACCTAATCCGCTTTTCTGGTAGCAGTTCGGTTCTGTAAGGATCACGGTTCTAACCTGACCCACTTTTCTGGTCGCAGATCGGTTCTGTGAAGGCCGCATTTATAACCTAGCCCACTTTCCAATCTCAAAAGAGGGAACCCTTTTGTACCTACCCTTCATGGCACTAAAGTATAAGTATGAAAATTATCACTACTATTTCATTCTTTAATATTAATGCCTATCCGTTAATATTAAATTCGTTTACAAAAAAAAAACTGAATAAGTGCGAGTCGGACTCACCCATCAAGAACGGAACACTTTTTAATATTTGTTGTTATAGCGGCAACAGAAATACATCATGTGTGAAAATTTCAACTGTCTAGCTATCACGGTTCATGAGATACAGCCTGGTGACAGAGGGACAGTGGAGTAAACTGAAATAAAGGTTCCGTCACACCGGCGCGATTTCAGAGCCGGGCCTGAGCGTTTTATATGAAAAAGCGGCGCGCCCCGCTCACGCGCCGCACGCGAAACGCGCCTGTGTGACGGAGCCTGAAATGTCAAACCGGGCAAGTGCTCGCGCACGAAGGGTTCCATACTTTTTAGTATTTGTTGTTATAGCGGTAACAGAAATACATCATCTGTGAAAATTTAGATATTAAATTTTAATATTAAATATTATTAAATTAAATTCGTTTACAAAAAAAAAACTGAATAAGTGCGAGTCGGACTCACCCATCAAGAACGGAACACTTTTTAATATTTGTTGTTATAGCGGCAACAGAAATACATCATGTGTGAAAATTTCAACTGCCTAGGCCTATCACGGTTCATGAGATACAGCCTGGTGACAGACAGACAGACAGACAGACGGACAATGAAGTAAAACTGAAATGAATGTCATATACCTACTAAGAAAAACCGGCCAAGTGCGAGTCGGAATCGCTAATAGGTTCCCGTTTTTTAGTTACCCTTCAGGTACGGAACCCTAGTATGAGTGTAATAGATTTGTAACCGGTCAGCAATGTGAGTCCCTTGGAGAAGCAGAGGTCTAGTCTAAACCCCCACTTACCATCGGCAGTAACAGCCTTGTATTCTTGTTTGCCACCAACATGTCATATTAAAACATATTAATAAAAATTTACTCGGTCAACAATGTGAGTCCCTTGGAGAAGCAGAGGTCTAATCTAAACTCCCACTTACCATCGGCATTAACAGCCTTGTATTCTTGTTTGCCACCAACATGTCATATTAAAACATATTAATAAAAATTTACTCGGTCAGCAATGTGAGTCCCTTGGAGAAGCAGAGGTCTAGTCTAAACTCCCACTTACCATTGGCATTAACAGCCTTGTATGCTTGTTTGCCACCAACATGTCATATTAAAACATATTAATAAAAATTTACTCGGTCAGCAATGTGAGTCCCTTGGAGAAGCAGAGGTCTAGTCTAAACTCCCACTTACCATCGGCATTAACAGCCTTGTATGCTTGTTTGCCACCAACATGTCATATTAAAACATATTAATAAAAATTTACTCATTTCATCAGTCATATCCAGCCTAGCATTGCATTGGCCCCGCTTAAATATTTCTTTAATTTGTTTTTAGTATTTGTTGTTATAGCGGCAACAGAAATACATCATTTGTGAAAATTGAAACTGTCTAGTTAATCTAGTTATCACGGTTCATGAGATCTTGAGATACAGCCTGGTGACAGACAGACGGACAGCAGAGTCTTAATATTTAATAGGGTCCCGTTTTTACCCTATGGGTACGCAACCCTAAAAAGTGACCAAGGCCTCCAGTGCCCTAGGCTGGAATCAAAGCAGCGTCCTCTGCTATTGCAGCAGGTGCCTGTGCCATTCTGCCACCGGGCCACCCACGGCGGCATAGGTCGAATTTTTCCAAGGATACTTATGCACTACTTACTGAAGGTTTATGGAGCCTCGCCATCCCTAAGCCTAAATTAAATATTTTCTGAAAATAATTTGTTTTGATCTAATAACATATTGGAGTCCTCGTAATAGGGGTCCCGTTTTTACCCTTTGGCTACAGAACCCTAAAAATCAACCTTGTTTGGTACTATGTACTATGCTTCACTATGACTCTGAAATTTTAGCAGGAATTAATATTTTTTTTGTTGTCACCTGTCAAATTAGAATAGAATAGAATAGAATAGCCTTTATTGACCAAAAAATTAAATTTCAGCACATATTACATTTAAATAAATTCACATTTCATTTATATCAATTAGTTTCAATATTTTTTCCTTAGTAACTTTATTAAATAATTTTTATGTCATTGCTTTTTAATAATTATTTCAGTCTGCCTTCTTGGCATAGGCCTCCCCCAGCTCTCTCCACAGCTCTCTATCCCTTGCCGTCCCTATCCAATTAGGTCCCGCATGCTTCTTTATGTCATCCGACCACCTCATTATTGGTCTCCCTTCTCTCCTTTTTCCATCTCTAGGATACCATTCCGCTTCCTCTCTATCCCACTTATCTTTACCTTCCCTTGCCATATGTCCAGCCCAACCTGTTGCAGTCAAAAGTGTGAACTGGCCAAAGAACTTTTAACCGACAAAAACAGGCAAAACTGCTTTGACTGAGCATGTTGGTCAAAAGTAGTTTTACCTGAAAATCATACCTATTTCTGGCAGCAGTTTCGTTTTTAGGGCGTAGCAAAAAAAAAATAACCCTAACCTACCTATCTCTGGGAACAGTTTCGTTTTTTGGGCGTAGCAAAAAAATAACCCTAACCTACCTATCTCTGCGAGTACTTTTGACTGATAGTAACAGTCACAACACAATTACTATTAACCAATGATTTTCAGGTATAACTACTTTTGACCAACATGCTCAGTAAAAAGCAGTTTTGCCTGTTTTTGTCGGTTAAAAGTTCTTTTGACCAGTTCACACTTTTGACTGCGACATATATACTATCTATATATCTTATTATATTTAATCTTATATTCAACTTACATTGACTCCGGAGATAACTTATTAGCTTTATGCAGTTGACTTTCCAATTCACCGATACACCTCAAATTTGATTCATAGTCTAAAGCACAGTTATTAAATATGTCCACAATACACTGTAGCTTTTTGCACTGTTTCACACTGGCAATGTACTTAATTAGAGTGTGTTACAGTCAGCTGGCACTTAACTCAAAGTTTCTTTGAACAACGTCATTTTCATCTCGCTCACTTATTAGTTTATCACAGCTGCTTCAAGGTTGCTTTCACTTGCATTTCCAGGTAGCTAGTAGTGCCTTGACATGTAAGAATATTTGGAATCATTCTGAAATATTAAAATACAACTGAGAGACCGATGTTTATACTAAACACAATACACCCATGGAACGCTTTGAAGTTCAAATCTCGTTACGTTACGATGGCGTTTGCACTTTGCACTATGTTCGGTGACTATTTTTTATTGTTAACACACACAATACACTATTTAACAGGTTTTTATCACGTCTGGAGTACCGGATAAAGTATTTTCGAATAACAGCCGTCGTTGACGTCTAGGCAGTGTTGCTATCGTCTTAAAAGCCGTAATAGACTATCGCACGTTCTGGCTTAAAAACTAATTTATGTAATAATTATACCCAGGGCCGGATTAACCCTAAGTCAAAGTAGGCAACTGCCTAGGGGCCCCGCCTCGGCTAGGGGGCCCCAGCGGCTCAGCGCGCACCAAAAAACAATTTTGTTCCATAGGGTCAAAATTCATGAGTACATTTTTTATTCTTATAATAATGAGTATGCTTTGTTTTTGTTTTTTTTCGATCCATTCTTTAAATTAATGAAATACTTACTGCAATAAAATTGAAGCAATACGTTACAGTTTACGGGGCGTATTCTGCGTACCTGTTGTAAAGTTGTAATAATAGGGGTTTTCAGGAAAAATGGCGTCACCTTTGGCCTCGCTGCGCCAAGCTCGGCCTGCGGTCTCGCTTTTTAATACAATGGACATTGGTTCGTGTCTGTGCTCAACTATTTATCCTGAAGCCTGATTATTAGCATTTTATATTCTGTACTAGTTTTATATTATATAGTATTATTCCAAGCTTAACAACGTAACGGTTTAATAAAACAATATGGCTAACAATATGACAGTGTACCAACACAAGATGATTGTAATATTAGTTATAATGAAGTTTGTAAAACCATCCAGGTACATCACAACCCTAAGCTTAGTGATCATGCGATGATATTGGTAGAGTTGTTAATAAAAAAACCAAAGAAACATCCTCAATACATATATAAACGACGTCTGAACCAAATAGATATGACTAAATTTAAAGTAGATCTGGAAAATATGCCTTGGTGGGAAATTAGGGAATTGATGAATATCAATTGTAAGGTCAACCGTTTTAATTGTCTTGTCACGAGTATATTCGACAAGCATGCCCCGGTTCGCCGAACTCAGGTCAATCGTGGATCTCTTCCCTGGGTTACCGACACAATTAAAACTATGATGCGTCTCCGTGATAACGCCTTAAAGAGAGCTCAACGAACTAAAAAAGAATCGCACTATAACCACTATAAAGACTTACGAAATTTCACTACGGGGGCCCTGGAACGTGAAAAAACGGCGTACTTCACCTTTTACGTCAATAAAAACAAGTCACACCCAAAACAAATGTGGAACTACCTAAGAAGCTCCTTAATTATAGGTGAAACCGAAGCACACTCAATTCCTCCACATTTATGCGACGCTGACAAGATCAATAATTTCTTTTTAACACTCCCAGGAACTCCCGAGACGGACCGTGACATGCAAGCGTTGTTTGAGCATAATAATCAGGAAAATGTATTTATATTAAAAAGCTGTACCGAAGACCAAATCCTCAAAATTATTAACTCAATAAAAACAAACGCTAGTGGCTTTGATAATATTACAATAGAAATGATCCGCCTCACGCTGCATGTTACCCTGCCAATAATAACACATATAATCAATGCATCTATTGCATCTGGTACCTTTCCGGAGGCTTGGAAGCTTGCTCGGGTAAAGCCAATACCCAAATCGAATAGAACCGAAGACTATAAAGATTTACGCCCGATTAGTATCCTCCCGGTACTTTCAAAAATTATTGAAAAAGCAGTCTGCGATCAACTCACAAAGTACTTGGAGGTAAACAATCTACTACCGTGTACGCAGTCAGGTTTTCGGAGCAAACACGGAACGGCCACGGCATTGGCCAAGGTCACAGATGACATCATTACAGCGACAGACAGGGGTATGGGATCTGTCCTCGTCCTACTGGATTTTTCCCGCGCATTTGACTGCCTTAACCCGACACTGCTGCTATCTAAAATGGATTACTATGGCGTGAGCGCATCTTCATGTACATGGTTTCAATCATTCCTCACAGGTCGAAAACAGTACGTAGAAATACCAACGGAACAAGGCAAGTTGATAAAATCGAGAACGGAAATAATCAACCGCGGCACACCGCAGGGATCAATTTTGAGTCCGTTGCTCTTCATTCTGTACACAGCTGATATGATTAGTAACCTAAAACACTGCAACGTACACTTATACGCAGATGACACGCAATTATATCATTCATTTGATCCAAAAAACCTGAATGAGTCCCTTAATAAGATAAATGAAGACTTACTAGCTATAGCAAAGTGGTCGCAGAAAAACAATCTTGTGTTAAACCCATCGAAGTCACAGTATATAGTTCTAGGAAATAAATGGCAGCGCGCAGCTATTAAAGAACAGAACCCAAGCGTACAAATTGGTAACGAGCCTATCACCCAAGTCGAAAGTACAAAAAATCTGGGTCTCGTTTTGGACGGCGAGTTGCGTTATGTAGAGCATGTTAATTTAAAAATCCGTAATGCCTACTACCGACTCAAGGTACTATATAATATCCGGAAATACCTATCAGTCAAAGTGAGAGAGATACTAGTGGAATCGCTGGTACTCTCTCATTTTAACTACGCAGATGTGGTGTACGGGCCAAGACTGTTAGCAGAAACTAAAAAAGCTATACAACGCGTACAAAATGCATGTATTCGCTTCTGTTATGAGGTGCCTAAACGAGCACACATCACCCCATTTCTTAATGACAAGAAACTACTAAACATGGAGAACCGTAGGCATCAACATTTGGCTTATACAGTTAGAAAGGTTTTGGATCTCCAGGAGCCCTACTATCTATATGAAAAGCTAAAATGGATAAAAGACACACGCACCAGGTCGCTAAGAAGCTGCACTAAACTTGCTATCCCTAAACATAAAACAGCACTCTTTAGAGGGAGTTTTAAATTTGCTGCTGCCAAAGTGTGGAATGACTTGCCTCCACCTCTCCGTGAGCCTATGCCGCTGTTTAAATACAAATGTTTAGTACACGCTCACTTATTAGACAAACAGAGTGGAACTTTCCCTCCCTACTAAAGTTTTTAACCACGTAAGTGTCCGCACATCACATACACATAGACAAACGTACAATCCCCCCCTCCACACACAGGCATATATATATAAATATATATATATTATATATATACACACACACACACACACACACACACACAAAGACACACACACACACACACACACACACACACACACACACACACACGCCGACATACAAACATAATCGCGAGCATGTGTATTCTCATAATATTATTTTCCAATTTATTATAAACCCAGTGTTGCAATATAGTATGACTGTTACTTTTAAGTGTCAAATGTAAGCAAGCGTATCATTTTTTCTCTCATGTCAATTCAACTTTTTAATATTTTTTAATGTATTACTGTTAACTTGTAACTTATCTGCTAAAAGCAATAGGTAATGTTAAATACATTCGAAATGTTAGTTAGTAAAATTTTAAATGTTAGTAGTAAAATTTTAAACGAGCACCAAAGTACTGAATTTGTCATAAATTATGTAACATTCTCCGACCGTCCTTAGTCTGGGACCGGTCTGAAAACCAGCGCCGGGCATCTAGGCCTGGCACACGCTGAGACTGGAACCCTTTGCCTAATACAAAAATCTTCTCACCTTTTGCTCTGTATAATTTGATAATTTAACGGTTGTATTTTATTATGTAAGTAATTCTAACTCTATGTTATTTTCATGTATGTGGCAATAAACCATTCTTATTCTTATTATTCTTATAATGACAGTTATCGAAAGCCCGCCAAAACTATACTTTTTAAGAGTGTAGGGCTGATATATGTTATCTGTGACTTTTAGCTTTTGCCTGTCAACTTGTGAAGTATTGCGGCAAAATGAGAAACTTGCTTTGTAAAACGAATATTAATTATAAACCTGTCAAGAAGAACATCGTCTTTATATTTGAAAGCAGCATAATAATCCCCGGAACAAGGCTCACAGGGTGGGCTTTCATGATGAAGCACGGCTTTGACTTCGCATGAAGGCTCGCCTCACTGGGGCACTTCGGACTTTTTATTTTAGGCTCAGATGAAGATCGATACCCGGCTTTTTAACACGCTTTCACAATTTGCGATATAGTTAAAAAAAATTTCGCGCTCGCTGCGCTCGCGTTTATTTTTTTTCCTTAGTTGACCCTGTATTATCTACCTACATGTTAGCTTAACTGGTGTACCAAATACTGGTTGAATAGAGGTAGACCAAAAAAAGTCTGCAATGATTTTTTGATAGCATAAGCAGTGCAAGTGTTATTTATACGTCATAATTGCATAGAAGTTTTGACGTTTAAATGACACTAGCACTGCGAGTGCTATCAAAATTGTTGCAGACTTATCCTGGTCTAACTCTAGTAATTTAAGCAATTTTAACATATGGAAATTCTTTATTATTAGGTTAATACTAATCATGTGGCTCGGCGTTTGGTCTTATGGTCGGACAATCGCTGTTCAGCCTCGCAAAATATTAACTATTGAGAAAATCAACTTTGCGGCACTAGTTGAGCTTAGCCTTTAGCCTCGCTTAAAATTTGCCATTAGAGGTAGATAGGAAAGTGACGCTGAAGCTCACATCTTTGGTATTCCACTGGGAATTGGCCTTAGGCCTAAAGGGCTCTCCCCACACTTGACGCGACGCGGAATCGGCAAAAACCGACAGAACAAAGCTTTATGTCCACGCAATAAGAGCGAAAAAGACATCGTTCGATTTGGATCGGCTCGGCCGACGCCTGAAGATTGAAATTAAAAACGCACTTATTTCCCCGTACTGAATATGTTGTGTGCAGAATTGACTGTAGGGGGCCCCGAGCCTCGCACTGCCTAGGGGCCCCGACATGCTTAATCCGGCCCTGATTATACCGGTATACATATCCATATGAAACGAAACTTAATGCAAATAATAACCATTATACATACCGGAAAGTCATCAAATAAACAGTAATATTCGTCTTGCTTTTTATTAAAAAAAAAACGACCAACCTAACTTGTAAGCATGTTTGCAGTTTCTAAACGCAACGCATAGCTGTCAAATGTCAACCAACAAATTGAGCCTTTAGTATTGTTTGTCGAAATTTTTTCACTTTTAAATGCAAAATACGCAACAATACGAATTTTGCGGATATATGTTCTCGATTCAAAAGTGATATTTTTTCAAGCTCTTTCGATTGAGCATAATTTAATTTGTTTCTACCGTCATAGCCGCTCGCGTTTATATATAAGGATTCCGGTTTTTCAGGTGCGCATTGTGGAAGTTTTGACCTGTTTCGTAATGAACTTTCGCGCGGACTCATATAGGTCTATCACTAGGTACGAAATTAGTGCGCGAGCTAGTGAATGGAACGTTTAAATTGTTTTAAAATAATAATCGAGTACGATTATATTCCGATATCAAGCATAGTTACTATCCGGTATCCGGCCGGATATTAAAATAAGGGCGAGATAGGATACCGGATAGTAACCGAATATCCGGTGCATCTCTATTCGGAACCTAAAGTTTTAATCCTGCATGGTGCAAATATGTATAATTTTGAGACAATGACTTGAAAATTTGTCTTGTATAACTGACAAAGCAACCTGCCTGTGCGGTAGGAGTGTGGGGGAGAGAGGGACGTATATGCTAGAAAAAGACAATACGACCTAGGGGCTGTCCATACATGACGTCATCTATTTTTGACGATTTTTGTCCCCCCCCCCCCCCTAAAATCATCCAAAAATCATGCTTCGAATGACACCGTTTCCTCCTGCGTCATGCTACAATCATCCGATGTCCAGACCCGCCCCCCCCCCCCAAATTTGAAATGACTTAAATTTATGAATAGCCCCCTACGACAGTGTTGCCACTCTCAATATTATTTATTCTTAGGTTCCGAATATGGTGCAAGGAGTAAGGTGCAAAAGTGTAAACATATATTTGACGTCGACTCTTATTATGCTATGTTATACTTATTATGGAACTTAGGAACATAAACTATGAATAGAAAGAGCACGAAATAGTCAATATAATACGTTTGTTGAAAAAAAAAGTCTACAGACGCTTAGGCGCGAAGGGTTATTGTCTCATAGAAAATTTGAATTTCGCGCCTTTTTCTACTGAGAAAGTTGTTGGATAGACGTTAATACATATCAAATGAAAGAGTGGGCCTACACACTTCGCTGTGACAGAATGTGAAAGTGTCACCAAAACTGTCAAATGACTACGATAATAAGTATTCCTTTTATAATGCCACTCCACACTATGCCATTCTGAAATTAAATAAGACGATAGATAGTCATTCGCAATTTTTATTTTTGTAGTGGGTCATAATTGACGTATATAATTACGAATATAATTTGAACATCAACCAATATTAAAATAATATTGGAAATGATATCAGTTATTTTTAATCAGCTATCATTCACGCGCGCGTTCATTTTGCTCAGACTTGGCCGCACAAATATTTGGTGCGAGCGAGACGCCCGCGCACGTTCGAATTGGCCTGTCACTTGTAGCAACTTGTAGGTAAGTACATACTTACCTACATACTATCCACGCGTCCTTGGCACGAACTCCCGCCACCGCTCGCATTGAAACTGTCCCCGCGCGCCGCTAGGAAATGTAATCCTTAGCATTAGCGCAAAGAGTTCAAATTTGGTAGTTTCATTTAGCGAATTTGTTAAAATGCACATATTTATTACATTGACCATATTTTTGTGTGATTATGTATTGAATATCACTTTGAACGTTATCAGAACAAAGTCTGCAAGAAATTATATCTATAACCATTTTTTCTAGCATGTTTAATGCGTAAATATATATACAAGTGATACAAATAATATTGATGTCGGATTCTCGGATAAATAGCTTAATGAGGTAGTTTTATGGTAATTCAATCAAAGACCTAATTATTACTTTTTTTTTATATCAAGTTACGACGTATATCCGTGAGGCCCCGCCATTTATTGAATTAGTTATTTTCCGTGTTAATATTTTGACTGATTCCATTGTCGACTTATTATAAATATTATTTTCGTCACGTTTACGAACTAAAAATACTATTACTATTTTTAACAAACAAGAACGGCTCTTTTTTTTAACTATTTTTTTTTACCTACTTCCGGACAGAAAGTTGGTTGGATTCGAAAATAAAGTATCTTAAAATGATCTAAAGAACAGGAATAAAAAAAGAATTGCCTATTACTAATTAATGTTTAACGTAACCGTATCTTTACTGGAGTATTACGAAGCGCTTTAAAAGCCGAATGAAATTCTTTAGAGAGCAACGGTTTTGATAAGCAAAGCCTTACGAAATACCAAAACCCTCGAAGGGGATACCGGACCGGTCCCTGTCCGATACACGGTTTTTTTTCATATTGTACGAAGGTACCATCTTCCACACTATTACTGAGAATTTCCACTAATGGTCAATTTGCTGTTAGAACGAAATCCTCCATTTGGTATGCTCCAACCTTCCAACACGTACTTAACTGTTTTTTTTCAAAGTTTTCGCTTAGATACATTAGAATCATTAAAAGCACAACACATGTCATGTACTTCCTTATTCAGTGTACTTTCATAAACGAGAGTTTTGATCATGATTGGTTTTGTGGCAGGTATCGCTTGGAATACAAGAAATAGCAGAGACGTGCGGCGCGGCTGCTGCGGCAGCGTCGGAGCAGCTGGCGGGTGCAGCGCGGCGCGTCGAGCAGGCCGAGCACAAGCTGTTCCCGCAGCGCAGGAACGGCCTGGATTAGCTCGGCTTAGCCCATCACTCGGTTCTCCACTTTCCATTCTACGCTCCACTACTGCTTTACTGCATTTGGTTCTTTATCTAGCAAGTCGATTATACATTTTTCCGGACTTCTTTCGGATTAATCCGGACTTCTACTTAATTTGTCTACATTCTAAATTTTATCACTCATAAATTTAAACTGTCGTGCTTTTTACGAATCGTTAAACTTTTAAAGTGGTTGTTTTTAAATTGTATTATTTTTATGTGATACAAAACTGATTAAATAAATTATTCTGTGACCTAAAATCTCTAATATTTACACGAATTTCCTGCATCACAAAGCCAATAGCCTGTAACACTAGCAGGGTCACGTACGACACATTCAGAAGTTACTCTTTTATGGGTGGAATATGACAACATTCATGCGATCGACACATGCTCAACCAAAGAGAATATAATCACTACGTAAGAATATAATATAATCAATAAGAGAATATAATAAACCAATGCGACCTATGACCAGTGTTACCAGTTTCTACATAATATTACTAGTTTTGTAGCTTTATTAAGATCGGACCATGACATCGATGTGTAAGTTGTAATAAGACATATGACTTGTACATGACGATAAAATATACATACATCTTGCAGAGTATGACGGCCGTTCTCGGCTTTTACCCTTCAACCATCAACATCATGTAAACGAGTGAAGGCGGGATTAGAATCCGTCACCGTAGGAGGTGTTGGTAGGAGAGCCGGTCGAACCGAAAGCAACCGTGTAAACTGCATTTTGTGATACATAGTTACTTGGCGCAGTGGCTTGGGTGGGTTACAATAGGTGTAACCCGAGCCACTGTGAGAGCCCTAAATAAACTTTCAAGACTGGATATCTCAAAAACGAATATTCAAGATACCGAAAAACTTGAGTGAATAAAACGTGTAATAAATTAAATTAACTTTAATTTTGTATATAAGTGGCCATGTCGCTAAGATGCATAATTTCCGAGATATAATCGAAAAACCGTAAAATGGGACCTTCAACGTATTCATATAACGTCATTCATTGCAAATATTAGCGCACGAGGAAGTATTCTAGCCTTCGAGCAACACCGGCTTCCGACATTCTAGCATTCATTATTATATGGTTTTTTTTTTCTAGAACTGGCATTGCTCGAGTGACTGTTAACCTTTTCCACGCCGTGCCAAACACAAAAGCTGTCACGCGGACGCCACGTCACCGAAGTGCATAACTGAAATTGAACTTTATGCATATGCACGTAGGTCTATGTTGCTCTGTGGTCTGTAACCGATTAATCAGTCTGGCGTTGAACCTGCGGTGCGGATATATCGGTCATTAGCGTCCAAAAGGTTAAGGCCACCCCAACCCCACACTAGAGTATTGAGCGTCAGCGTCTAGTCAGCGCTATGGAAAATGGCGTCGTCGTCGCTGGATAGTTGCGCCAACGTTGCGTCGAGCAGCAGTTGACTATGACGCGACGGTAAACGCTTAGGTCGAGCGAGCGCTTGTGGAGGACGGAGGAGCATCGAGGTCAGCAAGCAACGAAACCAAAAAGCAAAGCGCACACAAGCGGTCGAGGGTGTCTGCAAGTCGCCGAAGGGGCAACGAAGCGGGCCTTGAGCTAACCCGTCCCCTCCGCCCACCCTTACCGTGCCCTCGAGTCAAAAATAAGCAATCCAACATTTCAAAATATAGAGTCATACACATAGGTACCTAACCTACCTACGCCCAAATCATAGGTACCTAGTAGTTGTATAAAAGAAACAGTCGCACAATTTTTTAAATCTATCTATTATCTATCTATATATATAAATACACGTGTCCTGACTGACTGACTGACTGATTCATCAACACAGAGCCGAAACTACAAAAGCCAGAAAGTTGAAATTTGCAGACTAGGTTGCATTTATAAAGTGTTTAAGAAGTGATTTTGAGAAATTCAACCCCTAAAGGGGTTGAAAAGCCGATGAAAGTTTGTATGGTGTTCAAGTTTTATTTTAAGCTAGCAATTTAAAACTACGTAAAAAGATATATTATTAAAATATACGAAAACTAATTACTTACAGCGTTTTTGAATATTCATCCCCTAAGGTGGTGAAAAAGGGGTTGAAAGTTTGTATGGAGATCAATATTTTTTTCTAACGTAGGACTTGAAACTTTGTATATGGGCTTATTGTTAGAATACTGGAAAAGTACTTTCAGCGTTTTTAAAAATTCATCCCCTAACAGGGTCATAAAGGGGTTGAAAGATTGAATCTATTACAAATGCTTTGACACTTCTTAGAAAGGCATAATAGCCGATTACAAAATAATAGCCTAAGCAAATTAGAAAAATCTGCGGAAATAATTCGTGTAGTTTTGAAAATTGGTACAGGTATACCTTGTGGTGTGCAGACAAACATACTAAAAGTCCTCGGGGGTAGGGGGTGTGCTGGGGGTGTAGAGGGGGGTTGAAGGTACCTTTTTTCATATTATTGCTCATATCTCGAATATCTGTACGAATAGCACTATAATTTCTTTGATAAAAGTTTTAACATAAAATTTACTACAAATTTGGTTATGTTTATTTTTAGTCTGCGATCAATACTTTAGGAGCTACAGGCTGTTAAAGTTAAGTAAGTGATAAAAAATAGACGGTTTAAGAAAATGTCATTTTTTTGTAATTGTTCAGAATAAATAAAAAATTTAGCTTAGAGTAAGCAAGCTAAGCGACCTGCTGATAAAATATAAAAAAATAGGCTATGAGCATGTCGGACCATGCTCAAGTGTAGGGTTCCGTAGCTACCCGTCTGTCAAAATAGACTATTTGCCAAAACTCAAAAACAGCTGTACCGATTAGGTTCGCTATATTTTTCCTTAAAAGTCCTTACTAAGCTATATCTTCAAGATTTTTTTCATATTTTTTGGACCCATGGTTCAAAAATTAGGGGAATTAAAGGGTAAAACACAACTTTTTTTCCTTCAGATCGATTATTTCCGAAAATATTGAGTTGATCAAAAAATGGATTTAGAAGACCTTTATTCGTTTTAAAAGACCTATCCAACGACACCCCACACTATAGGGTAAAAGCGAAAAAAAATTTCATCCCCACTTTAATGTAGGGCAGCCACCATAAAAAAATATTTTTTCTAATTTATATTCTTTTTTTAGTAATTTATAGTCTTTCAAAACGAATAGGGGTCTTCGAGAACCATTTTTTGATCAACTTAATGTTTTCGGAAATAATCGACCTGAAAGAAAAAAAGTCGTGTTTTCCACTTTAGTTCCCCTAACATTTGAACCATGGGTCAAAAAAATATGAAAAAAATCGTGAAAATAAAACTTAGTAAATACTTTCAGGGAAAAATATAGCGAACCTAATTCCCATCGGTCTAGCAGTTTTCGAGTTTTTGCAAATAGTCTATTTTGACGGACGGGTAACTACGGAACTGAGCATGGCCCGACATGCTCTTGGCCGGTTTTTTATATTTTATCAGCAGGTTGTTTAGCTTGCTTATTCTAAACTGAAAATGTTATTTATGATGAACAATTATGAAAATACGACGTTTTCTTAAACCGTCTATTTTTTATCTCTCATTTAACTTTAACAGCCTATAGCTCCTAAAGTATTGATCGCAGAGTAAAAATAAACATAACCAAATTTGTAGTAAATTTTATGTTAAAACTTTTGTCCGAAGTAATTATAATGCTATTCGTACAGATATTCGAGATATGAGCAAACATATGAAAAAAGGTACCTTCAACCCCCCTCTACACCCCCAGCAACCCTACCCTCGAGGACTTTTAGTATGTTTATCTGGACACCACAAGGTATGCCTGTACCAATTTTCATAACTACACGAATTATTTCCGCAGCTTGCTCAAATTCGGCTTAATTTGACGTGGCTATAAACCGATTTCGACGTTTTTGGATATTCAACCCCTAAGGGGGTTAAAAAGAGCATGAAAGTTTTTCTTGGGGTGCAAATTTTATTTTAAGCTAGGAAAAAAATCATCCCCCAAGGTGGTGAAAAAGAGTTGAAGTTTGTACTTAGTTAGTTCAAACATTTTTTTAAGTGCGGGACTTGAATCTTTGTATAAGGCATATTATTAGAATACAGGAAAAGTAATTTCAGCGTTTTCAATAATGTATCCCCTAAAGTGGTTAAAAAGGTGTTGAAATTTTGTTGGGGTCCTAATTTTATTTTAAGCTAGGTACTTGAAACTTCGTAGAAGGATATTTAATTAAAAAGGAGAAAACTAATTTCAGCATTTTTGAAAATTCATCTCCCAAGGTAGTAAAAAAGGGGTTGAAAGTTTTGCTGCATAATATTCTATGCTCATGTAGAATATGTTAACCACCAACACACAAATCCACGCTTTCGAAGTCGCCGGCAAGAGCTAGTTTTCTTATATAAATAAGCTCCCATGATTATTACACTTTTTGTCGAATATTCTTAACCCCTTACCGCATACGAAGCCATATATGGCGGATATGATATTTAACTCTATTGACAGCTATTAAAGTTCAAATTTCAACAAATATTTTTTATTATATGCAGTAAGGGGTTAAGACGAAAGTGGAGGACCCGCGCGAAATCTCCTTTTCATCCAAACGTATAGTCCTCAGTTTCCTCTCTGGATATTAACATTATTGAAAATACTATGTCACAAATAGTTGTAGATATACCTAGCAACCACCGCACAGCTATGCCTCTACGTTTGATTTTTTTCGAATTTTTAATTATTATGAGAGTTAGGAGCATTTAAAAAATTGTATGAAATTTGTCTTATGCTCCAAATTTTTACAATAGTCAAATTTAAAAAAAAAAAGTCAAACGTAGAGGCACAATATACCTATGGTTATATACATCAAATCATGTAAATATACAGGGTGGGCCAAAAGGGTGTTGGCAGTTTGAAAAATGAATTTAAAAAAACTTCAAATTGTACAACATTTTTAATACTACTTTTAAAAACACAAGTTATGGAAATTTTATGACTCAAAATAAATATGTAGATTAGTGGCCCACCTGAGTTTCTTGGCACCCTTGAAGGCAAAGTCACAAATTCCGGATTTTTTTTTCGAAATATTCCCCTGGGGACATTGGCGGATTTTTGAGCTGGTCAAAATCTCTCGAATTTATGTCAAAGACTACAGATTTGAGGTAATCCTACAGAAAAAAAATCATACGGACCGAGATCGGGGCTGGGTGGTGGCCATTTGTTATCATTCTTTCGGAAATGAGATAAGAGCATCTGATTGGCAAAATGAAGTCGGTTATTCGCATCATTTGGTTTTAATTCATAAACAAACTCAATCTTTTAAACCTTAAGATGCAAATTATGCTTCAAAACTTGTCGCAATGTTGAATTTTCTATTGTCCATAGCCCAAACTCTCTTACGCGATGATTGTTGCGGATTTTGCCGAATTGAACGTCGAACTTGCTCCACAATGTCGGCCGTTCTCTCAAAGGCTGGACGTCCGCCAGGCATTATTGCTATGGTCGAGCCGGTTGTTTCAACCATTCTGATCAATTTGCGTATCACATTAACACTTGGAACCTCACGCCAATCTCGTAAATGGTATTCCTGTCGATACACCCATCGTGCAGTAATCACCGATTTAGGGTTTTGGTAAAAAGCTCATACACAAAATTCAGGCTCCGCTCCTGTGTACTGCTCTATGGCGATTAAATTTCCACGAAACGAGGCGTATAGCAACATACCCCCCCGCCGCACCCCGCCAAGCGGTTTCGAAAAATTCAAGATTAAAACTGCCAACACCCTTTTGGCCCACCCTGTATTTTCCAAAACATTTCCAAAATGTCAATATCCAGAGAGGAAAATGGGGACTACGTGTCATGGAGAAGCGGCCGTCACCTTTCCTCTTAAGAGTCACAACAACCGAAGCCGCCATACAATCTAGAGTCCAGATTCTAGACACGCGGCAGCGTGCCAAGCCAAGTTCAAAACAAGAGATCTGGTGACGTAGCGGCCGTGTGACACGAACACCTTGGAGCCACTTTTGACCCCCACGTAACTCAAAATCTATTAAACATAAACTGAAATTTGGTTCATTTAAGGCCTGCGCAAACAGGTGAAACTCATCACCGAGGAGGACTTACGCCGCGCAGCACTCAGCCGCTCACCAACGAAGTAAAATTCCCCGCCATACTGCGAGCGAGGCGCCGGCGGCCGGCGCCTACTGCCGCGTGTACTCTATCAAAAGGGATTAGTGACTAGTGTCGTCCCGGCGCTACCCCGGCGCACTCAGGAGGCCTCGTTGCATACCGGGGGATGCCAAGGCATACCGGCGCCTACCGCTTCCGTATCCTCTATCATGCCACGGAGTAACAATCCCCCGTGATGCTCCGAGGTCGGTCTCAGAGCATTCAAATTTATACCTGAATGTAATTGAAATGAAATAGGAATGAATATACATTGATAAATTTAAAGTTATTTGCGCTGCGCTCCGCCGGTTTGCGCAGGCCTTTATTAAGACCCTTAAGGCTAACTAGAACTAGAACCCCAAATTTAATTATATAGCTCAACTGGTTATTGAGATACATACATCTAAAATTCGAGATTTTTCTCACTTAGGTAGTTATTCACTGACTGACGTACGTACGTACTGACTCACCTAATATCCAAAACCTTACCCACTCCGAGATGACCTAGCAAGTTGAAATTTGGCATCCAGCTGGACAATTGTGCGTTTACGAAACTGAGATCAAGAAACAGTATTTTTTTACGATTTGTACTTTTTTTTAAATATTTACCTACACATTAATCGCCTATCGAATTTGTAATAGCAAATATAAATTTTAGTTTCGAAATATATAATGTAACATGTACCTACGTAAAGACTAACCAAATCAAATCCTGAACTTTAATTACATCCCAAATCCCAAGCGAACTTGGCAACCATATAGATCTCAATTATTTTTTAACAACGTCGCATATTCTTAATAGGTATTGAACTTGGCTCCTCACTTCACATTTATGTTTTGATGGGTCGAAAGGTCGACCCTTTCCCCTCCCTTTTTGGGGGGTAGGCACGGTACGATATCGTGGCTACTGCGCCAAATCAGCTTTGTTTGACCTTAGGAACAAGCGTGCCAAGCGGCATCGCCTGAGGCAAAAGTGTATACTCACTGCACTCACTTAGCTTATGAGCTCATTTTCAAAAAATCTAAATTTTGAAAGCCTTTATCTCGGAAACTATTCAATCTACAGAGACAGTTCTAATCTCGTATTGTAGCAAATTTAGTCTTCTTTAAAAACGTCTAAGGAAGGTACTATCAAAAACTAGGGTTAGAATCCCCCAAAACTAAACAAAAACCGAAATTTTCGCAGGTTTTTTCGATTTTTGACAAAGTTGCGTTCGGCGCTCGAGGTCATCAACTTGGATTATTTATTGGACCAACATCATAAATAAGTCTGCAAAAAATCAGAACTACCGGATTTGACGCAGAAGAGCCAGGTTACAACATTCTACAATTTCACTGGATTATCTCATTTTAAAACGACATGCTGGTATTCGTTTTCGTTTACCTACTAGAAAAGTAAACAAAGTTTTGCACGGAACACTAAAAATACCTACAAAGAAAATAGAGTGACTAGAATTTTTATATTTGGGTACTCTTTGGTACAGTACAACCCATCCCACGCGGACTACAGTACCTACGTGTAGGGTGTAGGTAAGGTATGCATATCTCAATCTTAAGGCTAAATACTAAAATGAGGTAGGTAACTACTATAAATTGATTAAGCCGAATTAGCATACCTATTTACCTATACCTATTTTTTTCAATAGGTTTTTGGGGTAATTTTACGTAGGAGAGCATAATAATATAAGGGATACCGTACAGGAGGAGTACCGTAAGGAATTTAATACATATAGTAATGAAAGGGACTTCGTAAATTAGTATCGTCTCTAGTAGTACCTCCTAGTGAGTATTATATTCTTTGGTACAGTCGCCATCAGATATATCGGAGCGGCCAAGGTGCTCACAAATATCGGAACACGCCTCTATTATCAGGGCGTTAGAGCGCGTGTTCAGATATTGTGAACACCTTGGCCGCTCCGATATATCTGATGGCGACTGTACCTAGTCTCAGTAATATAATCGAGTCAAACCTTTGCGAAAACTTAAATTATGAAATGAACTACTTAATTATCGTGCCAATGAGTTTTACAAACCCAACGAGAGAATTTAGCTACATTCGCTCAAGAGATGTAAAAAATCGTTGACTGTATTTTTTATTTATGGCTTCAAACGGCGTCGACGGAGGGGTGGAATTTCGTTTGGAGCGGATAGAGCGCGTCCGTTAGGGGCAGGTTAGGGGTTGCTTAGCTGCTACGCGCCTGCGCGCGTACTTCGCGCCACTCGGCTACGTCGCTTGCTAGCCAGTAGCCACACTAGCTAGCCAGATGTTCAGAAAAGCTTTCTGTCGATACTTTAACGCTCCTACAATTATTTAAGTAAAATGTGCATTTGGACTAATTTCATGTTTTTATTTCGAAGTCAAAGGTCCAAAGAATAGTTAAAACAATGTGTACTTTGTGAACTGTGCGTCTAACTGAAAATTATCTGGCGTCTTAATGTCCACGAGTTCGTTCGAGACTAACAAAGCGGCGGACATTTTATTTTGAGTATTCGATAATGTAGCGTTGCGTCGAAAACATTCATGTCGTTTTATGGTTATAACTTAAGATATCGTCCGCTTACACCTTTCGTAAGTATAATGCTTTTGTAAAGGTTTTAGTTTTGTAATATAACTTAATGAGTATACCGCTACTATAAAGCGGTTTTGCAAATGTATTACCGTACCTAAGGATGTCGACATTTTACGGAAAAAATGTTTTATTAAGTGACGTAGGCAATCTAAACATTCCATAACATAAAAGTTTTATATCTATTACATAAAGCTAATTTATTTGATATCGACCCACTCAGCTTCGGAGGTTCTTGTCAGTTATTTCCGCGCGCAAGGCGCCTCTAACCTCTACTCTAATCAAATTGTCACGATTACAACACGGTTCATCAAAAAGTAGGCTATGAGTTTGTATGTTATTCTATTTCCTTTTATTCCTTTTTAAATAGCGATGCCGAGGGGGGTGAAGCGAGGGTCGGCGGAGGGTGAGGGCGAGGTGGTGGTACGCGTTGGGGCGTCTCCGTCGCAAACTACGCTTTTGGATGACAGCCCAGGCCAGCCCATCAGTTACCATCTGCTTGATCACGGCTATGGCGCCACGCCACAACATCAGATCAGAAGGGAGGCACCTTCTGCACCACCAAAGACATCTGAAGTAAGTACCTTTTTATTACCTTGTTAATTTTTCTTAAGCACTATGACAGTGAATTTTACATTGGGTAAATTACACCCAGTTTATTACAATGATCATTATTGTATAAAAACATTTATATTTAAACAATAATCTCTTAGAGGAGGATAACTGACAATTTGCTTGGGATTTGGATACATGAAACAATATTGATTATAGCAACATAATAAATTGGTACAACAAAGACTGTTTAAATCAATTTAACTTCGCATGTTTACTATTTAATTACATATAGGTAACAAATAATATAAGTTTTATAATCTGACCAACTGCTTTACTATGCACAATAGTTGGAATTGTATGTTGTTGTCAGTTGGATAAATAAAGAAAAGCAGGTTTTTCATAATTCACTAAATGTATATTTTGCCTAATCGGGTGAACAAGTACTTGCTTAATATATAAATTAGGAGTGTGATTTCTTGATTTGGATATATCATTTAGTGTACTAGCTGCTGTGGATAATTATTTAAAAATAGAAATATTTTTATTCAAAAACACAAACAGTAATAGACATACATGAACATAGTGAGAATAAAGTGTCATGAAATGGCCTCATCTGAGCATGTTGCTGGCGACTTCCAGCGCTCATCTTCTGTTGAGATCATCAAGTGAGAAAAAAAATCTAATTATTAATATCAGTGAGGTCATGTACAGTCAGCACAACTATTAGCTTAGCCGACTGTACCTATGACATAAAATACAAAGTTTTGCTTAGTGTTTCTTTAGTATATCAATCAGCCATAATATTTTTTAAAGTAATTTTTTTAAACACAAAGACAGATTTTTCTAGCAGGAAAGAGGCAATGCTAATGACTTCCTTCTGATATTTAGCTTATTCTTGTTCATTTATTTCCAAATGTGGCCCTTGTATATTAAGATATACATTGTTATAATATAAGATAGGTATCGATAAACTAAACATCGGAAGTAAGTCAATAGCGTTGCCTAGTTTGTGCTAGAAAAATCTCTAAATATTAGTAACTAATCTACTAGCATTTTTTTGCTACTGGAATATGCAGTGTTAGATCGAATTGCAACTAGATTGAAGAAAGTAACCGAACCTATAAGTACTAGAAGGTTATATGAATATTAATATTATGTTAACTTGTAGTTATTTTACTAACTTGGATTAGTTTCTTATCAATGTGAGTACCGGTACTGTACTATACTGTCAGCATCAGATTATGCATCAGAAAAGTAACGGATCAGATTATACGTCAAAAGTATCTCTAAAACATTCTCTAAAGGCTTAACAAAAGTAAATGTCTATACCTATATGTAGATTATGTAGAGTAATTAGACTATACTTATTTTAATTAGAGTAATTAGACTACTTTTGAACCAGAACTGTAGAGATTTATCTCTGTTTGGTAAAGTTTTCCAGTATGGCAGATACTTTTGGCACATTGTTTCATCTACTACTATCGATGCTGACTGTACTAGACAACCAAATAATATAGGTAGGGCAATCCTCATTTATGTTCAGTGAAAACTAGTGGTTTCAAAGAAATCATTGATATTTGGCTTCATACTTTGATAGCCATCAGAACATTACAGTTTATAACTACATTCTGGTTTCCTGACCATTATCTAGTAAGGGCACATCAAAGGCACATTCATACTTTTCAAATTACAAAAGTTCATGTACCATGATTCACAGGAACACAAAATTAATGATTTCTCTGAAACTATTAAGGTCCTCTAGCATGGCATACTGAAAGTGACACCTTATCTACTACTACTATGAGTAAGACATTATACATATATGACTTACTGTAAGCTCTGCAGAATGGATTTGTGCACCAGTAACCATGGAAACATGTTAAATTTATGTTCTAATAGTTGAGATCAATAGTCCAATAGTTGAGTTGAGATAAAGAAGAGTAGGTAATATCATAAATATACTAAATATTAAGACAATGATAACTTTAATATTTATAGGAACATTAGTGTTTATATGTAAACGTGGCAAATAATATTTGCTGCTCTATGTACATATAATATAGGAAGCTTGACATGCAGTATTCAAGTGTTAATTGAATTTAAGTAATCCATTCTCAATTTAAAAATATAATATTTACATTAATAATATATAATGGAGGAGGACGCGCCGGACCGCGAAAAATGGAAATCCCTTCTGAGAGCCCTATATATGTCCCTGATGAGGGGTAACAGGATATCATCATCATCACTGTTAAACAGTGTTGTACAGCTTCTTAGCTTTCTTGACAATGATGTCAATGATATATGTAAAGGTACTATGTACTTAAATACATAGAAAACATCCATAATTAAGGAACAAATATTTGAGATAAACACACAAATAAATGCTCATACCAGGATTCCAATCCAGTACCCACTGCTTTGTAGGCAGGGTCACTACCGACTAAGCTAGGAGGCTGTTAGCATTAATCAATGTATTAGGGGAATATTCTAGTGGAAAGCAGTAGAGTCACTTTGTTAAGTATTATCCCAGGAGTCCAATGACCTCAATAATATTTGACTCCTGTACTGGACATACAGGTCGATTTGTGGTTGAAATGAGAGGTGATTTTAAGATACCTACATGTAAACCTGTATATTTTATAGGTGGGTGAGAAGGGGACGGAAGGCATTATGTCATTCATACTCGTACAAAAGTAACAATAAACATACAGGGTGGAACATTTCTAGGGACTGAGCTGAAAGGATATTTAGTGTTATCTAAGTGATCTACAATCGAGTTATTATAATCGTAAAGCTGGATTGAAAAGTATAACAATTTTTTTAAAATGAAATATTTTTATATCAGTGACAACCCTACAATAGTACATTGTGCAACATGGGGCGTAAGTTGAATATTGCAAACGAGAGTAAGTTAAATCGCGACGGCTTGCCGGAGCGATTTATAGACTCGAGTTTGCAATATTATTACGCCCCGAGTTACACACAACGTTTTTCATCACACTTGCGATACAAAAATTAAGTATAAAGACAAAAAACTGTTAATTATGGTACTAGAAACTTCAGGACGACTTCAGGAGAACGCTTTTTCTATAACTCCCGCTAAACCTGCGTGCAATTCCACATTTACAGAGCGAGTGTGATGAAAAGTTATTTACCACTTATTTCACTACACCTTATAAAACAAAGTCCCCCGCCGCGTCTCTCTCTCTGTTTGTATGTTTGTTCGCGATAAACTCAAAAACTACTCAACGGATTTTCATGCGGTTTTCACCTATCAATAGAGTGGTTCTTGAGAATCTTGAGGGAGGTTTAGGTGTATAATTTGTTAACCCGCGCGAATCCGGGGCGGGTCGCTAGTTTACATTTAAAATTGACCTATATATGTCATGTCATTCATCAGATCTACTTGCTAAGGTTGAAACAAACAGATTTTTGCACTAATGTTTAACAAACTGTATCTCAAAAACTGTTATAGTCCGTGGCGCTCACGACAAAAAAGTGCGATATACGGCAAATGATGATGATGGAATTTCCTTTTACACAGTTGCTCCTTTTGACTTACAGATTGATTTAGGAAGGGGAGCCAATCGAATTTTTGATGCAAAATTTTGACTTAAGGAGGGGTGCCCCCCCAAAATTTGTAATTAAAAAAGTTTTGCCTTGTGTTTTCATATAAAAAACTTAAAAAAAAAAAAAAAAAATTCTACGTTTCGATTTTTTTCAAATATAAGCCGATTTTTTTCAAATATAAGCCGATTTTTTTTTAATTTTAATATGTAGACAAAAAACAATAATTTTACGAAAAAGCCCTATTATTCCTCATTAAAAAAAGTATAAACATGAATATGTTAATTTGATAACTCTGGATGAAAAAAATATATATTTAGACCTACTTTCGAACACAAGCTCACTAAATAGGATACAAAGATGCGAGCTATGCAATTCATGGCGTTTGATGATGATGAGATCCCCTTTTGCATAGTGAGTCTTTAGGATCCTTAGGCCATTTTAGGAAGGGGAGCCATCTTGATTTTTGGTGCGGTGGGGTAAGGTGAGGGGGTGATTTGTCCCATAAAATCATAAATTATGGACGGCGGACTGGGGCTGGACAGATACCGGAGAAGTCTGGAAGCTTAGGTGGACCACCCAAAATAATAAGATGTGGCTGCAAGAAAGCCTGTAAAGGTCAATGTTCCTGCATAAAACAAGGCCTGCCATGCACACTTTTATGCAACTGTAGAGGATCCTGCGACAATTCCAGGTAATGTTTTGTTCACATAGCTTCTCAACCCATATAACCCATATAACCCATTTGAAGAATGGAAGGTATAAGCTGGAAAGAGAGGAAAACTAACACGGAAGTATTAAATTTGGTAGGTCAATAGAGATCTCTGCTGAGAACAGTTGAAAACAGAAGGGGAAACATGTTGGGGCACCTGATACGTCACGATACTTACATAAAATCTATAATTGAAGGCAGAAAAAAAAACAGAGGCAGAGGAAGACCGAAACGTGCGTATTTGGACCAGGCCAAAGAGAAAATTAACGTAGTGACGTATCAGGAGCTCAAAACAGTGGCAAAGAGAAGAACGGAATGGCGATTACTCCACCGACAAGAACCAGGTTCTTAAGAATTATGATGATGATGATGTAACCTATTTTCATTGCTCTTGAGTGTATTACTTATAACACTTATTTTTATTTCATTTGTTGCAGTGTAATAGACAACGGAACAGTCATAGATGATATAGAAGATGATAGCCAATATTAAGTATATATTAATATATAGTTACCAATTGTTCATTATAGTAAAACTGTTTTTTATATATATATTCATTCTAGTGTCAATTTACTTCGTATTATTTGTTCTTAAGTCCATACATACACAATGACATAGTTTAAACCATATCGTTGTTTCCTATTCAATGGAATTTTTGTCGAAAGTAACTCAACATTTTATTTTATTTTGTCCACATCTCTTGTAATGAGGAATAATAGGGCTTTTTCGTAAAATTATTGTTTTTTGTCTACATATTAAAATTAAAAAAATATTGGCTTTTATTAGAAAAAAATCATAACGTCGAATTTAAATTATACATTTTAAGTTTTTTTTATATGAAAAGGTATAAATTAAATTTCAGAAATGAATTCAGCATCCTTAAATTACACGAAAATGATACCAAACTTGACCACAAGGCAAAACTTTTTTTTTTACAAATTTTGGGGGGGCACCCCTCCTTAAGTCAAAATTTTGCATCAAAAATTCGATTGGCTCCCCTTCTTAAATCAATTTGAGAGACAAATGGAGCAACTCTGCAAAAGGAAATTTCATCATCATCATTTGCCGTATAATTAAGTGAAGGCCACGGACTATTACAAATTTTAACGTGATAAATAAGTGAAAAATAAATCACGTTAATCTTGAAGTCGCGAATATCAGCGGGTTCAGGCGTGGTTTGGCTGCAGATTTTACTCCCCAGCCGCACCCTTTTCAAACATTATTTTGAAACATTTCACCATTGTAACCTGACCGCAATCAGGCGAGGTGGTCCGGCTGTGGAGGATCACGCACAACCCTAGTGTGCAAAACGTTCAATTTGTTATTTTTTTTAATTTTCCTTCTCGTCTTATACAATCGACATACATGGTAATATAATCCAGTAACTTTGTCACAGAATAAATAATAGTACTAGGTACAGAAGACTCACTCTCTAACAAAACGCGTCTGTTACGATCAGGACAGATATGACCGCTAGGTGGCGACAGCGCCACGCGCGGCTTATGGCTAACCCCAAAATTGGTGTGGAACGGATGTACTTTTAGCTACCTGTAGCAAAGCGACGAAATCGCGGAGTGAGCCACGCCTGACTTTGTCTTCTGAAAGCACGGGGTTCGTTTGCGTCTAATCCGGTAGTTCTGATTTTATTGCAGACTTGTTTAATGTTTATGATATTGGGCCAATGAATAATCCAAGTTTGAAACCTCGAGCGCCGAACGCAACTTTGTCAAAAATCTAATAAAATGCGAAAATTTCGTTTTTATTTTTATTTGGGTGATTATAGCCCTAAAGCAGTGTTTTTCAAACTGCGGGTCGCCTCAAAGCCTCTGCCTGCCTTAAATCAATACATCGGGGGTCGCGTCATGAAAAAGTTTTAATAACACTGCCCTAAAGGACTAGTTTATGATAGTACCTTCTCAGGAGTCGTCCCTAACGTATATGAAAATGATATATGAATGAATGAATGAACAATATTTATTTCAGATTATTAATAATCCATATTCTTATTAGTTAACACAATATACCTACACATAAGTCAACAGCGTTGGTTAGTAAACAGTGTAAAAAAGAATACAGTACCTTAATTAAAATAAAAAAATAATTTAATAAGATTTAAAATTAAATTAAATCCATAACACTAATTCACAACAACATTTTTGGGATGATACAACTCGATGTTGTGTGTAGTACCTTAATTAAAATAAATTATATAATAAGATTTAAAATTAAATTAAATCCATAACACTAATTCACAACAATATTTTTGGGATGATACAACTCGATGTTGTGTGTAGTACCTTAATTAAAATAAATTATATAATAAGATTTAAAATTAAATTAAATCCATAACACTAATTCACAACAACATTTTTGGGATGATACAACTCGATGTTGTGTGTAGTACCTTAATTAAAATAAATTAAGTAATATAATAAGATTTAAAATTAAATTAAATCCATAACACTAATTCACAACAATATTTTTGGGATGATACAACTAGGGAATGCAAATCGGTTATAACCGTAACTGAAATATTCGGTTATAACCGAATATTTTGACAAAATTTCATAACCGAATATTGGAAACTCGAATAACCGGTTACGGTTATTTTCGGTTATTTTATTTATGACTTAAATTGTATGTTTTTATCATGTAATGACTACAATTTTTGGCTGTGACGCCTGTGACTATAATTTTTGTCATTCGTGGACTTTAATAACTAAAATATACCAAGTTTACTACCCTTATTTATAAAATATTTTTATCGAATATTGTATCACGTCCAAGGCCATATTTTACTTTTACTGTATTTGGTGTGTTTTATTAAAAAACAAAGACTTTTACTCACATTCCTTAATACTGTACGTACTAAAGTAATGATTTTTGTATTTTTTTAATTATTTCATTGTAAATTTAAAATTTTTCGTAGCCGACCGACCGAAAATAACCGTAAGCGATTATAACCGATATTCGGTTATTTTTCGGGCATAACCGTAACCGAAACCGGTTATGAAGTTTGGCCGGTTATTGCATTCCCTAGATACAACTCGATGTTGTGTGTATTTTCACCCAGAAAAATAGAATTGGGTTATCCCATCTATCAGCAATGGCTTCTTCTGGCTTTCAGAAAGCTGTTGGTGCTGTTCCATACCCTGTGCATCAGGGAGGCGACTCGTTTACGGATTATTGTATAAAAACAATCCGTTCGAGCCTCCGCAAACATTCCCGATGCACTGCAGTATTTATTCAACCCCATAACACAGTACAAGAACAGTAGTGAATCTTCATACAAATGTGCCGCTGCCGGCTTGAATGTGTGCGTGCGCATCGGGCGCCGTGTACGCACGCGCTGCCACGCACACATTAGCATAATATACGGGGGAATACGGTGGCGGCAGTGTGGGCCGTGCCGCGACCGCGACTGTGATCGCGCGCATTCGAGTACGCTGCACGCCCGCTCGCATTTGCCTGTTCTTACCGGCCTTAATTTTTTTGATCATGACTTCGAACAAAGGAAACAAATATTGTACTTAGTGTCTTTGAGTGTCACAATAACGACTCCTCAAACCCGGACTTGTCATTCTTCACAATACATTAATTACAGGAATTATGGTACAGATCGAAATTACTCAGAGTCCCACCGTCGTCGTGAATATAGAAAGGATGGAGAAGGTGTTTCGCAAAGCGTTTGAAAAGGACCACATCAACATTAAAATCGGCACGTCAATTTAGGAACAATTAAAAGACATAGAATTTACGATGCCCTGCCCATGCTTCCCTAAAACCTTTTTACTAATGTTATACGTAAGGATGAGAATTTACTTGACTTTAACCGCTAACAGTAAAGCGTTCCGAACATGCAGAAACCGGAGGAACTTTTTTTCAGTATTGAATTTTTTTTTTTTTTAATAAATGCCATTTCCTAATGTAAATATTTAATTAGCGTTTTATTTATACGTCATTTATGAATTGTTAGAACATTTCATTATATTATATAAATAGAAACCTAGTGCTACTCATAATACGCAAATAATATTTAACTAAAAATAAAAGTGACAACCCTAAGCGCCAACGCAAGAGTAGGTAAATAACTTGCCGAGCGGCCTTAGATTCACTACTGTTCTTAGTGTACTGTGCCCATAAGCACCCTGAAAGCATTATTGTACTGGACTCGGAAAGCACTGCGAGCTCTTCGCGTATATCTGGTCCACAGGGAGCAAGTGTACATAGATTGACAATAGGCCTTAAATAACGTCACTTTAACTTCTTTAGTACACTTTGCGAACCTGCGTGTCAACATATTGCAGCGAACGGCGCTCTCCGCTCCCTCTCCATGTCCAGATCATCTGTGAGATCGTCTGTGACCCAGTGACCCAAGTATTTAAACTTTTGTACTCTAACAAGCGGCCTGCCGTTTAAAGTGACTGGTGGAACCTTAGGGTATATTTTATTCCCAGCCTTAAACACCAAAAGCTCGCTTTTAGTTTCATTGTACTTGAGCCCATGTGTCACGGCATATCTCTCACAGATGTTAATAAGTTTTTGGAGGGCGTTGACCGATGGTCACAGCAGCACCATATCGTAGGCGTAACTTATATTGTTTACAAATTTACCGCCGATTGAGCATCTGACTCCGGCGCTGCTGAGCTCACCGATTAGTCCGTTCATGTACAGTCACCTGCAATAATATGTTACTCTTCGAAGGCCGCAAAAATATGGCTCTGTAGAGAGTGTTATTTAAGAGTTATTTGTAAATAACTCTTGTTCTCCTGTCCTGAAAGACCTATTAGTATTGAAGCCTCCGGAGGTCTAAATTTATCAAATTTCCTACAGACAGACTGACTTCCATATAAAGGTCCTAATCCTTAACCCCTAAGAACCATATTATATTTTTTTAATTAGTTTAATTTAGAGCGTTCATTAGATTATACTAATAAAATAAACTGAACACCGAGAGGGGTGTCTTTATTATGTGTTATCTTGAGGCCGTAGCGCGGAGGCACATCTGCTCTGATTACGCGCTCCACACATGCGCAAAAGGAACTTACGAACCAGTCAATTGACAATAGCTATCTGTTAATAATAATACTAATTTTAAGGCTAAAAAATGCCATTCTTTTGCTCGAAGTCCCTTCCGAGGGCTCGGTACCTTTTGTGTAGAATGTAATTTATGTACCGCATTGTTGGCATCGGGTCGCTTGCTCCCCACTTGCCTGGGTCGGCTCCAGCCCGCGTGGCCTACGAGTTGCATTTGTTGTTCACCGACTTCACTGACAATGCCCTGTGTGTTCTACTTCTAAGTGATTAGATAATCAAGTTCAAGCATTACCCTACAGTGAATTAAAATGGATTTGCGGAAGTGTTAAAAATGACAGTTTTCACGGTTACAGTAAGAATTACTTAAATTATTTACCTAAATGTATAATCATACAACATACTTAGATCTATTAGGGACGCTTCAGCTTTTATGGTAATTATTGTTGCCTGTGAAAATTTAACCTATCATTATCAAGTTACACGTTATCACGAAACTTACGGTGTCCTGGATCTAAGTTCTTGGTTCTGTAGTCTTTCGTTATACTCGACTTGTACTCATTACGTCACAATAATAGTACATTATTGTCGAGGCTCGGAAGTCGCTACTTGCAGGCTGAGGATTCGTTTTAAACGGACGACCTTGGGAGTCCGTTTAATTGAATCCGAAGCCAGCAAGTAGCCTTCCAGCCGAGTCATATATAGTGCTTTTCTCAAAAATGGTGCAAGAAATATAAATATCATAGAAATATTTTACAATAGCAACGTTCTTACGTATATATTTTCACAGAAAAAGTAGAAACAATTGAAAAAATTAGCTTTGCCGCCTTTTTATTTTTTTAATAAAAAAGTGAAGTGTATGTTTCTGCCGAAAATACGCCAACCTATTTGAGACAGCTAAATAGTCGCGGTACTAATCATCTGTTTGGCTGTTTAATGGGCCTGTGCCTTCATTTGATATGGCCATTTCAACTTTTAAAAAGTTTGGAACTCGACAAATAATGGAATTTGTATGCAACATTGCAGTCCCAAATAGGTTGGCGTATTTTCGGCAGAAAAATACACTTCTATTTTTTTATTAAAAAATAAAAAGGCGGCAAAGCTAATTTTTTCAATTGTTTCTACTTTTTTCTGTGAAAATATATACGTAAGTAAGTTGGTTTTGTAAAATATTTCTATGATATTTATATTTCTTGCACCATTTTTGAGAAAAGCACTATATATGACTCGGCTGGAAGGCTACTTGCTGGCAAGTAGCTACTTCCGAGCCTCGACAATAATGTACTATAAACGTATTAAGTATACCGTGTTTAAGTTTAATGATAAATGTGTTTATTTGTGCGAGTACATACTTACGATACTAATTCATTCAGTAATTATACGCAGTGTTAATGGTTTAATATGTAGTTTTGTTTCACCTGCCAAATTAAGTAACGTTATGTTCCCCTTAGGTGGATGGGTATTCTGCATCAGATATACATTTTAAACAGTATTTTCTTCTCAGAGTTATGTTATGAGTCAATAAATTCATGCCGTGAAATGTTTGACTGTGGCTAAGAAAGAGTGTCTTTTCAAGATTACCTATGTTCTCCATATTCTCATTAATTGAAATTTATTGTTTTAACGAATAGGCACACTTCCTTTCGTTTGCCATTACTTTTATCTTACCAACTACCAGTTGAATGTAATTTTCCTAAAATTACTAACATTCGGTTGCTCAATCTATCTGGCTTTATACTTAGATAATTACAGTTCGATTGATTGAGACATCCCTCTCCCATGTACGCCGAAACCTGGTGATATAGTCAAAGAAACCATACCATACCGTAATAAAGGCTGTTTTGGAATTCAATATATAAATCCCTACTAATAAATACATGTGAAAGTAACTCCGTCTGTCTCTCTGTTACTTCTTCATGCTTAAACTGCGAAATTTGGTATGGAGATAGTTTGAGGCCCGAGGCCTTCCTCAAGGGTACATAGGAAAGGTTTATCACTTTTATCAATCATCATCATCATTATCCCACGCAGACAAAGTCGCGGGCAGAAGCTAGTATTCTATAAATGTAAGCTTCTCTTACACTTAGAAAATAAAATGACATGCTTGCTTTAAGTTTTACTAATGGCATCTTGCCCTACATTTCCACTTGATGAGATATCAAAATGATTATGTATTAGCATAATTATTTTAGTAATTTACTTTATATTCTAACTCCATTGTATAGCCATCAATTTTATTTTTCGATAGGAAATTTATTTATTTTTTTAAATATGACGGATCAACATGACCATCAAAAGGGTTACAGGTCATTGTATCTCAAACACGATAACAACAATTGTATATTTTGCGCAGGCGGTGAAAAGAAGACTGAATTTGAGTGAGAGTAGTTCCGGTAGCCAAGGCCATGTAGTACCTATGAAGGCAGATTTCAAAACGCCGAAGCAAAAACGAGTCAAAGTTCTCACACCGTACAGCCGACCGTCCAGTTCTATGAAAAAGTACAGCGAAAGATCAAGGTATGATTTAATATGTACCTACATATATAATAATAATCGTTTAGATATTGTAAGGTCGTTCACCGTGTTGAATCTATTCATCACTGGGGAATAAATGTTTTCAGGTTCGACACATCATTAGGATTACTTACAAAAAAATTTGTTGCTTTGCTGAAGTCTTCCCCAAACGGTGTCCTCGACTTGAATATAGCCGCGGAGCACCTCTCGGTTCAAAAACGCCGCATATACGACATCACTAATGTTTTAGAGGGTATAGGAATTTTAGAGAAGCGATCAAAAAATAATATTCAATGGAAGTGTGGTGAGTTATTTTTTCATTCATAATTAACTCTCAAGGGGATACATCGAAAGTAAACTAAGTTACGAGAGGCTACTGCACGCAGTAACAAGTGAAAATAAAACCCATTTTATTTTCACTTGTTACTGCGAAGTTATATTTGTAACTTCCCTTTTAGAGTTATATTTACATCGTTGTTAAATAACGTGATTTCACTCCGTACGTGTTTTCATTGTGGTTCAAATATTGCTAACAAGCGATCGATCTATCCCCTTAATAATATTGAATGTTTTTAACCTCTCATGTGTGTGTGGTGGCAAAAATCATGGGTTCCAACCTTGGTTGTGATATACCTACGTGTAATAGATCAGAAAAAATCGTTCTCGTTTGAAAGGGTGTACCTCACAGTTCCTAATTGTTAACATGTCATGGATTTCAAACTGTGTTGTGAAATCGATTGTTTTTATTTATTATTATTGTTGGGAAGTTGTTGCTATTTTTGTAATGTACAGTATTAATCAAGTTCATGAAATTTCAAGGGGGCTGTTACACGCATTTGCTAATTACTTCTGGCTAGGGCTGTCTGTCAAACCGGCAGCCTGATTTCCGTTTTTGGGTTGATATAAATAAATAAATAAATATTATTAGACAATTTAACACAGATCAACATAGTCCCACAGTAAGCTCAATAAGGCTTGTGTTGTGGGTACTAGACAACGATATTTATATAATACACATATACATATATAAATATACATAGAAAACATCCATAACTCAGGAACAAATATTTGCGAATAACACACAAATAAATGCCCTTACCAGGATTCGAACCCGGGACCTCCTGCTTCGTAGGCAGGGTCACTACCGACTAGGCTAGGAGGCAGTTATAAGAAACATGGTGAACAAGCGTTCTGATTAGTGCCTGAGATATTATGCTGTTTTATTTTAATATATTTTAGAGAGGAGTAAATTAATCAAGAGCTTTAATCTCTATACAACGACAGTTGCGCCTCGTATTTGTTTTATTAGGTAACCGGGTAAGGTGTCTTCTGAGGCACGCGGTGGTGTGTTGAACTACCTACTTTTCAGTTTAGTCCAATTGGATCGTGTACTCACTGGTCGACAGTATTCCGTTGTCAGTCCTGTAGGCCAAGCACATATTGGCGCGACAGTATCTCGCCCGACTACCCGACTTTTTCTAACTATGTTAACAAAAGCAGTGGTGGCCGAGTGGATATGACGTCTGACTTTCAATCCGGAGGTCGCGGGTTCAAATCCTGGCTCGTACCAATGAGTTTTTCGAAACTTATGTACGAAATATCATTTGATATTTACCACTACCTTTTCGGTGAAGGAAAACATCGTGAGGAAACCTGCATACATCTGCGAAGAAATTCAAAGGTGTATGTGAAGTCCCCAATCCGCATTGGGCTAGCTTGGGGACTATAGAGCCCAAGCCCTCTCGCGCATGAGAGGAGGCCTGTGCCCAGCAGTGGGACGTATATAGGCTGAATTGATGAATGATGATGAATGATGTTAACAAAAGAGCGACGGGTAGTCTATCTCGCCGCGAGATACTGTCGCGCCAGTCATATGCTAGCCCGGCTGGTACTAAATATCAAACAATAGAGGATGTGCTGCAAGCTGTTACAATAAAGTTGATGTTTTACGCAGTGTAGGTACCGAATCCTCTTATTCTCAGGGCGCGTCGAGTTTCGTCGTCCATTATGTGATATGTCACTGAATGTTAATTCCACGAATGAAATATACCTACCGTTAAATCTTTGCTTTGCGAACGCATTTCTATATCTTCATAATATCTCCTAGGATTGAGAGGGGTAGGTATATTGTAAAACTAGGAGAAACTTACATCTAGTAAAATGTACTTGTCTATTTAAAACGAACTGTGAGTGGCTATCTAACTGGGAAACTTAATCAAACACTGTTAAATGCCATGCATGTTCTCTGCGGCAAAGCGAATGATTACTTGGCTTCTCTGCGAAATATGTTTTTACAAATCAGGTATGCGTATTATTTTTATTTACATCGTTATTTTATAGATTGTGTACTTTTCGAAATCATTATATTTGTCTGGTTCTGAAGCGGAATTACTTATCGGTATGACCCGCGCACTTGTACAATGCAACATCATCACCCAAATAGTAAGGCAGCATTGAACTAGCACTGCACCCTCTTCATACATATATACAAGTCTGTTGGTTTGACGAGGTGCCTTTGTCCGACAGCTGGTCACAAGTGTACCATACAATATGCGTATGTATCAGTGCCAAATGTATCAGCAAAAAATTAAGAGATCTTTGTCAAAATGGAATGACAATAGGTAGAAGTACGTCTAATCTAACAATTATTTGAGAGAACATAGTGTGCGAGTGTCAATATTAACGTCATAATTTCATAGAAATTTGAGGTTTATGATGACCACACTTTTGATACCTAGGTGGAGTTAGTTTGGTCCAAATCTAACCTATTTATAAGTATATATCTGTGATGTGGTTCAGTCAACTAAAATAAGCATTAAGTACAATCAACTATTTTGGGTAATATAGTAATAGGATTCTTATTCGTCCATTGTTTCCATTGGGGACTAACGGGCGGAGACAAATAGGAATAGATTCCGTTATCAGAACCGGACTTGTTGAACTGTGAAGGTACAACCCTTTCAAATGAAAAAAAAAAACAAATCAGTTTTAAAGAAAGCGACTTAAATTGTAAAAAAAGAAATAGTACATATTAGTAGTGTATAATGTGTGTGATGTGGTCTGTGTGAAACAGGGTCGGCGGCGTGCGGCGGCGAGCAGGCGCGCGCACGGCGGCTGCGGCGCGAGGTGCGCGCGCTGGCGACGCGCGAGGCGCGGGTGTCGCGCGCCGTGGCCAGCGCCGAGCTCGCACTCGGCCGCCTCTCCGCCGACCACGGTGCGCTCGCCTACATCACCTACGCCGACTTACGCTCTATTAAGGATTTCCGCAACCAAACGGTTATTCCTATTAAGGCGCCGCCGGACACGAGATTAAGTGTAAGTTTAACTCTAATTATATTCTTTCAGTTTTGCTACACGTATTTACAGCGGCTCAATATAGTTTTTTTTATAGGTTCCTCATCCTGATGAAAAGGGATATATGATACATTTGAAGTCATTATCGGGCGAAATTGAAGTGTATCTATGTCCCAAAGAACGACCTTTTTCTCCACCTCCACGTAAGTTATCCTATCCTGTTATGAATATGTATGAATATGCGTGCAAGTGAAGTGAAGTGAGAACAATACGTGTACACTGTGTTGTTGTGGTTGCAGCGCTGGGTCTACTGCCGGCGGACCCGCTGCTGGAGGACAACAAGGCGCTCCTGGCACCGCTCGTGGCGCAGATGCAGCCCGCGCCGCCCGCGCCCTTCGCCGCCAACTTCTCGTAACTTACATTTCTCTTTATTTAAACATGTAGCCCTAGTGTTGTTGCACTCGGAACCAGTGACCATGGACACTTGACATTTGGTCCAATACATTTCAACTGTACTTTTAGCTTTATAAAATAGGCCCCCAGGCTGTTCCATGTAACTCGAACGTTGTAGCTGTCGGCGTAGGCGGCTTGAGGCATACGCGGCTTGAAGCGTAGAAGAAGATATGTGAGCCATTAATTTCCGGAATGACACATTTCGCCAAAATTTGCGTGAAATGTTTTCGCCATTTGCGTTAACATAACTTCAGTCAAAAAGTTATTGATTGATAGAGATTAAATAACAAATACGTAGTAAGATCCTAGAGTACAAGAAGTGGACTTAATGGTACTATAAGGCATTCAACTGGTCAATGTTTATTATTAGTTAGTATCTAATATTGAAGACGTAAAAAATTGCATGTAATTTTTTTATACCTTGTTGGAGGCAAGGTGACAACCTTCTTCTTCCTCGCGTTATCTCGGCATTTTGCCACGGCTCATGGGAGCCTGGGGTCCGCTTGACAACTAATCCCAAGAATTGACGTAGGCACTAGTTTTTACGAAAGCGATTGCCATCTGACCTTCCAACCCAGAGGGGAAACTAGGCCTTATTGGGATTAGTCTGGTTTCCTCACGATGTTTTTCGTTCACCGAAAAGCGACTGGTAAATATCAAATGATATTTCGTACATAAGTTCCGAAAAACTCATTGATACGAGCCGGGGTTTGAACCCGCGACCTCCGGAATTACAAGTCGCACGCTCTTACCGCTAGGCCACCAGCGCTTAAGGTGACAACCGAACTGGACAAATATATCGCAACACATCCGTATTCCTATGGTAAGAAAGGTGTGTTGCAATATATTTAGCCACTGTAGGGTCCGCCTGATGGTAAGTATACACTGTAGCCTATGGGGCAAAGTATTTTTATGTGGAATATGAAGGCAATGAAGTTGTGTTGATTACCGCAGGACGCCTATTAAGCGGGAGCCCGGCGTGGAGAGCACGGGTGGCGCTAGTGGGTCGCGCGGGCTGGTGGTGTGCTCGCCGTGCGTGACCGACCCCACGCTGCCGCTGGCCGCGGCGGGCCGCGCGCGCGCTCCGCCCGCCGCGCCCGACGACGCGCCGCACACCCCTCAAACCACGCCTGACAGTGAGTATACACTGTATTCACACTTTCATCATCAACCCATTAGGAATCTATGACTTATCGATAACAGATTGATCGATGTTTCATTTTGTCAAACACTCGTTTTTGCCACAAAAACTCCTAATGTCTGGTAATGAATCTTAAATAAAATATGTACTTATTTTTACAGTTTTTAACAAACGTTTGCGTTTGTACATCAAAGATTAAGGATGATATTATTTAAAAAATAAGTTTTAATGTAGTTATGTTTTGTAACATTTGTAATATTCATTTTTAATGACAATTTGTAATATACACTCAAAGAAAAATTTAGAGGAACGCAAAAAAAAAGTCTAATTACTAATTTTAAAATTACTTTACGTGCGTATAATATTGTGCGTATAGAATTATTTTTCAATTGTATTTTTGAGCCACAATGTATTTTGCCCGCAGCCGCGAAAACCGCACTTAGATTGGTTGCGATTTGCGGCCGAGATATTTGTTCAAATAACCGGCTCATTGGGTATAGAAATTAAATCATTATCTGTTAAGCGTTGCATAAACGATCGATTACCTCCAACGATCACATTATAAGGTACCTATTATACCATACATGATTAAGAAATTTTGTACATTAATAAATACTACATATTTCATCACACTTGCTCGAAAAAGATCTTATTTCATGCCTTCATTACACAAGGACATAAGCCTATATTGTTCCCGAAGGAGTTATGGATTGTGAAAGCTATAACTTATATATTTTTAAATTTTGTTACAAATTCATACGAACCAAGTAGGTATAAATAAGTTATACTTTTAAAATACTTTTATAATTAAATATTTTTATTTATGTTTAAAAATATTTACTGAATTAGATTAATTTAATATCCATTTAAAATGTTTTTACACAATTTTCAATCGTGGCTAATTGCTGGATGGGTCTTCGATGCCTAACCTGTCAAAAATGACAATTTATGGCAGACGAATGTTTGGAGTGTCACCGTATCCAAGTGTGATAAAAACATTGTGTGTAACTCCAGGGGTAAGAATAGTGCAAACTCAAGTCTTTAATTCTCTAGCCTGCGGCTGTCGAGAATTATAATAACCCTCCCTCGTTTAAAAAAAATCACTTAACCCCCCTCACGTTTAATATGTAGCTTTTATTGGACCATGTGCGAGACACAGTTACTGGTGAACGAAATTTATATTCGGACTTTTCCGGACCGATCATGGAGCGCCAACAATTGTCGATCGGAAGTTGTTTTAGGAACACCACGTTACTTTCAGTTTCAATAAGTACACGTTCTCAGTGCGCCTCATTCACACACAACTGTCCACACCGAGTGTATCAAATGACTGTTTCATCTTTGAGTATGCATTGTCAAAAATGACAGTGATTCAACAAGAATGGATCGCGCGCGGTACTGTACTGTTTTGGACTACACCTCTGCAGCGGTCGATCGGAGTACGCTGAATCGTTCAGTTAGTTTCGTTTACCCGCATTTGTAGTGTTTCGGTTTTGTATTTGCAGATGGTACGGCGCGGGGCCGGCTACGCAACGCGTTAATTGCCGACAGCGACGACTTTGCACCCATCATGGGCGGCGGCCGCTTTCAGATGCAAACAGAAGACCAAGATACCGAGTCAGGTAAATATGATTTGTGCCTAAACACAAAACTCACGTTACTTGTGTTTTCACGTGTTTTTATAAAATTTTGTTAGGGCTTATATTCCAGATATAATTAGTAATTAACACCGTCCTTTTTCTACTGAGCATTATTATTGTGTAAAATTTTAAGTAGGTATAGTTTTTAACGAATAAAAGTTTACCAATAGGGAGTAATACCGCATGTTCTGCATCCAGAAGCAGCACTAGCAGAAACCGTAAACCATAGAGTAACTTATATACCTATACTATGCCTTTTAACAGTTTTTTGACAAATTTTCACTGTAACACTTTAAACTCTCGCGTTTTGTACAAATATTTAATTACACATGTTTTTGCCTTAAATTCCGACGTTTCAGCTGAGTTGCACCAGCTGCGGTCACGGAAAGAAAGTTTTCACTGATTATTTGTTACGAATAAATATTACATTGATCCATCAAGTCGGTTTGTTTACAGTTTGTGCTAGTGGCGCCCCCTACGCAGAATTTTGCGTAATATTCCCTATTGCAAATTATTATTTACTATCGCTTCATCAAGTGGGTAGGTAGGTATGAAGAGTAGAGTGGTTTTTAGCAGATAGGTGTAAGTATCTGCGCTGGATTGCATCATGGAAGAGACCGCGAGGAGGAGGAGGATCACGTCTTGTGGCTAGCCCTCAGACTGTGATTTGTGTGCTCATTCACATCACAGTCGGAGTTCTAGCTACACGGCGCAGCCCACCAGCCGCCCTCCGACCCCGACTCCGACCCCAGCCTTCCCCGGACACTACAACTAACAAGGCATGCTTATTGGGTCGTTACTCATTTTCATCATCTAGCTTCCATACTAACTTTATAGTAAAATAACATTTTCGAATCGATAATGACAACTAGTTTTGGCTCTGGATCTCTAAAAATAACGTCCTACGGGACCGGTTGCTTAAAAACTGCTTGGATATATTTTGCTGAAGTTAAATAGTAGTTATGTGACTGCTACATAATGAAAGGTATTAAAATACGAGTGTGGCCGTACCACACGAGTGTTTTAATGCCTAATAATAATTATGTGTAGTTATATATACTATTCTATCTACACGCATATTATAAACTCTCTATGATGTATTCACTAACTGCATGTTACGACCGGCATTGGGCCACCGTTGCTCTCTGGCGGAACTCGCGGATATGTCGCGGCGTCTCCAAAATATTTATCACACTTTTATTTATCGCTCATTTTACAGTTTTAAAGTGTCGATATAGTTAGTTTAAAAACCACAATACAAATTCATATTATACATACTTACATCCGTAGTTTTTGTGACACTGAGACAAGCTAGAGTCCGGAGCCGATTGCACGATTACCAAATCGATTGATACCAACTACCGTGCCAGATTTGTCAAAGTTGTTTGCAAATAAACAATATTTTTTATTTAACGATTGAGCACAATAATCATTACACTAAAAATACATGTCAAAACTTAAAATCTAAATTATCTAAAACCAAAACTTATGCACATAAAAAACAAAAAAAATTCAAACAAAGACACTAATTATAGTTTTCCGAAGAGTCAAAGATGCCAATTACCAACTTCGTTTTTTAAGTATACATGCTGAATTTCCTAGTACCGTGTCAAATTCATTTGAAACCGTCGTGTAAAATAAATCATTGTAAAGAAAAATTTGAGATGTACAAACTTTTACCTCCGAGTGTGCTTACAAGTCATTAATACCACCTCGATTTTAATGATTCTACGGAATTCCTATGTTCACCTTCGGTCGCCATTATTTATTATAGATGTGCTGGATTTACCATACCATTGCATTATGTCCTGAGTTACGTAAGTATGCTAATTTTCAGCTCAATTGTACACAGGTGACTGGGTATGATGACACCGGTACGGTCGGTGCCCCAACTTAAGTACCCACGTCGCCATACTAATTGTATAGAAAAGTTGATATGTATTTACGTTAGGGAACCGAATGTCACTGTACATTTGAATGAAAATTAAACCTTGTAGTAAGATATCTTCTTCTTCTTCTTCTCGGTCGTATCGCTCTTGACAGAGCGGTCGTGGTCACGTTGAGGCGTCCGCATCGGTAGTAGAGGCGGACACAGCTCTTCGCACGATCTCCCGCCATCTCTCCCTGTTGGCAGACTGTCTGGCACAGTCAGATACGCGGTTTCCCACTGCGGATTTTATTTGGTCAGTCCAGTGCATAGGTGATCTGCCGCGTGATCTGGTTCCCTCCACTCTTCATTGTACGACCAGTCGCTCTATGGAGTCGTTATCTCGCCTAAAGACATGGCCAAAGTACTGCAGTATGCGCGACTGTACTACGGTCGATAAACGCTGTGTGATGCCGAGCTGCTGGAGTATGGACACGTTGGTGCGGAAATCCGTCCACGATATCCCGAGCATTTTTCTCCAGCACCACATCTCCAGGGCATCTATCTTCCCCTTTTCCAACTCGCGCACTGTCCACTTCTCTGCGGCGTAAAGAAAAATGGTAAATACGAATGTTCGCACGAGCCTGACCTCAGTGGTTTTGGTAATGTTGCGATTCCTCCATACTTTCTTTAACTTCTCCATCGCATTTCTGGTAATAGCCATGCGCCGTTTCACTTCATCCACGCAGCCGCCGTTGTTTGAGACTAAAGCCCCGAGGTAAACGTAGGTCTGAACTACGTTACAGTTCGCAATCTGTGTCACTTCGGGCGAATTGTCGTTGACGCGATCCACGATCATAATCTTGGTCTTTGATCGGTTTATTTTTAGCCCAAACGTAAGGCTTACGCGCTCAATTTTGAGAAGTAATTCCTCCATAAGGTCAGCGTTACTGGTAAATAAGGTGGTATCATCCGCGTATCTCAAGTTTGCAGATAGATATACCTTTTGGTTTGAGTAAGATATTTTTTTTTTATACTAGCCTATTGAGGTGTCCCACTGCTGGGCAAAGGCCTCTCCCCTTGTCTTCCACGACTCCCGACATAGCCCCTGCTCTGGCCAGTTACTGAGAAAGGTGTCTAGGTCGTCCCGCCATCTCCGTCTGGGCCTGCCGCGTCCGCGCTCTCCTTCTGGCATCCACTTGGTAACTACACTAGCCCATCTGTCTGGATGCATGTAGCAGACGTGACCGGCCCAGTCCCATTTGAGCCTAGCAGTCTTCTCGCCGACGTCAGCAATACGGGTTTTTGCGCGCAGCGTGGTGTTCCGGATACGATCAGTCCTCTTTACACCTAAAATGCTGCGCTCAATAGCTCGTTGGCAAACCTTCAATTTGGCCTTCTGACTCTCTGTGAGTGACCATGTTTGAGCACCGTAGGTTAGGACGAGCAGGATACACATGTCGACGAGTTTTCGCTTCAGTGACAATGGAAGGCTACCCTTCATCAGCGCCTTCATGGACCAGTAGCTCTTCCAGGCGTTTTCGACACGGCGCTCAATTTCTTTGTCTTGCCTGTTCCTGAAAGAGACTAACTGGCCCAAGTAAATATACTCGTCAACATAGTGTATAGTCTGCCCGTCTACCGCAACCGTAACCGTACGGTCATCACTTTATTACCTGAAGTTCGACAGCGGAATGGGCAAAGAGAACGATGTCATCGGCGAAGCGGATGTTTGATAACTTCCTGTCGCCGATGACCACTCCTCTATCCTGCCAGGAAGCTGCTAGGCTCTTAAAGATTTCTTCTAGGGTGCTTGTAAATAATTTCGGAGACAACGGGTCGCCCTGCTTGACACCTCGCTGTATTTGGAACACTGGACCGGATGACTGTAGCTTAACGTCCGCTGTACTGTTGTTGTATATGGCTTTGATTAGGTTTATATAGATGGAATTGATACCTTGATTTTCGAGTGCAGTTACTATGGCGGAATGTGTAACCAGGGGCGTATTTTAAATTTTGGCGCCCCGGGCCAATACGTTTCGCCGCCCTAGAAGTCAAGGAAGAAAAACAAAATGCAATCCGCCAGGGGCGGCATATGCCGCCCCCGGGGGTTGGCGCCCCGGACCATGGCCCGGATGGCCCTAGGGTAAATACGCCCCTGTGTGTAACGCTGTCAAAAGCTTTGGTGTAATCCACAAATGCTAAGTATAGGGGAATCTTGTATTCAGTAACTTTTTCTATAATCTGGTTGAGGGTGTGTAAATGGTCGGTGGTGGAAAATCCAGGGCGGAAGCCAGCTTGATTTGGGGGTTGGTGTCGGTCGAGTTGTCCAGCAATGCGACTCTCAATGACTTTAATGAATGTCTTGTAGACATGAGACACCAGGCTGGTCCAGGCTGATAGGTCGATAATTGCTAATGTCGCCTTTATCGCCTTTCTTGTGTAGCAGTACGATATTAGAATGTAGTAGCTTCTGTGGAATCTTACTTGTTTTTAATATGTTATTGAATAGTTTTGTCAAGGGGAGTAGAAGACTAGCTTTGCCAAAAACGAGCGCTTCTGAACTAACACCATCTGCTCCAGGGCTTTTTTCGAATTTTAGACTTGATAGGACCTTAGCTACTTCATCGGTTGTAATTGGGGTGACGGTGTCGGTGCAGAGGCGTTGCTCGGTGATGTGTGTTTTGTACGGGTCTGAATATAAGGACGTGTAAAATTGTGTACATATATCCATTAGTTTGGTTCTGTCGCTGTATTTCTTACCATCTGTGTCTTTTAGGACGGTGATCCAAGATGTACCTTTTGGTATTCCGTTTTTGGCTACTCTGAGTGATCTGTTGTTAATTAATGCTGTTTTTACTATATTTGTGTTGTGGTTGCGGACATCAGAGCGGATGTTCCTTTTGGTTTCTTTATCTAATGTTCGGTATTCTATGGTACCTATTTTTAATTGAGTTCGTTTCTCTAATAGATGTAGGGTTTCGCTAGATAAAATGGTGCGTTTGCTTTGTTTTATTTTAATTTCATTACTTGCTGATTTGATGGCGTCAAGGATATTGTGGTATTGGGTCTCTGTATCATCCGAGTCTAAATTGAGGGCGCTAAACCTGTTTGTAAGTTCCATATTGAATTCATTGTAGTTAGCAGTCAATACAGATCTATCCAGCTTTTTAAATTGTTTTGTAAATTGTATTTTGCGGTGTATCTTAAAATTAAAGGTTACTTTAGCTCGAAGAGGTCTGTGGTCAGAACTAAATTAAATTTTATTTAGAGTACCTACGTTATTGATTATGTCGTTAGTGGTTGCAAGAATAAAATCTATAAAATTAATCAATAAAATTTTATTTTCATTTTTGTATTGGCCACCCGGTGACACCCAGGTCCATCGGCGTTGGGGTTTTTTGGGGAAGAAGCTGTTACAGATTTTCAAACTTTGCCCAAAGGCGAACTGAATCAAACGAGAACCACGTGTATTTCGGTCTCCTAACCCGTATGGTCCGAGAATTTCAGTGTTGTCCAGCTCTCGCCTAGGGCCAAGCTTTGCGTTAAAATCGCCGAGAACTATAGTCCAAGATCCTCGTTTCTCATCGTAAGCCTTATTCAATAGGTCGTAAAAGACTTCAACCTCCTCATCACTGTGCGTGGACGTAGGTGCATAAACCTGGATCACCGTTAGGGTCTGCTTCAATGTTAACTTAAATTTCAGAACCGCAATCCTGTCGGAGTAACTGCAGAATTCTAGGATGTGATTCTTCCACTTTTTAGCTACCAGGAAGCCTACACCACCTTGCCCACCAGTATCTCCAAAGTGGTAGAATATAGACTTATTTCTTTCCACAGTCTCTTCGCCTGATCTTCTCACCTCTGATAAGCCTACAACGTCCCATTTAATACTCTCGAGAGCATTCTCGAGCTCTATTAGTCGCTCTTCCTTTAGAAGGGTCCGAACGTTGTAGGTCAGTACGTTAAGCGTTTCAGTATCCGTTTTGCGTGCCTAGGTCGTTTGATTTAACATGGGTGTCCTCGCTCGGGGATTCTTAGCACCCCTGGCTCTGGGGACGCTATCCCCAGCACCGCCGAGCACTCGGGGCCTATTCGGGGAGTTGTACATTCATGGGGAGGTTTGGACCTTAATCCCCCCACGCTGGTCCAGTGCGGGTTGGTGGGTCGCCAGTTATGCCTCGTTTGCTGTTTGGCAGGGTGTACCACGGGCAGGGGAGGTTGGCTTGGGTTCCGTGAGATGTTGTGTGGAACCCCTTACACCCCTATTAGATAGATATACCTTTATTAAAAATTTTAACTGCTGTAATTTTGAAACTTTTTCCATACAATTTTGGAACTACGTACAGTCTAAACGCAAAGTGAAAATCATGTGCAGAATTAATTCACGAACCGAGGATCCTACAAATGAACCAATTACATAAAGTTGGATCTCGGTATACCTACGTTATGACTCATCTTTTAGTCCTGTTTCTAATGAACCAATAGTGCCTATACCCACAATATCGCGTCTATTAATGAACGAATGTTACGAAAGTACAATCAACTGAGTAGTGTTCATCCATAGCTTAATACCTACCTTCGATGGCAGTAAAATAATCTTGTATGTATAATCTTATAATGTGTTTTCGTCTTTAACGTGTGAATGCAAAATATCAACTCAACCAATAGGGGATACATCCGATCCGTGACATGTAGCGTCAGCAACACCCACTCGATCGGCATCAATAATAGTACATTATTGTCGAGGCTCGATTCTGAGGATTCGTTTTAAACGGACGACCTTGGGAGTCCGTTTAATTGAATCCGAAGCCAGCAAGTAGACTTCCAGCCGAGTCATATATAGTGCTTTACTCAAAAATGGTGCAAGAAATATAAATATTATAGAAATATTTTACAAAAGCAACGTTCTTACGTATATATTTTCACAGAAAAAAGTAGAAACAATTGAAAAAAATAGCTTTGCCGCCTTTTTATTTTTTTAATAAATAAATTGAAGTGTATTTTTCTGCCGAAAATACGCCAACCTATTTGAGACAGTTAAATAGTCGCGGTACTAATCATCTGTTTGGCTGTTTAATGGGCCTGTGCCTTCATTTGATATGGCCATTTCAACTTTTAAAAAGTTTGGAACTCGACAAATAATGGAATTTGTATGCAACATTGCAGTCCCAAAATCGAGACTGCAATGTTTTTAACTTTTTAATTTTGACCATAAACTACGCGCTTCGTGACCTATTTTTTAGACGGCAAAGTCGACTTTGCCGTCCATTTTTGAGAAAACTATTAGATGGTGCGAGGTGGCTAGAGAACGTTACCGTTAGTCATACATCATAGCATAGAGCAGTATTGGTAAGTATAGCGGGCACGGAGGGGACCGGGGCGCGCCGCGCGCTGTATCTCGTGCGGCTGCAGTCTCGTGGCTATCGTGTAGCACCATGGGATTCAGCTCACGGCGGCCCCACTAACATCAGACTCATCCACTAATACTTCGGTAACAGCGCTCTCATCTCTAACTATGATCACCTTAACCTCATAACAATTATTTTATTAGTTACTACCACCATGAATTTGGTGCTCATATGCTGCAGATACCTAATAAATTAAATAAGTATTGTCGATTATTACTTTAACCGCTTAGCAAGACTTGCGTTGTTGCGCGCAACTCTGTTACTCCTTACGTCCGTTGTAGTCGACACGACATCGCAAATGCTAAGCAGGTTGAAGTATGAGAAGTTTTAATTTATGTTAATGTTCTTGTGATTTATTGACTATTGTATTTGAAATGTGATACTGATAGGTCAGTTAGAGCGATAGGAGTACGATTATTTTGAGATACGGACTATCTCGAGTTTAAATTATATACATAAGTAATGTAATAAAGCCTTACAAACTAAACTGGGAAATGACGAAACTCAAACTTGAAGTAATCGTACTAATCGATCTAATTATTATACGATTTTTGTAAATGTGTGATCCGCTAAAACATAAGTGCTTTTGGATGGAAGTCTAATGCGTTTCACGGGTTTACCCAGCTCTTATCCCAAGTTGTTACCACTGGTAATAATTCAATTTACTGGGAATTTTGTTTTCGCAATAGTTATCACAGATAAAAAAGAAGAAATATATAATTCCCAGTAGTTGCAACCATAATCTATTTTTTTAATATATTTCTTAGAGAATTTTCGATAAAGCTAGTTTAGTATGTTATATATATATATATATATATATATATATATATATATATATATATATAGATGTAGCAAGTAAAAGGGGTTGAATGTGGGGTGGTACGTTGCAGAGCCGCTGGAGCTGGAACCGTTCCTGGCGTTGGAGCCGCCCATGTCGGCCACCGACTACGGCTTCTGTCTCGACCACGACGAGGGGCTGGCGGAGCTCTTCGACTTCGATCTCAAGCTGCCCGAGTGACCGCGCGTCACCGGCTCATAACAAACTCTCTTGTCTCATCTAAACACTTGTATCGAACGATCGATTAGTGAAAACAGCTCAATCTAGCTGGTTTGGTTTTATTATTTTCGTTTCGATATAGCCCACGCGAGAATCGACGAACGCGGCTTTGCTTTACGGTCGAGCCTGTTTTACACTGCGCACTTCCAATGGGCCGCTACTTAGTCCTACACAATCGTATTTCAGAATTGGACATAAATTGATTTTATATAAAGTAAGTTTACATAAAAATATGATTGAATGAATTGTAATATTTTCGTTAAAACGGTTATTAGGCATTAGTATTGATTTATGTTTTTGTTTGTAGTAAACTATACCGTTATTCGTACAGACGTGTCGAGCTATTATGCCGCTTGTTACTGGAGATGAATGTGCCATCGACTGTATTTGATTGCACTCCTTGTAGACGACGTTTATCCGTTCTAAATTAGTTGTCTCTCCTTCACTAAAGTATAACTGTAATTCGGCAATCAGGCCCATGTGAGTACTTTGCGAGGAAAATTAGAAAGTATTCCTCAATATAGCGGTGTTTTTGTTTAATTTCTTTGTTATCAGATGTGATAACGCGTTTCGTTCTAAATGTTTTGATCATGTACAGGATTTTATCGTTAAAAGTTATAGCCAAATTCTATTTTCCTATAGTTGTAGGAAAAGAAAGATAAGTACCTATAGGTATATCTACTTATGTTCATTTTAATCTATAATGTATATTTTATTTTCTACTCCACATTTTGAATCTGTGTCGAACGCCTGTTACAGATGTATATAGTGCATAATTCTTTACCATCGTATTTTCACGGAAACGCGTCATGCTCTTTCAGTCAGTTTCAGTACAAAAAGTACTGAGGTTGATTGAAGTAATATGACAGATTATACGGTGGTAAAGGAGTATGCACTACATCTGTAGTTCATTGGACACAATTACATGATAAATAACGGTCAATAACGTCACTTGGGGGTTTATAAAACATGGCTATATTCAGCAGATTTGTTGTAGGCGCGAGTGGTTGGAGTAAACTGGCTTAAGAAAATGTATCGTCGTTCAATCACAATACCTTAGTCAAAATGCTCAGGTTAGTTTCTCCGCACCAGCAATACAGATTAATAAATTATAATTATAGTTTAGTTAATTCTAGTTTATTCCAATTCCAATTACAACTATTGGTTACAATTAAAACGATTTATAAATTCTGACTGAAATATTAAAACTGTAATTTCGTGCCTCTTATTTGAAGGTAAGTGTCCTTGACTTTTTAATTTATTTTTATTTTACTTAGAATATTTTATTGGAATTACTTGAGTGAATATCTAAAAAAAACTATTTAAATAATTTTGCTGTTGATAAAACGAATGGCACATTGAGATGAGTCATTAAGCCCAAGGTCATCACTAATATTTGTAATTAATTTGAAACAAATTTAATTTTATTGATTATACGAGGCGTTGAGTGATCTTGTTCAAACTAGATTAAACATGGTTCGAGGTTATTGTCAATTTGGTAGTAAACGTTTAATAATTTTGTCACGCGAATTATTTCAATAATATTTTCTTTAGATTATTCGATAAGTACTTAGTCTACCAGTTGTAATACTTTTGTGTGTAGAGTCGTACCAAGCTAATTGTGCATGGCGTGTGCAACGATAAAGTGTGGCAATGTCATAATAATTAATGTACGTATATGAAAATATGTCGTATATTATGACATTAATGACACTCCCTCACTTTGTTTTGTTCAAATCGGTGCAAAGTTAGCTTAGACGGACTCTAGTTACGAAATTTACTTACTTACGAGTATGAACTGACCTTAAGAGGGTCAAGAGTTGGTACCGACCGTATTTTGACTACTAATTTGTTGTAGTGTAAGTGAAAAAGTTGCATGCGAACTTTTTCGTTCACAATTATTTTGAAAACTGTTCACCAACAAAGCACAACGTGTGCTAAGATATATTTTTTGTTGAACAGAATTAATGAATGTAGTTAGAGTCAATCAAATCAGACCCATGATGAAAATAAAATTAATTGTGATATGTGTAATCAACAAATCGTCAACAAAGGGTTTTCGTACAGTACCGGTCAAAAGTTAAGTTCACCCAGTATATGAGTATACGAAGCGATTTTAGGGAATGAGTTATTTAGAAATGTACGTAAATCGTGTCTGACTAATCAAACACATCTCTGGAAACAATAACGGATCAGTTGGAAACAAATTTGGGCATCCGAACTGCAAAAAAATAACGCACAAAAGTACTCATATATATTACCGAAAACAAAGGCAGGCGTGGCTCACTCCGCGATTTCGTCGCTTTGCTACAGGTAGCTAAAAGTACATCCGTTCGACGCCAATTTTGGGGAAAGCCATAAGCCGCGCGTGGCGCTGTCGCCACCTAGCGGCCATATCTGTGCTGATCGTAACAGACGCGTTTTGTTAGAGAGTGAGTCTTCTGTACCTAGTACTATTATTTATTCTATGACAAAGGGTGAACTTACACGTTTGACTGCTACTGTATTTAACAACTTTCCAGGAATACATTTTAAAGATGTACCTACCTCTTAAATATACCTAGTTTTTGGTTACTTTTATTGTGTCATTTTCCTTAATTTATGTAGTAAAACATATATTCGGTATTCGGCCGAATAGTATGCAGCATTCGGCCGAATACCGAATTGTTGCCGAATATTCGTGGCATTTCTAGTTTAAACTAATGTAGTCTATTGACTCAATTGTACATTAAAAAAAAAAATCTGTGAATATTAATAACCCCTTTCATACCGAACAATACAGCTGTGTGTGATAATGATAATAACATCTTATTGTAAATTTGAATCAGGTACATGACTCTCGACTTCATTTTTGGCACAGTCGTGTTGGGCGGTCTGAAAGGGGCCCGTTAAGGCAGAAGAAGATGGGGTAAGATAACTTGCACGCCGACAAGCCTTTACTGTCACATCTCAAGTGGTAGACTTTGAAATTATCAGTCTCATTGCGGTGTCTATCTGAAATTAGTCTCAATTCTCAATGAGCTTGCGGCCGCCGCGATGCACAAGCAATAGTGATCAAAGTCTTGAGTTGTTTGAATCATCAAGTGCTTCGTGTTGTGCCGAATTACATTGGCAGGCAGTTTTATAAGTTAAAATTTATAAACAACAAATAATCAAATTGGGTTTATTGATACCTGACATCTTAATAAAATATTTGTTTAGTATATCCTGCGTTAGGGTATATCTCCACATTACATAACAATATTACTGTTATGAATGGTAAGAATATACTTAACAAAAATTCTTACTGTTTGTCGAGGTTGAAACGTGGTGGCGTGCATTGCGGCGTGTTTGCCAGATCTTATTGATCAAAACTCTTCCAACAGCCTACATAACCTTATAATATTTCATCAAGGATATGCAACAACAAGGCAACAACCTATGACAAGCTTTCGTTTATAATTGTTTTATACTTATATAATTTGTTAACAAACTTTTTAGAATAATGATCATCTCTGACATGTGTGGTGCGGTTTAATATTATCAGTAGACTGTCATGCTCACCCAAAGCTCGCTTAGCATGAGTTGCGTTGTCGCGCGCAACTCCATACTTGGAAGTCACGGTTGACATATAGGTATAGCTTACTTTGAGGAGTTGAATATGCCTAAAGTATAGGTTGTGACCACTGTGACGCTATATTAATATGTATACTGATCTGGGGTGAACCGTTGGTCTACAAGCTACATGCGTATATAGTGTCGTTTTAGCGTGTTGTGTATAATTTATCGTCTATAAAGTTTTTCAAACTCGAAGGGTAGGATGACACCTGTCATTTCAATACAATTTTGCGAGATTTGGCGTTTTTAGGTTATAGTTATAAATAATATGGAGATGACAGGTGTCATCCTACCCTTCGAGTTTGAAAAACATTATACATTAGTAATATTTAAGCCGTTTTTCTTTCTCATCTCGGAGACGTCAGGTTTTAAGTTGAGATCTGTAAGCTGTTGAATTTGAAGGTATATAGATTTACATAATCACGTAACGTGTTATTTTTGCGATTGTGTTGAATCGTATATCACTATATTTTCGGTAATTTCATTAATAAGTATGTAATGTACTCGACAAGTCAAGTTGTGAGGCTTGGTAATGTCAGTTGTTTATGTACATTTTAATGTATATAATTGATGTAGTAAGCCGGGTAGATTTTGTAAGGAAACTTATAAAGCAATCCTTGCGCTGGCGAGGCTCTCGTTTTAGTGAAGGTGTGTATAATGATGGATAGCGGATTGTTTGCGCCCGCGGCCGCTTTGTACATAGACTCGCTCAAGCTGCGGGCGCGCTGCCAACCTGTATATATTACCTACTATTAATGAACAGTGATATTTTAGCGGCCTTCGATTTTATATGTAAAGCTAGCCCTAATGTTCTCATTAATGTAGACTCGTGCCACCGCGTAAAATATTTCACGGTGATTCTATATCAATGAAATTTCCAAAACGAGACATAGCACAATTACACTAATTTACATCCACTTATCTGAAGCCATTAACTCTCGCTGAACATACATTGGGGTAAAACAGATAGACCTTAAAACATTGGCTCTCATTTAATCCGTACTGAACACGACACTGTATTGATTACACATATTTATTATCCGCTTGAGTAACTACAAAAATCCCCTCTTGGGCTCTATAATATAGAGGAAACTCACCCGTTCCGATATATTTGGCCACTTTGGCCGTCACTGTCTATTTGATGATGACCAGACATAGGAATCCGCGGGACAAATTGTGAATTAAGACTTTGTGCACGTATGGTACTAATTACAACAAAATAGTTAAAAATTAGTTTTTAATTGCCTAGTTAATCGTTTTAAAACAGCCTAAATTTTGTTGTAATTAGTAGCAGAAGTCACTAAGTGGGCCAGGTGTTCAAAATGATCTTGACGCGACTTTATTGTTAAGAGAATAAGAGCGTGTCAAGGTAATTTTGAACACCTCGTCCGCATAGCAACTTCGCACTTCTGCTGCTGACTGTACCATAAGTGCACAAATATAAAGTCTTAATTCACAATTTGCCCCGCGGATTCCTATGTCTGATGATGACTATGTCAAATTTGTTTTTTTTTTCATACGTGTGGTATTCGATGCAAAATAATTGGCACGTGCAATGTAACTTCGTTACTTCGAAATCTGGGGTTGCATGGGTCATGAAGTGAAGGCCACCTGAACTGACTATCCCACAACTAGTGTGTCGGGCAGGATTACGATCTACCCATCCCGATAAAAGCGACTGTTATACGACTTCTGCGTAAAAGTATTTTATTTATTATTATCACAACAAGTGTAAGTGTGCTGGGATCACTGTGATTAATAAATATGTATTTCGATGCTAATTAAAACTATGAACCGAGCTGCGAAGTAACCGAATATTGCCAAATAACTTGATATACCTAATAGCAGAGTGTATTTGCTATAATTATGTCGTTTCAATACAAGTACTTTTGTTAGCTTTGTACATAGCGTTAAAACAAACGGCTGGGCGCCAGGTGACGTGTTGCACTTCCACTAGAATCACAGACGACGCCGGGGAAAACGGAAAATTTTAGGGTTCTTTATTCCAAACACCAAGTTGTGGCCATTGGTAACAGCGGAGAATTTTCTCTTAAGAGGCCGTTATCGATTTTGTCGCATAAATGTAAAATTGATAGATTTTGACGAAGAAATTCTACACTTTGTGCTACCTAATAGAAATAACAAGTACTGGTTTCTATTCGCACGTCTTCCCATCTTGCACTTTTGTAGATCATTTTTTTGAAAACAGACTCACTAAATTAGTGATGATTTTTTTCTGAATGATGTTTAGGTAAACGCGCGTAAAGCACTGATTTTGACGATCTTATTTGTAAATTTCGTAAAGTTTGGACTGCTAAAAATGGTAAATTTGTATTACACATATCCTGTACTCGAACTTCTGTAGACTACATTTTTGTTATTATTACTTTGAAGTAGTGTAAATGAAAGTTAGACGAAATCAATTTTCTTCAGAAATTACTTCAAAATAGGTGACAATTTCTTTGAAACTCTACTTAATTTCAACGTAATTTTGATACTTAAACAATCGACAACATTTCCTGAAACTGCTTTTATACATCATTTAGTATAATTGACTACCATCATTTTTTGATGAATTTTTAAAAACTGCCCCTTCTCGTCATGTATTACCGGTGACGCACGCTCGCGACCTCATTATTAAAAGCCAAGATGAGAAGACGTGCTAATAGAAACCAATACTTGCTATTTAGATATTACGTAACAAAAGGTGTACAATTTCAACGACCAAATCCATCAATTTCACATTTCTGCTCTAAAAGCGATCACGGCCTCTTAAGTATCTGCTACTTCTGGCAAATGTTGGTGTGGTGGTAACAGCTAACCCGAAAATTACATGCTATGAGTAATAGTTGTACGCTGTTTATATGCACATGTATATCCTTATCGTGTAACTTCATTCGCCATCTCCGTGTAGGTACAGTCAGCGTCATATAGTAGGTAGCATCCAAAGTATTCGAATAGTTCTGTACGCCATACAAATTATATGGTGTACCAAACTATTTGAATACTTTGGATGCTACCTACTATATGACGCTGACTGTATGTACTTGTCGCACTGGCGCCTCATCTGGATGCGGCGCCAGTGAAGACCGCCGCAATACAACACCCGTCCTCGCCCCGCCGTTTCCTCGGTGCGGCACAAATGTCAATGTAATAAATCTTAACTAAGAGCATATCAACATAATGTTAAATGTTAGACGTAAGGTATATAATTGCACGAGGATCATGTGGTGTAAAAGATGAGGACTTGTCGAGCTTTTTGCAATTAATGTGTAGACTTACCGTGGTTTAAGAATCTGTTTTTTTAAGGTATTGTGTATTTTTGTACATATACTGCGTTTCAAATAACATTAGGCCTGTTGATTTCGTGGTTTGTTTACTTGTTACATATGTAGTGCATAATTGTTTTCCATCGTATTTTCTCGGAAACGTTCGTATTTGTCATGCTAGTTCAGTCAACCTCAGTACTTTTTGTACCGAGACTGACTGAAATAGCAAGACACGATCGTACGTTTCCGTGAAAATACTAATGCATTATATCTGTACATCTCTTTCCTTAACATGTCATACCATCATAACAAGATAACCGTTTTGACAGTTTTAATATTATTTGGAACGCATAGTAATTCTTCCACAAAAGTTAACGGTTGTAGGGCTGTTTAAATCAGGATTATACCTCTACAAAGACCTCTGACGTTTTTTGATTAATTTTCAATTTATTGTTTACTTAATCGCTTAACGACAACCTTAGTAATCATGTGATAAACAAAATTGTTCATAATTTAAAATAAAAAGGTCGTTTATATAGCAAAACATTGAAGAAAATCATAAGCAATTACATACTTATATTAAAGCACATTGACAATACCTATTTACAAAGGCGTATCGGACGTATTATAGCGCCCATAGCCCAGATGTGACGTAATCTTCGTTTAAATAAACTGAAATCATGAAGAAATCAGGTACCTACTTACTCAGTGTCTATGCACTAGAACTAGAGCCCATTTAAGCTAACTCTACTCCGACATTAACACAACAAAGTGTGGGAGTGTCTGGGAATTTCTAATGAGAAATTACATATTTTGCCTAAGAAATTCGATTCATTTCCACACTTTATCTTAGAAAATGCCTTGCAGAGTTAGCTTGGTTAAACTTTATTCAGTATAAAGGGGTGTATATGTCGTAGGCCGATCGTACGTTCAGGCAGATCGTAATGTTCCTGTGTAATGTTTTGACGATAGTCACATCAAACCAATATATAGGTAGGATAGGTTCGTTAGGTTGCTTCAGATGCCCGAAGGGCAAACTGCCCAGAAATAGGAGCCCCGCGTAGCGGGGCTCCGTCGACTCAGGGAACGAGTCAAAGATTTTCACGTTTCACGATATGCCTAGGAATTTCACGATGTGCCTGATCTTACGATCGGCCGCCGACATATACAGAGTTTTAAAAGGGACACACCACACCACTCTTAGCCTGCCCTAGCAACTGCTTTCGTTCGGCAAGGGTGCACTGAGATGGGTTTGTTATTAGTATCATACATATTTACAAAATCACAGTAATCGGGAAACTTTTATTGCCGGCTTGTCGATTCTCAGCGAAACTTTCCCAATGGCTTTAGTGACGATATGGACCTCCCGGCAGTAATACTTACATACGTTAATATAGACTTAAAAGTTCTGAGGAGGTTTCTAAATTCTTTGTAGTGATGACCTGACGACGTGCTCGAACTAACGTATGCGGAATGAAATCTGGATACAATTCAATGTCGTATTAAATAACAACAGCTGTTTACTCCAATGCGAAATTTTTAACGGCAGTTGTGGTGCTTTATGGCCTGCATCGCTCTCGAAAACACAAATGTTGGCAATTTTTAAGTTCCAATTTTATCTTCCTTACAAAAACTTTTTTGGGAACTTCGTATGCTCGACATATTTCACATTCTCGTCCGTTGGACCATCGGTGTTCTCAAAATAATAATTACCTTGCCAAGAATTTCCATTTTAATTGACATATTATTAGTCACCCATAAATCCCATAATGCAAAATCAACAGCGGTTTTTGTATTTTTTCGGCTTTACTTTTCTTGAACGTTTGCCGATGTATAATGCCCATATTTTCAAGATAATATTAAACATTTTCACTGTCACGTTTAGGGTTACCAGATGACAGGAATTTTCCTGACATGTCAGGGATTTTGGCCTTTTGTCAGGAATGGGGACGGAACGCGAAAATGTCAGGAATTTTTTGAATTGATAGACTTTTTTATAAAGTACGGTTTTATTTACTTAAATTAACAGAAATAATAAATTTAATAAAACGCGGCTATCGGCTCAATCGGGTGGCCATCGCTAACGGCTAGACACCTCTCGTCGTCGGCTCGTCAAAAATATGAATGTCAGGAAAAATATTTGGAAATCAGGAATTTTGTCAGGAAATTCTAAATTTGTATCTGGTAACCCTAGTCACGTTTGAATGTTCTCGTGACCTCTCTGTAACATTTTGTGACTCAATGGGCCGTCATTTTCTTTAATCGATCTCTCTCAAAAAACTGGCTAATGTTGGAATGTTTCCCAGAACCACACTTTCTAGCGGTCGTTTTTGTAAAGAAAAAGGGCGCAAAAGTATCATAAACAGACCTTTAGCTCTAACTCGTTTCTACAAAATGTTCCACTATCCTTGCTTTCGGCCATAGGGAATTAGTACCCAAGAAATTAGGTACATACCGTTTTGCGACGTTGTTGTTCTCGGTTGACCATAATTTTAAGGGAAAGAATTCAATGCCCATGAAACTTACCGGCTTAATTAACAGATTATATAATAGACTTTTAATTAGCAGTTAGATATAATTTCAGTTTATTTATTTTTCACCTGTTCAAAACTTAGTCCAGATTTTTTTCCGCATACGTTATCTATGATTAGCCATGCATAAGGTTTTATTTTGTATCTGCTATATTTCGCATTTCTAATGGTTTTTTGTGTGAATAGGGAATATTACGAAAAACTCTGCGTAGGGGGCGCCACTAGCATAGCACTGAGGGCTAGCCGCGAAACAAATCGAAATTTCATTATCTGCCTCTCTATCAGTCTTGCATATTCGAGTGATAAAGAGACAGATAACGACATTTCTATTTCGCGTTTCGAGGTAGGCCCCCTGCAAACAAACCGATTTGATGCATTTATGAGCAATTCTCAAAAAGTTTGTACATTTCGATCACATCTTAGATTTCTATAAAAATTGGTATGCTGGTAAAGTACATGAAGCTGAACAACTTCCACCATATTTCCCAAAATGTCCCAGAAAGTTATTATAAAACTTTCCTGTTTTGTTACCAGATTTCCTTACACATTTGGTAACAAAAAAGGAATGTTTCTTAGAAACTTTCCTTTCTGGAGCATTTTGGGAAATGTGGTGGAAGTTGTTCAGCTTCGTATACTCTACCAGCATACCAGTTTTTATAAAAGTCTAAGATGTGATCGAAAAGTACAAGCTTTTTGAGAATTGCTCTTATTGATGCAGTTATTCGTAACAAATAATCTTTGAAAACTTGTCAATAAACTGTTTAAGGCATAGTAGGTATAAGTTACTCTATGGTTTATAATATTTGCTAGTAGTGCACTCTGGCGGCATAACATTGCAATAATATCCTCTATTAACGGGGCGCTGAATATTAGATTTGTAATTGCACCCGGCAGGTGGCGCTGCATTAAAGATGTTCGTCGTTATTGATTTAATTAATCGAGGAATTCAATATAATAGATTAGATGGTAACCTATACGAGTAGATTAAATTAAAACTGCGAAATGCGAATTTCCTTTTCGCGCGTGTATTGTACGTTTTACAGTTAGGTACATATGGCCCTTTAAATGTTCAACATACAGACGTAATTGCCAGTTAGGCAAATTAGCACCATATGTACTGTAATAGTACGTTACGATACAAGTGCGAACAGTAGGTAATTCGCAACGAGTGGCGATAAATCGACACAAATTGCGAATTACCTTTTCGCACGTATATTGTACAACGTTTTACAGTAGATATGGCCCTATAAATTTTCGACATATGCACGTATTGTGCCAATTACCGCACTAGCACTAGGGCGGCAAATTAGCACCATATGTACTGTAAAAACATACCCATCACACCCAAGTCCCAAACATAGGTTCAGTCGCTTAGAATAATTTGATTGGAGCGCCACCTTTTTAGTCAAATGATGTATAGTATCCAGTGATCGTACATTTTCCAGCATTTTTGGTGCAGCGGAGTAGTGTTAACGGAATTGGTATAAATAATTTCAACCCAATGATTAATTAGCGTTAATTACTTTAATATTAACCTTAATTTACCATTTCAGTTGAAATTATCTATACCAATTCCGTTAACACCACTCTGCTGCACCAAGAATGCTGATAGTATCTATGAACCGTCAGCGTCATTTAAATACAAACACAATCATTATAATATACCGGGTGTGGCCTGTAACACGAGCAAATAATTAAAAGACAGATTGTACTCCTCAAACGATGACATTTTAGTTCAACAACTTTTTAAAATTATGAAGTATTTAGACACCCTATTTTTTATACAAAATAAATATTATCTTCAATGGACGCCATCGCCACGCCATATCATGCCTTAAACAAGTGCTTAAACATAACAAAATTCGCGATACATTGCGTCTTAGAATAAACTTGTGTAGTGTATTAAAAAACAAACCACAAATAATTTTTAAAGTCGCTGAACAAATAATGTTGGTCAGTATGAGGAGTATAGCCTACAGTTTAATTTTTTGCCCGTATTACAGGCCACACCCGGTATAACATACAAGACGTGCTGTGCTGGTAGGAACTCTAGTGAGTCTTTTGAGTCTAAATGTAAAGAACTCGACTCGTTTTTAGCGCTGAGCTTAAAAACGCTTCCGAGACTTAAGTCCCGAGTAAAGTCCTTTAGTGAGTAACGGATAAAGATCAAATCAAAATACATTTATTTCAGATAACCAATCTATACATGTTAACCTTAGAGCATTTAGTAACTGGAGACGTCATGGCTGTCATTTTCAAAAACAGTCTGCCGATTTTTGCGGGGGAGGGGACGTCAAATGTATTGCTATTTCTACATGATTTGTACGTAACATACAAATAGCCATGTCAGTCCAGACAAAAGTTTGCACTATTGTCAACCGGTACTAATTTATTTACATCTATGTATTTTCACCTGAAAATCGATACAGAGGGGCTACCGCGAAAACCGAAATTCGCAAATTGCGGGGATCTTACTCTTTTACTCCAATGAAGGCGTAATTAGAGTGTTATTAGATCCTTCGTCAGTCACCGGGTTGTGTCCGTTGATAATAAATTTTAAATTGTTATAATTTAGAGCTTACTATTAAATTAGCGCGAATTAATTATCCTTTCAAACAAAATGTACCTCTATATGAATAATACGTTGTAATAAACCGAATGCAATAGAAGGATGTATTTATGAGAGACGTTACATTTTGATATATCTTGTCATAGTATTTATTATTCTTTCTACTTTCTACCAATATTAACGTTATATTAATATATGTACAAAAATGTCGAATAATGAATAATCGCCACAATGTTCCAGTGAATCGACACATTGAATGAGACAACGTTCATAATATGAATTATTTGGGCTCTACAGCCGCGACAAGTATCTTACACACAACGCAGGCTTCAAAATTATTCCTACACGCGTTTTCTTAAAATAGAGTCTGTACGAAAAGAGAAGAGTCGTGGAATGTATTGTATGGGAACCAATACGAACTACGACTCTTCTCTTTTCGCACAGACTGACGATGTAAACATGTAGAGCTTTTCATAATTTGTATGAAACCTAGCACCATTTGGCTGTCATCTGTAGCCTTTTCGAAATGTTTGTAGAATTCTGATTTAATATATTGATAAGAAATTAAGGTGCAATGTTATAGATACGTAAGTAGGTATTTATATTAAGCAAGGGGATATACAAATACGGCGAACCTACAAGGCCACGGAAAAGGCTCGACTAGATTGGCTCTGACATCTGTGCTCATTTGCACCAGTTGTTCTTGGTGTAAAGACTGTTTGATTTGTATTATTTGTGTTGGAAGACTGAGGTTTTACTATTCCAGTTTCGACAAACGTACGAGTTATTTGTTGTTTGAGTTACTTACAATATAATTGAATTTAAAGTCATACCTATATATAGTTAGGTTATATTTTTAATAAATAATAATAATATTGAAATATGTAATTAAAGCAGTTGTTTTATTTTCCGAATATAAATGTTGTAACATACAGCGAAGATCTGCAGACTTCTACCGTAGGTACGAGGCTAAGGGCTTTTATGTCTCAACATTACCTACATAATGTCAGGTGGGGTAAGAGAAACAGCTCCATTTGCTCGGCACAAAAGAACACGGTAGGGGAAAGTCTTTCTGCGTAAATATTTTGAAAGTTAATTTTATTATTTAATGTAGTTTAATATCTATAATTAGGCATTAACTGTTTATTTTCACGACAAGTTTTTTTCTTGCTTCATATATACTTAGTTTCTCTTGCCCCACCTGACCTTACCTATTTGATTTTTAGAAAAATCGACCATGAACATGTCGGGCCATGCTCAGTGAAGTGAGGAGAAGGAGTTATAGTTGGATATGTTTAACACCTTTACTGTCCGTGCTCCTCATGTGGGGCCACGGCTAGTCTCTATTACAAAGCCATAACGTTTACATGTCAGATTGAGACAGTGAACGTGTTACGGTACCTTTCAATTCAATTATTTTCTCCTTCGTTCTTTGATCGATTCGGAGCATCGTATTTTAGTACTATACAGGTGGCCCATTTAGATCGGTCAGTATGGAAAAATCTAAAACTATAAGACATACACCGATCTCTTCTTAGGAACCATATGTCATCGATTTTAGTAACAAGAAAAACTGCATTCATACATTAAAAAAAATGTGTACTCAGCTCGGGAATCGAACCCCGAACGTTTTGAAAAATAAAACTAAGAGTACTTCTATTTAGATAGGTATCGATTGTGTAGGTCTTAAGCAGTAAATGTTACTATGAAACATGATGTCTGAAATGAATAAAATGCATTGTTTTCATATTCTTTAATTTATTTTAGTAAGTTTTCGAAAAGACCACCTATTTTTCAATACATTTTACATACATTTTTTTAAATGTATGAATGCAGTTTTTCTTGTTACTAAAATCGATGACATGGTTCCTAAGAAGAGATCGGTGTATGTCTTATAGTTTTAGATTTTCCCATACTGACCGATCTAAATGGGCCACCTGTATAGTACTAAAATACGATGCTCCGAATCGATCAAAGAACGAAGGAGAAAATAATTGAATTGAAACGTACCGTAACACGTTCACTGTCCCAATCTGACATGTAAACCTTATGGCTTTGTAATAGAGACTAGCCGTGGCCCCACATGAGGAGCACGGACAGTAAAGGTGTTAAACATATCCAACTATAACTCCTCTCTTTATTTTGTTGGTTGGACTCATGATCCGCAAGAAAGGTGCCTCCTCTTCTGTAGATGTATGCGATAAAAACATCACTGCCATGCATATCTATCTATATCTATATACATATAATAAAGCTGAAGAGGGTCGAAAGTCTGTACATGGAAGATATTTGAAAAAAAGTTGGCTGGGGATACTTAGAATTGATAACAGAACACGTCCCAACAGTTTTTATTTTGTCTGTTTGTCTGTTTATCTGTTTATCTGTTTGTCTGTTTATTTGAACGCGCATCACGTGAAAACGGCTGAACGGATTTTGACGAAAACTTTACTAATCTGTCGAGAAAATCCCCGGCCAGGTTATAGGCTATAAAAATTCAACCCCTAAAAGGGGTGGTAGCCACAACACTCGATTGACTTAAGTTTGCCCCTGAATCGTATGGCGCTACTTAGGAAGGAGGGGCAAACTTTTTTCAAATATGTGCTAACACTATAGAGTACCCTGGTAAACTAACAGATGGCGCTGAATTTAATACGATGTGACATAAATAAGCCACCGAGGAAGGATTTTGCCAAATTAACTCTAATTTTAGATGACTCCTCTTCTAAAATTTCAATCAATCGTACGGATATCAACAAATTTAATTGAATAATTGTGTTGATTTAATAATACAACAAAATTAAACGACGGTAAATTAATTGCCCCTCATTGCACAGTGCCATCTTTTGGGGAGCTGAGTAAACATTAAGTAACCAAGAAAACTAAAAATGAGTTTACATAGTTACGTAGTGGTAAACTAAACACACATAATCAACACGCGTATAATTGCATAAAATTATTTAAAATTATTTTTTTCTCCGTCATGAATTATACCTAATCGTAATTATATCGCATCCATATCAAATCCATATTCATACGTATCGCCTCCTTAAGCACTTAATAATGGCCACGAAGGTGGGTACTTTGAAAAAAAAAAAACATTGACCTCTGTCATTTGCAGTGCCGGATTAACCCTATTAAGCAAAATAAGCACTTGCTTAGGGCACCATGTCTAGGGGGCACCAAAAATTATCGAAAAATTTACGCGTTCGCTTCGCTCGCGTTTTCAATAACTTTCTAAGATATGATAAAGGTGACATTCGGGTGGACATTCTGCAGCAGCATTAGGTATTATGTTGCAACGTTACTGCTGCGGCACTGTCAATTTTCGTGATAAAATGATGTGACTGATTTCCGTACTAAAAGTAAAAATGTACAACTGTCTATCAAATTGCGTTTGTTTTATCGAAAAATTTTCGCGCTCGCTGCGCTCGCGTTTTCAATTACTTTCTAAGATATGATAAAGGTGACATTCGGGTAGGGACTGCAGAAGCATTATTCTGTTGCAACGTTACTGCTGCAGCACTGTCAATTTTCGTGATAAAATGATGTGACTGATTTATGTACATACTAAAAGTAAAAATGTACAACTGTCTATCAAAATGCGTTTTTTATATCGAAAAATTTTCGTGCTCGCTTCGCTCGCGTTTTCAATTACTTTCTAACATATGATAAAGGTGACATTCAATTTTCGTGATATAATGATGTGACTGATTTCCATACTAAAAGTAAAAATGTACAACTGTCTATCGAATTGCGTTTTTTTATATCGAAAAATTGTCGCGCTCGTTTCGCTTGCGTTTTCAATAACTGTCTAAGGTATGATAAAGGTGACATTCGGGTGGCGTCTGCAGCAGCATTAGGTACTCTGTTGCAACGTTACTGCTGCGGCACTGTCAATTTTCGTGATAAAATGATGTGATTGATTTCCATTCTCAGCTGAAATGCAGCAATGAACGTCACTCAATTTACCAAAAAAATTCAATGTAATCTTGATGACCCTAAGGAGAGGGGGCACCATGGTCTAGAAATATTTAGGGCATCAAAATATCTTAATCCGGCACTGGTCGTTTGCGGAGTCAAACGATTTGGGACTCGCATTTTATACGCATTACCATGCCTTCCCGAAAAAAATCGAATCATTCGCGAAAGTTTCGCAACGCATTGAGGTTACAAGGGGAAGAGGAGTCTGAAGAAGACCACGGTAAGTGGCGCTCTAGCCATGCAGGCCGCTTCACTTTCGCTCGCGCGCGTATACCTTACTGTATCGTCCGATATACACCTACTACTCTGTCGTTTAAATTCTTAGAGAATATAACCAACGGAGACGCCGTGTCTTAGATAATTTTCGGTACAAAATAGTCTCGCGTTTTTTGCGGGGGATGGGCACATCAAATGTGTACCTACGTAACGTAAACATAGCCATGTCACCTAAACGTCGGATGACCATTTTCGACAGAGGGGAACGCCTGTTAATGACCACTCCGTTTGGTTATATTCTCTAAGTTTAAATCACGTGTAAAATTTGAATAAGGGCGAATAAAACTATTGATCTTGGAGTGTAGTTTTATTTAGTGGTACCTAATTGTAAAATATTTTATCTGGACTTCAGTACTCTAGCATATCCATATGTCAACTTTATTTCAAGTTCCGCCTCCAGGGGAGAGGGAGAGAAATTACTGACACAGACCGAATTACACGCGGGCGGAGCCGCGGGCACAGCTAGTACGTAATATGCTAACTGTTGACCATAGGAATGACGAATTTAGTTTTTACAACTTAGCAGAGAGGATAGAGTATACGGAGTTATATATATATCTTTGAACTTATTGTTAGTATAACCTAGCAGTAAACATCAAATGGCATTCCGCACAGGAGTAATCTAAGGAACGCCCACTGCGGGTTCAAACCTACAACGTCCTGTTAGAAGTCGCGCATACGCTACATGTGACATATCTTCAAAAATTATATAAACTAATGCGAAATTAACATAAATACAGAAGACACAAATTAATAATAGAAATGAAACCCAAAAACAATAAAAAGCTGTAGCTCTTTAGGTGTGTGCGACTGAGATTTGAACCCGCGGTCTCTGCTTTGAAAAGCAAATGCCTGTTACTGAGACCACAACGTGCCTTGACAATAGTGTCCGACCGAAACATGTTTTTTTGCCGAAACCGAAACCGAATGTTCGGCTTTGACTCTAGTTTCGGCCGAAACCGAAACTTTTGTAGACTTGTTAAAATCGTTGAAAAAATGTCATAAAACCGCTTTTACACACATATTATGGCCAGGGCCGGATTAACCCTAAGTCAAAGTAGGCAACTGCCTAGGGGCCCCGCCTCGGCTAGGGGGCCCCAGCGGCTCAGCGCGCACCAAAAAACAATTTTGTTCCATAGGGTCAAAATTCATGAGTACATTTTTTATTCTTATAATAATGAGTATGCTTTGTTTTTGTTTTTTTTCGATCCATTCTTTAAATTAATGAAATACTTACTGCAATAAAATTGAAGCAATACGTTACAGTTTACGGGGCGTATTCTGCGTACCTGTTGTAAAGTTGTAATAATAGGGGTTTTCAGGAAAAATGGCGTCACCTTTGGCCTCGCTGCGCCAAGCTCGGCCTGCGGTCTCGCTTTTTAATACAATGGACATTGGTTCGTGTCTGTGCTCAACTATTTATCCTGAAGCCTGATTATTAGCATTTTATATTCTGTACTAGTTTTATATTATATAGTATTATTCCAAGCTTAACAACGTAACGGTTTAATAAAACAATATGGCTAACAATATGACAGTGTACCAACACAAGATGATTGTAATATTAGTTATAATGAAGTTTGTAAAACCATCCAGGTACATCACAACCCTAAGCTTAGTGATCATGCGATGATATTGGTAGAGTTGTTAATAAAAAAACCAAAGAAACATCCTCAATACATATATAAACGACGTCTGAACCAAATAGATATGACTAAATTTAAAGTAGATCTGGAAAATATGCCTTGGTGGGAAATTAGGGAATTGATGAATATCAATTGTAAGGTCAACCGTTTTAATTGTCTTGTCACGAGTATATTCGACAAGCATGCCCCGGTTCGCCGAACTCAGGTCAATCGTGGATCTCTTCCCTGGGTTACCGACACAATTAAAACTATGATGCGTCTCCGTGATAACGCCTTAAAGAGAGCTCAACGAACTAAAAAAGAATCGCACTATAACCACTATAAAGACTTACGAAATTTCACTACGGGGGCCCTGGAACGTGAAAAAACGGCGTACTTCACCTTTTACGTCAATAAAAACAAGTCACACCCAAAACAAATGTGGAACTACCTAAGAAGCTCCTTAATTATAGGTGAAACCGAAGCACACTCAATTCCTCCACATTTATGCGACGCTGACAAGATCAATAATTTCTTTTTAACACTCCCAGGAACTCCCGAGACGGACCGTGACATGCAAGCGTTGTTTGAGCATAATAATCAGGAAAATGTATTTATATTAAAAAGCTGTACCGAAGACCAAATCCTCAAAATTATTAACTCAATAAAAACAAACGCTAGTGGCTTTGATAATATTACAATAGAAATGATCCGCCTCACGCTGCATGTTACCCTGCCAATAATAACACATATAATCAATGCATCTATTGCATCTGGTACCTTTCCGGAGGCTTGGAAGCTTGCTCGGGTAAAGCCAATACCCAAATCGAATAGAACCGAAGACTATAAAGATTTACGCCCGATTAGTATCCTCCCGGTACTTTCAAAAATTATTGAAAAAGCAGTCTGCGATCAACTCACAAAGTACTTGGAGGTAAACAATCTACTACCGTGTACGCAGTCAGGTTTTCGGAGCAAACACGGAACGGCCACGGCATTGGCCAAGGTCACAGATGACATCATTACAGCGACAGACAGGGGTATGGGATCTGTCCTCGTCCTACTGGATTTTTCCCGCGCATTTGACTGCCTTAACCCGACACTGCTGCTATCTAAAATGGATTACTATGGCGTGAGCGCATCTTCATGTACATGGTTTCAATCATTCCTCACAGGTCGAAAACAGTACGTAGAAATACCAACGGAACAAGGCAAGTTGATAAAATCGAGAACGGAAATAATCAACCGCGGCACACCGCAGGGATCAATTTTGAGTCCGTTGCTCTTCATTCTGTACACAGCTGATATGATTAGTAACCTAAAACACTGCAACGTACACTTATACGCAGATGACACGCAATTATATCATTCATTTGATCCAAAAAACCTGAATGAGTCCCTTAATAAGATAAATGAAGACTTACTAGCTATAGCAAAGTGGTCGCAGAAAAACAATCTTGTGTTAAACCCATCGAAGTCACAGTATATAGTTCTAGGAAATAAATGGCAGCGCGCAGCTATTAAAGAACAGAACCCAAGCGTACAAATTGGTAACGAGCCTATCACCCAAGTCGAAAGTACAAAAAATCTGGGTCTCGTTTTGGACGGCGAGTTGCGTTATGTAGAGCATGTTAATTTAAAAATCCGTAATGCCTACTACCGACTCAAGGTACTATATAATATCCGGAAATACCTATCAGTCAAAGTGAGAGAGATACTAGTGGAATCGCTGGTACTCTCTCATTTTAACTACGCAGATGTGGTGTACGGGCCAAGACTGTTAGCAGAAACTAAAAAAGCTATACAACGCGTACAAAATGCATGTATTCGCTTCTGTTATGAGGTGCCTAAACGAGCACACATCACCCCATTTCTTAATGACAAGAAACTACTAAACATGGAGAACCGTAGGCATCAACATTTGGCTTATACAGTTAGAAAGGTTTTGGATCTCCAGGAGCCCTACTATCTATATGAAAAGCTAAAATGGATAAAAGACACACGCACCAGGTCGCTAAGAAGCTGCACTAAACTTGCTATCCCTAAACATAAAACAGCACTCTTTAGAGGGAGTTTTAAATTTGCTGCTGCCAAAGTGTGGAATGACTTGCCTCCACCTCTCCGTGAGCCTATGCCGCTGTTTAAATACAAATGTTTAGTACACGCTCACTTATTAGACAAACAGAGTGGAACTTTCCCTCCCTACTAAAGTTTTTAACCACGTAAGTGTCCGCACATCACATACACATAGACAAACGTACAATCCCCCCCTCCACACACAGGCATATATATATAAATATATATATATTATATATATACACACACACACACACACACACACAAAGACACACACACACACACACACACACACACACACACACACACACACACGCCGACATACAAACATAATCGCGAGCATGTGTATTCTCATAATATTATTTTCCAATTTATTATAAACCCAGTGTTGCAATATAGTATGACTGTTACTTTTAAGTGTCAAATGTAAGCAAGCGTATCATTTTTTCTCTCATGTCAATTCAACTTTTTAATATTTTTTAATGTATTACTGTTAACTTGTAACTTATCTGCTAAAAGCAATAGGTAATGTTAAATACATTCGAAATGTTAGTTAGTAAAATTTTAAATGTTAGTAGTAAAATTTTAAACGAGCACCAAAGTACTGAATTTGTCATAAATTATGTAACATTCTCCGACCGTCCTTAGTCTGGGACCGGTCTGAAAACCAGCGCCGGGCATCTAGGCCTGGCACACGCTGAGACTGGAACCCTTTGCCTAATACAAAAATCTTCTCACCTTTTGCTCTGTATAATTTGATAATTTAACGGTTGTATTTTATTATGTAAGTAATTCTAACTCTATGTTATTTTCATGTATGTGGCAATAAACCATTCTTATTCTTATTATTCTTATAATGACAGTTATCGAAAGCCCGCCAAAACTATACTTTTTAAGAGTGTAGGGCTGATATATGTTATCTGTGACTTTTAGCTTTTGCCTGTCAACTTGTGAAGTATTGCGGCAAAATGAGAAACTTGCTTTGTAAAACGAATATTAATTATAAACCTGTCAAGAAGAACATCGTCTTTATATTTGAAAGCAGCATAATAATCCCCGGAACAAGGCTCACAGGGTGGGCTTTCATGATGAAGCACGGCTTTGACTTCGCATGAAGGCTCGCCTCACTGGGGCACTTCGGACTTTTTATTTTAGGCTCAGATGAAGATCGATACCCGGCTTTTTAACACGCTTTCACAATTTGCGATATAGTTAAAAAAAATTTCGCGCTCGCTGCGCTCGCGTTTATTTTTTTTCCTTAGTTGACCCTGTATTATCTACCTACATGTTAGCTTAACTGGTGTACCAAATACTGGTTGAATAGAGGTAGACCAAAAAAAGTCTGCAATGATTTTTTGATAGCATAAGCAGTGCAAGTGTTATTTATACGTCATAATTGCATAGAAGTTTTGACGTTTAAATGACACTAGCACTGCGAGTGCTATCAAAATTGTTGCAGACTTATCCTGGTCTAACTCTAGTAATTTAAGCAATTTTAACATATGGAAATTCTTTATTATTAGGTTAATACTAATCATGTGGCTCGGCGTTTGGTCTTATGGTCGGACAATCGCTGTTCAGCCTCGCAAAATATTAACTATTGAGAAAATCAACTTTGCGGCACTAGTTGAGCTTAGCCTTTAGCCTCGCTTAAAATTTGCCATTAGAGGTAGATAGGAAAGTGACGCTGAAGCTCACATCTTTGGTATTCCACTGGGAATTGGCCTTAGGCCTAAAGGGCTCTCCCCACACTTGACGCGACGCGGAATCGGCAAAAACCGACAGAACAAAGCTTTATGTCCACGCAATAAGAGCGAAAAAGACATCGTTCGATTTGGATCGGCTCGGCCGACGCCTGAAGATTGAAATTAAAAACGCACTTATTTCCCCGTACTGAATATGTTGTGTGCAGAATTGACTGTAGGGGGCCCCGAGCCTCGCACTGCCTAGGGGCCCCGACATGCTTAATCCGGCCCTGATTATGGCGCTGTCAACACCCTGTCCTTGAAATTGATGTTACTTAAGCAGTTTTTTAAGAAAATTACTAGAGTTAAACCAAGATAATTCTGCAACGATTTTGATAACACACGCAGTGCAAGTGTTATTTTAAACGTCAAAACTTCTATGAAATTATGACATATACATAACATTTGCACTAGTTGCACTGCGTATGCTATCAAAACCATTGAAGAATTTTCTTGGTCTAACTCTATTCATTCACCAGTCAAGCTAACATGTAGATACAGGGTCAACCAAAAACGCGAGCGCAGCAAGCGCGAAATTTTTTGTTAACAATATCGCAAGGCCGGGTACCGATCTTCACCTGAGCCTAAAAGTCCGAAGTGCCCCAGTGAGGCGAACTTTCATGCGAAGTCAAAGCCGTGCTTCAGGCTTCAGGATAAGTAGTTGAGCACAGACTTCAACCATTGTCCATTGTATAAAAAGTGAGGCTAAGGTTGAGCATTCGTATGAAAAACTGTACTGGGGACACTTTTAAGGGTTTTTTCTTCGTTTTAATCAATAGTCAGCCTGGCAAAATATTAACTATTGAGAAAATCAATTTTGCGGCACTAGTTGAGCGTAGCCTTTAGCCTCGCTTAAAATTTGCCATTAGAGGTAGATAGGAAAATGACTGAATAAGTGAGTGAATAAGAGCGAAAAAGACATCGTTCGACTCGGGCCGAGCTGATACTCGGACAACTGCTACGTGCGACAGTGCTATCCCATTCACTCCGATACAATTAGACAGTGTGCGCGTTATAGGTGTTGACAGCCTCTTAAAACTGCGTCGACCGTCCAATGGCCAGACCACAAAACAGAACCACAGACAGAACAAACAAACAGAACCAGAGACCACAAAAAAAAAGAAGAAGTCTTTCCGTGACCACAGCTGGTGCAACTCAGCTGAAACGTCGGAATTAAACTAATTAAAGGTAAAAACAATGAAATTATATCGCGGTAGATCCGTTTGTGTAATTAAATATGTCCTACTTATTCCCCAACTTTTGGTCTTTGTCCGAAGTACCATTTGTAGTCCATTTGGTAAGTTTCGGCCCGGCCGAAAGGTTCGGCCGTTTTTTGGCCGAAACCGAAACTACAGCCGAAACATGATTTTTTGGCCGAAACTGGCCGAAACCGAAACCGAAACCGAACCTTCGGTCGGACACTACTTGACAATTGGTTCTAAATTCGGCTTCAGTTAGCTTTCGCTATGTGTCATTCGTTTTGACGATTCTGCTAAAAGAAATAGTTTGTAGTAAGTTGACCGAGAGGCCCCTGTCAAATGGTTGAAGGGCAAATCGTGAGATAGATGTATGTGATGACAATACTGTACTGCTTTCGATGATTGTCAAAACGCTTTACCTGAAATTAGCATGGCTATTTTTCATTCAATATTCGGCCATACTTGTATGCTTTAAACGTCTATTTTTCCATATTGTTCAGATATATTTGACACGTTGACCGCTTAGATACCAGTGGTTTTTTGAGCTAAGGTATCAATGACTTGTTGTAAGTGTAGAAATTAATGAATAGCGACTGTTAAGATATTTGTGACACGTTGAGCGTTCAGAAGTAAATACTACCATGACAGTCAACAACTTTTTGACAGCTTAAACGTTTACCTCTCTTTGAGCACCTGGAGTGTATAGCGACTTCTGCTGCTGACTGTACAAAGCGCTGCAAAGGTACTCCCTTATGGAAACTACGAAACCCTACACTGACCATGGCCCGACATGCTCTTGGCCGATTTTATTTTTATTTCGGAGCGATTATTTCCGAAAATAGTCACTAAAAAAAAGTGGTTGTTGGACCCTTAATAAGGGTCTTATTCGTTTTGAAATGCCTAACGATATAGTTGAGTGTGCTCAGAGCATAAAAAGGTCAACCACGGCGTTGCATGAACAAGAGATTTTCTTTGGCAGGATTGGTCCTTAGGACGCAAGGATGGATTTAATTAGTCTCATTTTCAAGTAAATCAAAGATGTATACATAGATTTCATCTAAATCGGTTCAGCCGTTATTGATTCCCCATACAATCTTACACCTACCTTTTCACTTTTAAGAGATTTTTTTAAATAAAAACTATCCTATGTTCTTCCCCGGGACTCAAAATATCTATATACCAAATTTTATCTAAATCGGTTCAGCGGTTATTGAATCCCCATACAAATTTCCACCTCCCTTTTCACACCCTTAAAGGATGATTTTTGAGATTTAAAGTAGGCTATGTTATTCTCTGGAACTCAAACTATCTCTGTACCAAATTTTAACTAAATTGGTTTAGCGGTTTAAGCGTGAAGAAGAATTTAAAAATAAGTATTTTTTTCATATTTTATGTGTTTTTACTTCGGAATGGTGTCATTATGATATCAGAAATGAATTCGGCATCCCCGATTTATACGAAAACGATACCAAACTTGGCCTAGTAGCTTAAATGATATAGATATCAAGATCAAGTTTAGAGCGCCCCCCTAAAAATTTACATCAAAAATCTCGGTGGCTCCACTTCTTAAATCCATCCTTGGGTCCTAAGGACCAATCCTGCCAAAGGAAATCTCTTGTTCACGCAACGCCGTATTTTAGGCCCAGCACCATCCGCTAATACCCCACACCGATGGGTTAAAAAAAAACGTTTTGTATGGGAGGTAAGTACTACCTATTGCGGACTATCTATAAAATTACTGTAAGTATGAATGAATGTATGTAGGTACCTATTGTGTAAATATGTGGATCGAGCTGAAGTTAGTTTTTAATTAAGTTTTGGATATTGAAGTGCTTAAAGGATTCACTCCAGATATTGGTAAAGGCACTGCTTACAAGGTCATTGATCACAGGTCTGACTAGTCTGAAACCCGGTTTCCAAAACGTCTTGATCACACCATCAACTAGTTGTTCTGAAAGAAAGAAAACAAATTAATATGAAGCATGGTTGTTGACAGATTTTTAAATCCTCCTTAATAAGTTTCTGTCGAAAATTCTAATAAGTAAGTACCTAACATTTTTAGTATAGTTGGTCAAGCAGATCTTGTCAGTAGAAAAAGGCGCCAAATTTGAAAAATGTAGGCGCGAAGGGATATCGTTTCATAGAAAATTTGAATTTCGCGCCTTTTTCTACTGACAAGATTTGCTTGACCATCTATAACATATTTATTGTCGATTAAATTTGCCCTCAAAAATAAAACGAGTCAATAGTTATTGGTTTTACAAGGGAGCCAAGTTATTGTTTAACCGCTCGTGCTAATATTCATGTGAGAGAAGAACACGAACCTAGTGGGCCTTAACATAATTTGTTATCTATAGTTATAGATACCAAAGTACCAAATAATGTTAAGAGGCTCTAGCGCCTATGGACTTTAAGGTTAAAGATTATTTCATTTGAGAATTTCATGTTTACCTAATCCGGTTCCAGTAAATAAATTAGTGATATGCAGGTCCATGTCGCCTATGCGGTCGATCTGTACGCGGACGTCGACGGCGGCGCCGCGCCGCGCCACGCGCGTCGTTTGCGCGTAGTCGCGCAGCGTCAGGTTCCATCGACCGGAGCGCGCCGACTCTGCTCCCGCCCCCAACACACCGCTCTGCCAAATAACCAACACCGGAAGAAATGATTTTTAACCGACTTCAATTTCATAGAAGGAGGAGGTTCTGTATTCGGTTGTGGCTATGTTTTTTTTTTCTATGTACGTTCACCGATTACTCCGACATCCGTAGTCCGATTTGAGTAATTCTTTTTTTGTTTGAAAGGAGCTACCTCCAAGTTGGTCCCATATTAATTTGGTTCTGTTCTGATGATGGGATCCATGAGGAATTGAGGGAACTCCTCAATTTTTAAAGGCACGTGTAACGTGATTTCGGTGTTTTCTAAAGTAACTCGAGCATTTGCTTCCGAATACCACCAATTTGATGTAGTGCGACTGTAGCCTTACCATGAGTTTGACACTACCCCCGATCAGTAGCCTTACCACGAGTTTGACATTGACATATTCGCTACCCTAGTAGCATTTTCGTTGGGGCCCACGGTGCCAACGGTAGGGAAAACGTTGGGATGAGGTTTGTTCCGTAGCCAACATTAATTTTGTATTGGCCCACCATCGCATTTACCAACATTCGCTGTGGCACAGATGCCCAACAATGGGCCTTTGTGTATTTTGGTACCGTTGGCTAAACAACGATAATATTCGTTGGCCCAATGATGACATATATCGCATTTACCAACATTGGCAGTGGCAGTGATGCCCAACAATGGGCCTTTGTGTATTTTGCTACCGTTCGCTAAACAACGATAACATTCGTTGGCCCAATGGTGACGAATACCGCATTTACCAACATTGGCTGTGGCACGGATGCCCAACAATGGGCCTTTGTGTATTTTGGTAACGTTGGCTAATCAACGATATCATCCGATGGCCCAATGACGACAAATATCGCATTTACCAACATTGACTGTAGCATTGATACCCAACAATGGGCCTTTGTTTATTTTGGTAACGTTGGCTAATCGACGATATCATCCGATGGCCCAATGACGACAAATATCACATTTACCAACATTGGCTGTAGCATTGATGCCCAACAACGGGCCTTTGTTTATTTTGGTAACGTTGGCTAATCAACGATATCATCCGATGGCCCAATGACGACAAATATCACATTTACCAACATTGGCTGTAGCATTGATGCCCAACAACGGGCCTTTGTTTATTTTGGTAACGTTGGCTAATCAACGATATCATCCGATGGCCCAATGACGACAAATATCGCATTTACCAACATTGACTGTAGCATTGATGCCCAACAATGGGCCTTTGTGTATTTTGGTAACGTTGGCTAATCAACGATATCATCCAATGGCCCAATGATGACAAATATCGCATTTACCAACATTGACTGTGGCACTGATGCCCAACAATGGGCCTTTGTTTATTTTGGTAACGTTGGCTAATCAACGATATCATCCGATGGCCCAATGACGACAAATATCACATTTACCAACATTGGCTGTAGCATTGAGGCCCAACAATGGGTCTTTGTGTATTTTGCTACCGTTCGCTAAACAACGATAACATTCGTTGGCCAAATGGTGACGAATACCGCATTTACCAACATTGGCTGTGGCACTGATTCCCAACAATGGGCCTTTGTTTATTTTGGTAACGTTGGCTAATCAACGATATCATACGATGGCCCAATGACGACAATATCGCATTTACCAACATTGGCTGTAGCATTGAGGCCCAACAATGGGTCTTTGTGTATTTTGCTACCGTTCGCTAAACAACGATAACATTCGTTGGCCCAATGGTGACGAATACCGCATTTACCAACATTGGCTGTGGCACGGATGCCCAACAATGGGCCTTTGTGTATTTTGGTAACGTTGGCTAGTCAAAGATATCATCCGATGGCCCAATGATGACAAATATCGTATTTACCAACATTGGCTGTGGCACTGACGCCTAACAATGGGCCTTTGTGTATTTTGGTACCGGTGGCTAAACAACGATAACATTCGTTGGCCCAGTGAGCACAAATATCGCATTTACCAACATTGGCTGTGGTACTGATGCCCAACAATACCAGTTGAGTTTGCTTGTGGCGTCACTAGATGGCGTTACTGTCTCCAAACATCGAAGTTATAGTTATTTTCTCGATTATTCCGGATATAATCATAATATTTTTTAAAAGTAACTTATAAATCTAATAGCTATAACTAGAAAATTTATACATAAATTTAAAAAATTGTATTTTACCAACATTTTCTCAATTTAAATCTCAAAAAACATAAATCTCGCTTACGAAGTTTCGAAGTGCGGTTAGTATATATACAAATTAGAGTGTATAGTAAGTGTACTTGCTTCGGCAGTACATATACTAAAATTGGAACGATACAGAGAAGATTAACAACAACTGCTGCCTAGCCTAGGGCCTTCATGTGGATACAACCAATGCCTACCGTAGTGTAATTGTAATATTTATCAGCAAAGGCCCAACGTCGTATTACACAACCACTTACTTAACGTAGGGTAACTGTAGGACTCGTAAACAAAAGCCCATTACATAATTAGACTGTAGGCACACTATAAATTACACAACTATTTACCTACGGTAGTATTGTAAGAATCCTACACAAGGCCCAACGTTAAAGTTACAATGTTGGCCCTTTGTGGGACAAGCTGTGTTGGGCCTTCAACCTGGTGCACGACTACCTACCGACCTACCTGACTTGCCGTTGGGTAATTGTTGAATTTGCAAACAGAAGCACAACGAAAAAATTGCCCTTTTTTATTTTTTTTTGCAGTTGGCCCTACAGCAAGCCATACGGCCAAATGTAACAATTAACCAACCATCAAACAAATGTGTATAGGCCCAACCACGGCCCAACCAAAACCACCACCGTTGAATAATTGTATGATTTATTTAAATAGGCCCAACGAAAAAATTACTCTAATGGCCCTCTGTTGGGAATCTTCGGGAGGGCCTTTGTCGGGGGCCCTCCAGAAAATCGTACGGCCAAATGTAACAATTAACCAACCATCAAACAAATGTGTATAGGCCCAACCACGGCCCAACCAAAACCACCACCGTTGAATAATTGTATGATTTATTTAAATAGGCCCAACGAAAAAATTACTCTTATGGCCCTCTGTTGGGAATCTTCGGGAGGGCCTTTGTCGAGGGCCCTCCAGCAAATCGTACGGCCAAATATAACGGTTGCCCAACTAATACGTAAACAAAGGCCCAACAAAATCCCTACAAGAAAATGCTATTACGGTAACGTCTTCGTAACTTACTTTTTATGCATCTCGCTCGCACTAATATGCCAGTACGAGCGAGATGCAAAGAAAGTAAGTTACACACACGCTAGCGAATATATCAATGTCAAACTCGTGGTAAGCTGGTAAGGCTACTGATCGGGGGTTAGGGTTAGGAGTAAAGGGGTCAGGGATTAAGGGGTCGGGGAATGGCGGTTGAAGGGTTGCTGGTTCACGGTCGAGGGGTTCCTGGATCAGGGGTTGATGCGCTGTGAGGTTGAGTGATCGGGGCGTTGAGGGATTGGGTCAGTGGCGGGGCGGAGGATGGATTTAGTGTAGTGACAGGAATTATAATTTCCCAGACGGACTCGAGAAAATTCCTGATTACATATTTATTAAAGTATTAGGTACACAAATTTAGTGTTAAACATGATCTTGTTTTTCATTCATGCGTCGCGCTCTTAACAGTGCGTTAAAACTAAAAATAGAAAAATAAAAACTTTTTACAAAAAAAAATCAAACCGACTTCAAAACGGATGAAATAAAATATTATCCTTTTTGAAGTATATGCGTTACCAACTGATATGTTTGAAGTCGGTGCCAAGCCAAGTGGTAAATCCCATTAGAACTGTACTAATAACTATTATAAATGTGTAAGTAATTCTGTCTGCCTCTTTGTCGCCTTTTCATGGCTAAACAGTCTTGAATTGTTTTATATTTTCAAATGTATTCCTCTGGATAAGGGACGGGAAATAACGCAGTCCCAATCTCACACTTGCGTGCTATAGACTGTTCGAGCATTAGTAAGAAATGCTCTTTAAAAAATACGACGGAAAAAAAATGCATTGAATTTCCACTAATGTGCCGATAAACATGGTACAGACTGCGCCAAAAAGGTTTGATCGTGTGTTCTGAGGTGTGTTCTTAGATACAATCGACGTCAAAGATATGTTTACACTTTTGCACCTTACTCCTTTGTAATAAGGCGAAAAGTGTAAACATATTTTTAACGTCGACTGTACCTACAGAAAGTACGTTCATTGTCGTCGTGTAAGGCAATCCAACGTACATCCTTATCGAATCGCACCAAAATCATGGTATGCTTCAAAATTTGGCTTGGCACCGACTTCAAACATATCAGTTGGTAACGCATATACTTCAAAAAGGATAATATTTTATTTCATCCTTTTTGAAGTCGGTTTGATTTTTTTTTGTAAAAAGTTTTTATTGAATAATGCAATACCTATAGTTTTAACTTAACCTTTCAGTGACATTATTGAAGATGCGGGATATTTTAACGATTTTCGATAGTGAGGGCAGGCCCTCAGCAATGGTTTTGTCCATAAAGGATGACTCACGTTAGACCGGGCCGTGTCTGGACCGGAGCTTCCGGCGCATCGTTTTCTATGGAAAGCATCACGTGATTGCCTGTCATGTCATAGAAAAGTAAGCGCCGGAAGCTCCGGCCCGGACACGGCCCGGTCTAACGTGAGTCATCCTTAACGAAGAACTTCTCGTACTATACATCTTATTATTATAGCCTCATTTATTCCTTAATACATTAAAAATATAGTACATAACAATAACAATTCGTAGATAATTTCACATGCAAAATTAGTCTAGATTTACAATCCATTTTGATAGTAAGTAAATTTAAATATTTATCTAATCTAATTCATTATTTTTTTTTGTTTTTTATTATTAATATTCAATATATGTCATGCAGTTTAATTAAATTTAAATTATTTATGTAGAATTCGAGTTTGCATTAAGGACCTCTCTTCGAGTGAAGGCCTCCTCCATATTATTCCAGGATACATCTCTATCGTTAGCTTTGTTCATCCAGTCTTTGCCAGCTACTTTGTTTATTTCGTCTATCCATCGCTGCCTTGGTCTTGCTCTCTTTCGTTTATGTTGTGGTCCTGGCCAAGTAGTCACTTTGTATGTCCATTTCTGTTTGCTCATGCGTGCTACATGACCAGCCCATCTCCATTTCTGTTTTTTACAATGTTCCAAGGCGTCTATTACATTTGTTGTTTTTCTGATATCTGTGTTTCGTTTCCTGTCTCTCCTTTTAATATTTAAGATACTCCTTTCCATAGCTCTTTGGCATACTTGTAACTTATTGTTTATAGTATTATTGAATATCCAGGTTTGGCTGCCATATGACAGACATGGAAGTATACAGGTGTCTAGTACTTTTTTCTTAAGCTTTATAGGAAGGTTTGATTTCAACACTTCTTTATAACTCCAGAATTTACTCCATGTAATATTTATTCGCCTGTTTATTTCGTCGTAGTGTCTTGATTTAGTAAATGCTAATTGTTTACCCAAATAAATATAATCCTGTACATATTCTAGTTTGGTCGTGTTGACGTTGATGGGTATTTTTATAGAGTTAGTCATGATTTTAGTTTTTGTGGCATTTAACTCTAGTCCTATTTCTTGGCTGACTTTATGAAGTTCGCAAACCATTTTTTCTAATTGTACTGCTGTTTCTGAGAAGAGAACGATGTCGTCGGCGAACCTCAAATTGCTCAGAAAATTGCTGCATTGTTTAAACCTCTCTGTTTCCAGTCAAGTTTTTTCATAATACTTTCAAGAACAGTAATGAAAATTCTAGGCGAGAGCGGGTCTCCCTGTCTAACTCCTCTGCAGATTTTGATTTCAGAGCCTTTAGTTTCCATTTTTACACAAGATACACTCTTGCTATATACATATATCTTTTATAAGCTCTATAGTCTCGTACGGTACGTCACATTCATATAAAGCTGTCCACATGCTTTTGTGAGATATGGAATCGAATGCTTTCGCATAGTCGATAAAAGCTAAGTAAAGCGGACTTTGGTGTTCTTCATATTTTTCTATGATTTGCTCTAGCGTATGGATGTGGTCCGTTGTCGAAAAGCTTTTTCTAAAACCAGCTTGTTCTGGTGGTTGATGTTTTTCAGTGTATTTTGCTAGGTGTTCTTCGAGACAAGACGCAAATAATTTATACATATTCGGTTGTAAGCTGATAGGTCTGTAATTATTTATATTGGCTGGGTCGCCCTTTTTGTACAACAATATTATATCTGACTTTGCCCAGTCGGTGGGTATTTTTCTAGCATCTAGGATCTTGTTAAACAAGTTTGTTAAGTGAGGGGCTAGCAGAAACTTGCCTATTTTTATTGCCTCGTTTGGAATACCGTCCGGTCCATGACTTTTGTCCTGTTTTAGTCTATCTATTTTTTTCATAATTTCAGAATCAGAGAATCTGTCTAAAGTTGTAGAGTTATTGGCGATGGGTTCAATTTCCTCTTGGTAGTTATCTCGCGATGAGTAGAGATTTTTATAAAACGATGTGGCAGTCTCTATTATTTTTGATCTTGAGAAAGTCTTTTTATTGGTAGAGTTGGTAGAGTTTTCATTTAGGCAAGGAATCCATTGTTTGGTACTTTTCAGCGCTTTGTACCCTTTTTTCAAGCTGCCTGATGAGGTAAGGTGATTTTCTAATATTTTTATCCTATACTCTTGATGTTTTTTTTTGATAAGTCTATGTATATGTTTATATAAGTAGCTGCGCTCCTCCTTTTCTTCTTTTGTCAATTTTTTCTTAGTTGTTAGTTCATGTCTTCTTGTTATTAGTTGTTTTATATCTTCCGTAATAACACTGTATTTTTTCAAAGGTTCATTTTGAGTGCAGTTAAGGCTCTCTGATACATTTTTTGAAAATGTTATAAAAGGACTCTACATCTGCGCATTTGTCTAAGTTGGCTGTGTTAATTTTTTTACTTAAAGTTTGAAGGAAGTTTTGCTTATCTTCTGGTGTAATTAATTTAGATTTAGTACTTCTGTAGTTAGCTCTACTTTTCCTTAGCTTTGACATAACGATTGTACTTCTTATAAATCGATGATCGCTGTGGAATGATAGACTGTTTAATATTTCAATATTAGTGACATTTTCTTTGTGATTAGTCAGTATGTAATCTATTTGACTTTTTCGTTTTTTTGGAGATAACCATGTCCACATGTTTTTCGTATTTTTTTTTAATAGGCTATTTAGAATGAACTGGTTATTTTCCCAGCAAAACTGTAGAAGCCTTTCTCCTCTATTGTCTCTTTTCCCGTAGCAGTAGTTACCAAGGATTCTTTCTTCTCCAGCCAGACGTTGTCCGACGCGCGCATTGAAATCTCCTAGTATAATTTGGTGATGGTAGCATTGTCGACGGGCTAGTTGGAGTTGATTGTAAAATTCGTTTATTTCTTGTTCGGTTGATTCTGCAGTTGGCGCGTAGACCTGGATTATTGACAATGTTTCGCTGTCGAATTTAAGGTTCAAAATACATATTCTTTCTGTTAGTGCGATAAAACTCTCTATGTTTAATTTATACTTCTTCTTTATGAGAAATCCGACTCCATAATGACCTTTGGTCTCGCCATAGGAGCAGAATATATGCTCATCATCCTCTTCTATGTTATATCCAGTTCTTCTAATTTCAGCTAAACCGATAATATCATACTTAATATTTTTAATTGCTTGTTTAAAATCCATTAATCTTTCACTTGATAAAAGAGATCTCGCGTTGTAGGTACATATGTAGTGTTGTTGGAATGGAGGGTTTTGGTCTTTCGCCCCCGCGGTGACCGGCCGTGGTGGGGGTACTATACATGAGATCTGGTAAATTATAGTCTCGTCTTGGCAACATTTTACATGAATATGTTTTGGTGGGATTTCAGCTTTGGTTTCATTACACCGAAGTATCATAATTCATAATGCTATTATATTTGCCATTTATGTCCTAAAGTTATAATTGCTCCCAAAATTTTATATGAATATGTTTTTGGTGGGATTCTATTTATATTGCCAAGGATTACCAACTGTTAAAATTGTTAAAAGTATAGTAAGAGTCTGACCACAGAGGCGCGTCTGCGGCATTTGCCGTAAGTACAATGGTTGATTCTAATAAGTACAATCTCCATCAGATAGGTATATCGGAGCGGCCAAGGTGCTCACAAATATCGGAACACGCCTCTATTGTCAAGGCGTTAAAGTGCGTGTTCAGATATTTTTGAGCGCCTCGGCCGCTCACATATATCTGATAGCGAATGTACCATTTAAGCCTTCGGTGCAAAATGACAAACAATTTCGACGACAAATTACAGCGCAGCAGTCAAAACTTTCATTCTTATCGCCTCCGTTGAAATGTCGGTAGACCTAGGTATCTACGATCTACGAGTGGATATATTACATATAATTGGTTTTAACCTTACCTTGAATTCATATTGCCCCTCTAAGTACTTTTCTGGGAAATACTGCGAATAGATAATGGATGCGTTTGCCCAGTTAGTCCTGAAACATACATGATGTTAGTCACATAAGTAATATAAATATGCAGAATGACTTTTCATTTCTCATGCTTTGAAAGGGGGTAATGGCTGATGGCTTCACTGAAAAACAGCGTCACGTATTGTGTCCCAGGATTCACTTCGGGACATCAAATTGAGTGAGGACCTTTTAGCACAATTCTGTTCTGTTTTGTTAAATGAATTTATGTAAGTAGTACCTATGTTTTATTTTGTGCTAATAAATATTTCTTAAAAACAGAAACTGATACGTTTCTGCACAAGAGCATTTTACTTTCCAAGTACGATTTTTTTAACATTTATCGATAAGCAATTGACATTTGGGTTTAAATGGATTTATTATACAATTCTGATATTTAACTCCATAAATTCCAAAAATAACGATACTTACTTTTACCTAAATGGTTAATTGAAAGTACCTACCCTCAAGAAATGCTTTAAAAAAATAAAAATCATACTTAGTCATGTTTTTTACTTTCCTCGTATTCGAAATGAAAAGTAGAGTGTTTAACTCGGGTGAAAGGCATCATTTCATCCCTTGGTTAACAATCTAGGTACTATTGTATTACGATGTTATCACAACTATTGGCATATTTATTATTATTTATTAGGGAAATCGATAAGTAACAAAATTTTATAATAGCACTTGACGATTTGGCACAGTTAGCAACAGAACCAGCAATATATATGTAAATACCTATGTATGTACGGTAAGTGCCTACCTCTGAGTAAGTACCTACTATAAATACTCACATGAGATTATGTTTAGCATTTCAACCGTGCACTTAAATTATTACCTACTAGATACTTCTACTGTTTAATGTAGGTAATCTATCCAATAAATAGTCCGTAACAGATTCACGACAGCTAAAAGTAACTTGAAATTGGTACTCGCTTGAATTTAGTAACGGTAGATTGAGTCCAGCCATATTCATAAACATCGCGCAAAATGATAGTGTATTTAAGTCCAAGTATTGTACGTGTTTGCTTGACTTCCTTCGCCGTGTGGGGATCAAAGGATGCGACGCCAATTTCCGGTATACCTAAAATAAACGTGAAGTAGTTAACTAACCAATATTATTTTTGTCTTCTCCAAGACCACGGGGACAACGCCGTCCTCGAAACGTCGGAGGTAAATCTTAAAACTTAAATACGCGATTAAGTCCCGTTGTGCAATTGAATACTTAATTATTTTTGTGTTATTAGTTTTTGTACGAAAACTCAGATTTCTACGCCTGAATGCCCTTATGGTGTTAAAGCGACAAACGGCACTAAAACTTAAATATACAGGGTGTTTGGTACTTCGTTTGCTAAATCAAAACGGTAGATAGGTCGAGTCATTTGCTATCTTCTCAGGCCTAGAAATTTTTAATTTCGCGCACGTTTTTTTTCAGCTCTATGCCAGTTTTTCGTAAATTTCAAATTTTTACTTGTGCAGTAGTAAAAAAAAACATTGCCAATTTTTTTTCTAGGCATGAGAAGATAGAAAATGACAACCTATATGCCGTTTTAATTTGGCAAAAGATGTACCAAACACCCTGTTAATACAGTAAAATTATACATTTAGCGTTTGCGTCAAATCCGGTAGTTCTGATTTTTTGCAGACTTATTTATGATGTTGGTCCAATGAATAATCCAAGTTGGTGACCTCGAGCGCCGAACGTAACTTTGTCAAAAATCGTAAATACTGCGAAAATTTCGGTTTTTGTTTAGTTTTGGGCGATTCTAACCCTAGAGGACTTAGAATCGCCCAAAACTAAATAAAAACCGAAATTTTCGCAGGTTTTTCGATTGGATTATTAAGTGGGCCAACTTCATAAATAAGTCTGCAAAAAATCAGAACTACCGGATTTGACGCAGAAGAGCCACGTTACAAAATTCTTCAATTTCACTGGATTATGTATATACTTACTTACGAAAATTTATAATATCCATCTGACAATGACAATACTACATCTATTCCACCGAAACGAACAATAATAATACAAGCATTTCTCCAACTCACCTCGCTTAAAATAAGGTCTCAGATCATTCAGAGCCTGTTTCATGCAAGCATCGAATTGTGCCGATTGCTTCTTGCACTTTGTAAATATTTTTTCTGAAATACATAATAGGCTAGATGACAAATTTTCATTTATGATATCAATCGATCAGGTTTGTTTTTAGCATCAAATGTCTATATGAGACCCATTACATTAAAGCAATACAAAAGTCAGAAATGATAGTCAAAGTCCGACAGTCGTTCTTCACTCGCCAAACGCCCCTAACAAAACGATAAGTGAACGTGACGTCAAGGTCACTGAGAATCCATCTTGAATTATAGACAAAACATGAAAATTGTGTTTTTGTCGGTGAAATATTGCGTTTATGTATACAGGTTGACTTCAAATTGGTAATACAAAATGAATGTTTTAGATACATCTTCCCTTAATTAAGCCCCTCAATTAAGTCTCATGCTTTTAAAATAATCAAAAGTATTTTTTTATAATTTTTTTATTTATCCCATTTTTTTAGGCTTTACATATTCTTTGCTTTATATCTTCGAGCAACACCGGCTTCCGACACATCGGAAGGGAGGGGCCCAAGCGATATCTCACCGTACAAATCTTTCTGCCATTTTTCGCGGGGGGAAAGGTGCACACAGTCGCACTTCTCACACACTTACATACAAAATCCAATCTGTAATGACGACACAAATACATAGAAAATGACACACGTCAAAGACAAATCTTGCAAACCTCGATCTCTTTTTGTGTACGGACGAGTGACAAGTCTCACAACACGCACACTAACACATTTTCGTTGAAGTATGTTATTGTATTCTGAGAGATGAGAAGTCGGATTTGTCGCTCGACCGATCCGCAATTTGTACTGAGCGAGCAAAATCGATAAATCCAACAATTACATGAGACTAAAATATAATAATGGTGTTTGAATGTAATTAAACGTATGATATGTAAAAAAAATATTACATGTGAAATGTAACACTTTCTTTTTGTAAATTTGATGTCCTCGACCTCTTTTTATAACAAAAATCCGAGCAAACAGGCATTTTTGTGCAGCAGTGTTCACGCGCGCGTCTGGACTCGGTCTAGTGAAAAATCCAAGTGCAACGAGTTTTATTACCCGCGCTAGATTAGATTGACGCGCTAATCTTGTACCTCGGCAGAGGGGAAATAGTGCGAATGCCGCCTCCCTTCCGTGTTGCTCGAAGCTTTACATGGTTATCTTAACATAATGTTTAACAAAGAAGGTTATTATAATTTCAAAAGAAAACTTTCCGCTTTGGTTATCAATCACCTGTCACAGTATTTATGAAGTAAACGTGTTTTGATTAGTAATTGTCACTTGTCAATCGAAAATTAGATTTTCCGCAAGATTGTGATTTTACAATAAATTTTTAAATAAAACAATTCCTGAGAAACGTGTTACCGATTTTGCTACAAAAGGTGCCGGAGCAAAATTTGGAGAATCTCCATTTCTAGCAAGATGGTGCACCAGCACAGTTAGCTCCAAGTGTGCGATATCATTTGGACCAAGACTTCCCTGGCAGATGGATTGGACGCAACGGCCCAGTCGTATTGCCGCCTCGAAGTCCCGGTCTTCGCATGGCCGACTCGACTTCCTTTGTAGAGCGAAATTAAAAGGAGAGTGTACTCACGGGAATCAAATACCCTCGATGAACTTCGCCAAAAGATAATTGAGGCGTTCAATTCCGTGAAAACCAATGAATTTACTCTTGGCAGACTCAAGAATCTCAAGAGTAATCATATGAATCAGACTTATGTGTCCAGAAAAGCGGTGGTCATATTCAACAGCTCTTAAAATACGTTTAGTTAAAGTAGGTGCACACTTATCTACTTATTGAAAGTATTGAAACATAGGTATTTTAAGATTGTGTTACAAATTATAAATGATTTAATTTAAATTAATTCGCTTATTATTTACCATAGATTGTACAGTCGACTTCAAAGATATGTTTACACTTAAAACTAAACAGCTTAACCCTTTGACCATTATTTTTTTATAGCAATGAATCGAGAACTTTAACGATACGCACAGCATGAATTATTTTTTAATGATTTTTGAGAAAGAGAAATATATATATTATTTCGGGGTTTCCGAATTATAAGACAGCAATATGTTTGCCGCTCGCGCTATCAGCAGGGCAGTAAGTGACAAGACCGTCATGTCAGTTTGCCGGGGGAACTACGGGTGGCATGAATTATCTAAAATGAATAAATTAAAAACCAAGAATGATAAGATTGATAAGAAATAATTAAAACGTTTATTTAACTTATAAAGATTTGTTTATTCTATTTATAATATTTTTAATATATACTATTATATGTAGGTATTGTATATTATTTTCAAGTAGGTATTGTAATCCCAGCAAAACTGTGGATAGGTTGCTAGCATGTAATAATTTGAAGTATTGAATTAAGCTATTGCTCCATATATAAACCAATAACAATAGTAGCCTAACCTATCCTTTCCTTTAATAAACACCAGACACTTAACGGATAGTGGCAAATATGTTGCCGTCTTCATTTTTTTAAATTATCAAATAACAGATTTTTTTTCATTAAACTTTATATCGCCAAACTTGTCTCTGAAACTAGAGAATTGTGCCTATCGGATAAATTCAGCAAAAAAAAATTTATTTACAAACATTTTTGATCAAATTTAGGCAATAGTTAAAAATCTAAGTTCAGGGGCCTATACCACGAAACTTACAATTACAATTTACAAATATGTATTTAGTACAACTGGGCATATAACAAAATTTACAAATGCCAAAATTGTAATGGAAAATTTATACAAATATGTAAATTGTCGCGACAAATCTACAATTACGCGTATCACAAAATATTACAATTTACAAGCAATTTCCCGGAAAATTTGACAGTTTTGTAATTGACAATTGTACGTAAAAGATTTGTGTTACAACTAATTGTAAAAGAAGGTATACATATTTGTGGAAATGTAAATACAAGTTGACAATTCTCTCGGCGTGAGTCAAGAGATGCAAGAGCATAATACAATTATTGTAGATCCATTCTACCGCAGAACTTTTTGTTTCGTTAAAATGTTCAGTACCAGTGATAGTAGTAGCGAAGAAGAATTAGTTGTTAGGCGTCATAGGACGTACAACGATCGCATAAAAAACTTGCATAAACATTTTCAACCAATTTTAATGATAATGTAATAAGATATGCTCCTATCAAAATTTGCTCCTATCTGTGCCATCTTCCTCTTCCAAATTTTATAATTGCTCATTTACTTTTCAGGCCATTCGACTATGGAACTCTCTCCCTGTTGAGTTAAGACGTTCACAATCTATTACCTCCTTCAAATCAAACCTTAAGGAATACTATCTTTCCCTACCTTAGTTTTTATTTTTATAATATTGACACTGTTGTTTCTTTATTTAATATATACTTTTTATGTATGTGTGTATGTCTATGTATGTTTATGGTTATACGTATTTAAGTATGTTTATCTATATTAATGTTTTGTGTTGTTTAGTTATATTCAATTCGACTTTTCATATTTTTTCTTTGCGCCACCTACCGTATATTCTAATTCTTATGTCTCCGATACCCAAAGGTTGTCTGGAAGAGATCGCTCTTAAGCGATAAGACCGCCTGTTGTTACCTCTATTGTCTTTGTTTATGTTATTGTTCATTTATTGTAAACTACGTGTATGTGAGGCGTGCAATAAAGAGTATTGTATTGTATTGTATTGTATATGCAATTTATGCTCGTAAGGTATTTTTAACGATAAAAATGAAATACTCTCAGCATAAACTAAGAGAGGAATATTAATACATACCTATTTGTCAAATTGTAATAAATACAATTCTACGTATGTCACTATATTATTACGTATTTGTCAAAAAACTAAATTGTAATAAATACAATTTTATATTTGTCACAATACCCTCTAATATCTTGACATACCCTGTATGTTTTGTGTTACGGGTCCTCAAATGCAAAATATTTGTGAATTGTAGAATTGTACATGTGACATAAGTAAAATTATTGTGGTACGTATTTTTCTTTACAATGTAACAATATTGTCGAATTGTACACTTGTAAAGTTTCGTGGTATAGGCCCCAGGCCTAAGAATCATCATTTAACAAGGGATGGAATAACGTTTATCAGCTCTCCTTTTTTTCGTAGATTAGTACGGTGAGTATATTCTCTTAGGCGAACCAAAATTTATATTAACTAACAACACGTTCATTGAGAAAAAAAATAAAATATCCTAGTGGTATGACGGCAAATATCGTGCCGTTACCCACTAAAGGGTTAAGGCCAGTCCAGGGGGCCGATTTTTGAATTTCGATCGCTCTATTTCGTCACTCGAAAATCTGTGGGAAACGGCGAAATGCTAATTTTTGAAATACGAGCGATAGAAATCGGGAATCTATTGGTATTGATTGACCACTGGTTTTCAATTCTATTAGTAGAATTTAAGTGCCTTGTAGTGGAGATATTATTGAACGAAATACACGAAATCGAGCGATCGAATTTCAAAAATCGGCCCCCAGACGGGAACATGCAGTTTTGCGCCAATCTGATTAAATTGTCTGATCAAAACAGGTGGTGTGGTTGCAAACTCCATTTGGCTCGCCGGTTCCCCTTTTATTCGATTGTAAGAATGATCGATAAAATGGTGGTGCGGACGCAAGAATAGGTACTAATTTGTGACGCGCATACTCGTTTAGGGGCATTATTTTTAATTTAGAGCGGATGTCACCATAATTCCCCCGCCCGTCTGCACTGTCCTTTACACGAGTGTCACTCAGTGATATCGATAATTAGGGCTTGTGCACAAATCACGCGAGGTTCGATGGGGGAGGGGGGTCACGAAAAAATCACGATAGATCACGTTGGGGGAGGGGGGGTATAAGAAAACCTCACGTGTATTTTTCTACAGTGAACGAAACTAAGAAAAAAAAACCTACCACATGAGTAGATACTTTTTCTCGGTTTCGTTAAACATAATTCTTCACTCTGCACTTCAAAATAGCGAGCCTATTTAACGAAAATAGAAAAATAAACAAGATATTCTATATAAATTACTATTTATCATAAAATTAGGTCGAATTAAAAAATTTCAAAAAAATACACGTGAGGTTGTGTGGGGGGAGGGGGGTAGCCAAAAACCTCACCAAATATCAACAAGGGGGAGGGGGGGTCAAAAAGTAGCCGAAAACACCTCGCGTGATTTGTGCACAACCCCTTATTAACTTACATTGATAACATCGAGTGACAGGTATGATAGTTAGGTATTTAATGTGGGGTAACCACACTTCGGGACTTTAATTATTTGTTTTATTAGAAAATTAGCGATAATTAAATACAGATAATTTTAACACCGGAGTTACTGTGGTATACTATTGGGCATTAACTGAGTCCCAATCAAGTGTTTTGTATTACCAATTTGAAGTCACTCTGATAATAGGTACTGTACACCGTTGTACGATACATATGCGAATAGGTAATTCGCGACTCGTGTTGATTTAAAACACTCCCTTCGGTCGTGTTTTAATTTATCGCAAATCATTGCGTATATCCTATTTTTCGTACTTGTATCGTAATGTACAATTGTTGTACAATGTGTTTGTACAATTACTTACCTCTGAAAAAGGATATGTTCATTCTTTTACCTCTGCTCTAACTCGAAAACTCTTTAAGACGAACTAAAGCCATTACATATACATTCTATAAGACGAAAACTCGTTAGCACGAACTTTTTGGCGTTTCTTTTGAGATTCGTGCTACTTATCGAGGCTCCACTGTAATACAATTTAGTTAGAAGATTTATGCGAAGCAGTCTCTTAAAAACTTATTAAGCTTATTGTATTTAATAAAAACACAGGATCATAATATATATATACATATAACAACGCAGTTCTACTATTTATCTCCATCAGAATCCGGATATGACACTTTCCGAGAACAAATAGTTGCGTCAGGTAAGCGACATACCGCAGACTGCACTACTTACCTATAGGTACGTACTATAGTACCTACCTACAGTGATAGTGATAGCACCTAATACCCATCATTCCTACAGGTTTTCACTATATTTTTGTATAGTATATACACCGTGTTTTTTTTTATTTCCGTTAATTTAAAGGGTGCATTGCTGACCTTAAATCAAATACCTTTCTCAAAGACACCGGTATTCTATTTAACTCCATTTTGGAGATAATTATGCAATATTTTTTTTCTGATAAGGCCCCTACGAGTGTGTACACTTGCCTTAGGGCCTGTTTACAATGTATGAACTCGTACTAAATACTAATCAATAATATTGATTAGTAAAAACTGTAATGTCAGCAATATATGTATATTGATTAAATATACATATATTGCTGACATTACAGTTTTCAATTGTTTGGTTGAGTTAAATGTAGGTAATGCCCGTGTTACAAAAACGCTATATGCAACATTTAATTACTTTTTATAAAAAAAAAGTTTTTAGAAAATTCACTAGGTATGCATGCCATATAGTTTTCTTAAACGTACTTACTTAACCATACCCTGAAGTTAACGGAATTAAAAAATAACATGGTGTATACTTCTATATTAATGTGTGTGTAATTATTAGTTACTTGCGATACAAGTGCGAAAAATAGGAAATACGCAACGAGTGGTGGATTTTACTTTTCTTGGTCTAATTATATTAAGATTAAGTTAATATGTGTAGAATTAGCTTAAGTACCTACTTTAAAAGTACTTACCGATGTCTTGTAGTTCGTGGTTACTTTCCGTCATACCAGTAAGTACACAGATAATAATTAATATTCTTTGAAATAGTGCATAATATGCATCCATGTTTATTTTAAATACTGGCATTTAACTATTAATTTCTTGCCTACAACGTATGATAACTTTAAAAAAATTGGTTATTCGATCTGTAAACCTAGGTGCGCAGCTGCTTAGGGTTCTACTAGTCAAGTGCGAATGCGATCCGTGCCGCCGTCCGTCCGTCGCGGAAGGCGAGGCGCGAGGCGCAGCGAAAGTGCCGCAGATATGCGCACATCGATGTGACCTCTACCTACTCCAAAACTTGTTCCACGAAGGGTCCTAGGTCCTAGTATTGTAATAGAAATAAGTTGTCAAAAATTTCAATTTTTAAACACACCTTTTGTTGACGACAGTTGGTAGTAGTTAGTACATAGGTACAAAATTATTACGTGTCAAAATATTCATAACAAAACTATGCAAAAAAGAAAAAAAAATCATGGCCTAGAACAGAAAAGTGCCTTTTGAGCCCTCTTAGCAGGGAAGAAAAGTGCCACTTTGATCCCTCTTAGCAGGGAAGAAAAAACCCTTTTCCGAATAGGTGATGTGAAAAAGTAATTATCGATAGGTCATACTGCTAATGACATAAATAAATACCTATTTTGATTTTAGCACTTCTTTAAATACAATGGTTCAAGTCTCCCGGACTCCCCCTACTCGTAACTAATTTACTTAGCTCGACAAGTGATCGTTTATTACTTCATTATAATTAGTAATAAAGTATGAAGGTACAATATATGGCACTGCGCAAGATTGCAATGTGTTTATTTACGACGACGTTTCACCACGCACAGCGATTATGGGTACCTATTATGACGCTACAAAATAGGTTGCAGCCACACTTACACTCCGCAGGTATAAGGTACCTACTCTAGTAGGAGATCCCACATATGGTCGACCTTCACCAATCTGTTTGACGGATGAAACTATGAAAATATGAAAGAAAATATGTTCCAGAACATAAATAAATAGGTTTGCCTAATGAAATATGGTCAAGGCTAGTTTTAATAAATAATAAAAAAAAATCGCCAAATTTCACCGATTTGTCTGACGAACGAAATAAGTTTAAATGGAAAGTATACAACTTGTACAACATAAATCAACTAGGTTGCCTATCTTTTTCCGGTCACTATTATGTGGTTGCCATGTTTAAAGAGGTGATTTTATATCGATAATTGCACTCATCTGTCTGACGCATGAATTATACATCAAAATGATGGTAATTTTATTGCAATTACAATGGTATAGGGTTGCCTGCGAAAATCCGGTCATAAATAAGGGTTGCCAGGCTTTTCATTAAAATAAGAAGGGAAGACTTTTAGCGATAACTCATAAACGGCTTAACTGATCAAGTTTATTTTAATTTTATTTGGTTGAGTTTTTTAAGCACAATTTTCATGATTTTTTCCATATTTTTTGGACAGATGGTTCAAAAGTTAGAAGGAAAAACCTTTTTTTTTCTTTCTAAACGATTATTTACGAAATGATTCACTTTATCAAGAAATGTTGTTTAAAGACCCCTATTTATTTTAGAAGGCCTATCCAACGACACCCCACACTATAAGGTTGAAACGATAAAAAAAAAGTCACACACATTTTGTTTCTTTCAAAGCGATTATTTCCGAAAATATTCACTTTATCAGAAAATCTTCTTCTAAAACCCCTATTCATTTTGCAATAAAATGTCAACTTTAAGCGTCAATTTTTTGAGTTGACATCTTATTGAAAAATTAATGTGGGTTGACACATTATTGCTTAACAGCATCCATATGTGGGATCTCCTACTACTCGTATTCTAATCGTGCAAGATTCGTGACTGAAACTCAAACAACGTAACGTAGTAGGGAGTTGCGTCGGTGCCGTCGGTGGATTATTGTTTATGGTATCATGGTATGGTATGCATATTTCATTGAGGTGTCTAAGGCGGCAATTATAAGTAGACTATCATAGAAATGATCATTTATATTATGTGATCCTATTTGAAAGCAATCCTACAATTATGATCATACAGGGTGATTCAGGAGACGTGAGCAGGACTAACCTGCGCATTTCGTAAATTATAAGCAACTGCTTCGTATCAGTATTAGTGATGTTAACGCTAATTTTCTAGTCGTGTAGAAAAAAAAGTTAATAAATTATTTACGACATTCACCCTAAAATTAGAATACTAAACTAGGTACCGATATTCTGTGTTAAATTGAATGTCATCAACTCATCACTGTCATCACGGTCTGGTTAGTTTTGAAAACTCGTATCTCACTTTACAGTTTACAGTTTGACAGTTTATTTTCTTCGTAATCAAAATGCTGTCATTACGGTTAAAGAGGTTTTATGTTTATTAATTAGGTCTTGTCTTGTAGGGTGACCACGATTGTAGAGAATTAAATTTGCCCTCACAAAAAGTTCTATAATAGGAAAAAGTGTGGATGTTTCACGGTGATCAATCAATTATCAGTTACTGAGTGTGCAGGATTAGTCCTGCTCACGTCTCATGAATCACCCTGTATACGCAAAATTTGTTAAAATTGTACAAATTTAATATTTTTGCCAGACCATAGGTACCTACGTTATTAGACATTATGAAATGTCAGTTGTAACGTTTGTTATACAATATACATATAAATCATTTAATGGTGTTAGTTGGTATATAATACATATTTGAACACAACACTCTGAATCATCTAAATTCCAAACAGACCCAGTTGTCCCATTCGTAACTAGGGTTTGCAATCCGGATCCGAAATGTATGAAATTATCTGGATCTGGATCCGGATCCGCGGATATTCCCATACATTTCGGATCCGTCGTGCAAACCTTATTCGTGACGCTGCCTAGGGTAGGGCCTAGTTAGCTAAGGGCCTTATTATATCCTTTTTATTGTATTGTCCTAAGACAATATTAAACTTAGTGTCTGGAGAGTAAATAAGACTACCTTAATATTTTTAAAGGTTTTATTGAACATAATATAATATAATACGTAAATTATATTAATTATTATTAGCCCTTGATCTGATGGTACCGAAGTGCCTGATCTATTTTAGATAAGACGCTATTCTTGCACACATATCATTCTTATTACCTAAAACATACGACGTATGTTAAATGCTTAGTCTCTCCAAGATAAGTTTAGATACTTAACTCTTCACCGACTCTCTCTCGTCTCAAGCACCTACTTGTCAAAAGACAGAATGTGGAAGTGCCAACAGCATAGACGTCAAATTACTGTGAAAATAATATAACGTTTCTACTTAGTAGGTTCCTATGCAAGTATCACTACTGTCGCTGCGCAGTCGGTGCAGAGTTAGCTTAGACGGACTCTATTAAAATTAACATACAAACTCGGTACAAAGTACAATATTCCACATGTAAAATCTTGGATTTAAGGAATTGCTCTCAATTACGTATCCATATAACCGTAAATAATGCTATTTAATTAGGTTCCAATACAGTAATCGATGGTCAATCAATAACTCACTTTCAAAAATGTAAAATAACAAATGTTTTTGTGTTATTAAACATGTATTACATTCGTGTTGCTAGCGAATCCATTTCCATTACAGCAGTGGTTCCCAAAGTTGACTGGGCTCCGACCCATCTAACAAAAACTGCCAAATTCGGGACCCAATATCCCTTATGGTCGGAACAGATAGCCCGATCGGTCGGAACGTAGTCATACGACTGTTTCAGGGCCCACTCAATATTCGCTCGCGATCCACCAAGGGGTCGCGACCCATAGTTTGGGAAATGCTGCATTAGGTACAGTATACGTGTCCACCTTCTGCAATGTTTGTTAGTCAGTCTTAATGGTACACATATACAAGTTTGGGAAAACTTTTAAATATACAGGGTGACCTTAGCCATTGGACAAACCCTGAAATCCCACGTAGGGTTACTTCTCAGAAATGCTCTAACGGTAATATTTTTTTAATTAGAATAAAAGATACAAAAATAAATTACCAAACAAAAGTTATTTCCAATAATCGACAACAAAAAGAAACACTGTATTAATCGTTGGCAGTGCTTTTAACAATTTGTTTGAAAATGTGCGGCAATGATGACATTTGTCAAAAGTCAGAATCTTATTAATGTCATCACAATGTCATAAATAAAAAAGATAATCAAAACGGTCGAAGTAGGTTTCATACTATTTATTACCTCAGGAGCTACTAACACATACAGGTTGCTCCAAAGTAAAAAACCGGCCAAGTGCGAGTCGGACTCGCGTTCCAAGGGTTCCGTATATTACCCATTTTTTAACAATCAGTGCCGGATTAAGATATGTTGATGCCCTAAGGATTTCTAGGTGCCCCCTCTCCCTCGGGTCATCAAGATTACATTGATTTTTTGGTAAATTGAGAGAAGTTCATTGCCTCGTTACAGCTGAGAATGGAAATCAGTCACATCATTTTATCACGACGATTGACAGTGCCGCAGCAGTAATGTTGCAACAGAGTACCTAATGCTGTTGCAGTCGCCACCCGAATGTCACCTATATCATAGCTTAGAAAGTAATAGAAACGCGAGCGAAGCGGGCGCGGAAATTTTTCGATATAAAAACGCAATATCATAGACAGTTGTAAATTTTTACTTTTAGTATGGAAATCAGTCACATCATTTTATCACGGAAGTTGACAGTACTGCAGCAGTAACGTTGCAACAGAGTAATGTTGCTGCAGTCGCCACCCGAATGTCACCTTTATCATACCTTATAATTTTATTCAAAACGCGAGCGACGCGCGCGCGAAAATTTTTCGATATACAAACGCAATTTTACTTTTAGTCCCAACCAGGCGCGAATCCAGGATTTCATACAGAGAAGGGATGGGACAGTTTTCTATCAGCCTAGCTTCGCATAGGGCTCGATATTTCTTAGGCTTCGATATTCGAGGTTGTTTTCATGCATAAAATATGCAAGAAAGCAGAGCTTGGAATTGAATTGGCGAAGTGTGAGAAAGGCAGTAGGCCTAGCTGCGAAAGAGGAAAGCTTGGATTTGGATCCACGCCCAAGTGTAATTAAGGCAGAAGGCCTCGCATAAGACCTAACGCCGAACCGCAAAAGAGTGGGTTGAAATCGAATCTATGCATGTAATCACGACTCTTCTACTGCTACCGATTATTTCCCAAAGAATTACGCGCCATTATTTTTGCAAATTAGCTTTTGGACAGCTAAAAAAAATCGTGTGGTAAAAACGATGTGTCTGTCCCTAATTTTAAAATTTGTTCACCTTTTTCAACCTGGCATTTTGGTGCCCCTCCTGAACGTGGTGCCCTAAACACGTGCTTGTTTTGCTTATTGGTTACAAAGTCTTTATTAATTCAACCATTAAAGTCGACGAGTACAAAAAACTTTAAGCTAGTTCTCAATTTAACATTTTTTTTAAACATTATTTTTAATTTGACCTTACAATTACTCGTAAGTAGGTAAGACCGTTAAATATTTAAAATGATTATCTTATCAGAAAATTATCACCAATTACTCTAAGAAAACTACTACTCTAAGTAATCCGGCACTGTTAACAATGTATTTTTTATGTGAAACGTGAGTGAAATCTCTTTAAAAAATCCGTAGGGGTCGGATTAAAAACTGTAATTAAGTCTGACTCACGCTTGACTGTACATTTCTAATAGGTTTTCCTGTCATCTATAGGTATAGACCTATTTTATGTATTTTTTTCAAAATTTTAGACCTAGTAGTTTCGGAGATAAGGGGGGGGGAATGGTCATTTTTTGCCTATTTTCTTGAATAACTTCTAAACTGTTGATTCGAAAATTATAAAAAAAAATATTTGAAATCCTTACAATAAGCTCTTTCATTTGATATGTAACATGATATAGTTTGAAAAATTTTTTTTTTCATTTTTTCATTTACCCCCCAAAAGTGGCCCCCATGTTTAAAATTCATTTGTTTACGTTACATGTCCGTATTCGGGTCACAAACTTACATATGTGTACCAAATTTCAACTTGATTGGTCCAGTAGTTCCGGAGAAAATCGGCTGTGACAGACGGACAGACAGACAGACAGACAGACAGACAGACAGACAGACGCACGAGTGATCCTATAAGGGTTCCGTTTTTTCCTTTTGAGGTACGGAACCCTAAAAAATGAACTTAATTTGTTAATTTCTTCGTAACCGCTACACCGATTGTTATGATACTTTGTATATTGGTTCTAAATACCCTAATGCATATGTATATTTCGGCTTTGTCCAATGGCTAGGGACAGCCTGTATACAAGGGAGGTTGGTAAATCCCATTTAGTATCTATACTTGGTCAAGCAGATATTGTCAGTAGAAAAAGGCGGCAAATTTGAAAAATGTAGGCGAGACGGGGGTATCGTCCCATAGAAAATTTGAATTTCGGGCCTTTTTTACTGACAAGATTTGCTTGACCAGCTATACTTCTACGACACAGCCAAGAAAACTATTGAACTTTTTACTTTAGATAAGTAAATTAACACTGTTTGGATACAATCTTGATTAATGGTAGACATGAGTAAATTAGAAGTAGGTACCTAAGAATTAAAATTACCTACATTAAATTATATACATAATTTTAACATCTAATCGGCAGTGCCTACAGTCTGCACCGCATATTCATAGCTGTCTACAAAGAAACGGAGTGATTTCGGCGTCTACTTTTAACTAGTCTACTAACACCAACGTTCCCTCAGGAACGCGATACATTTAGTTCCTGGTGTTTAGTAACAATAAAAAATAATTCTGTGTAAGTAAACACTGGGGATAACAAAAGAACTCACTATTGCCTACTTCATTTACCGAACTATTAGGCGATTTTTTGAATTTGTTTTTAGGATACTATATATACCTAGATACCTTCAGAATCAAGCCCTACCAAAATATTTCGGGTCAGACTGTCATTGCTTACGTAGATATCTAAGTCCCTAGGTAGTAGGTACATAGTGGGAAGTGACACAATTCGAATTTGTTTACAACTTTGCTCTTTTGTGTACAAATAAATAGGTAACGTCAAAAGTAGTGAATATGTTTTATGTTATGAACTTTTACTTGGTGAAAAAACACTACCCATGACAAGATAATGTTAGTTTAAATAAATGGTAGCCTTACAATTAAAAACTAGTTTTCAACAAGTTATTAAAATGTTGCGAATAGTTAAGTTTGGAGTTACAAGTAAGTGCGGTCAGTCGAGGATCCACTCGTCGTAGGGGATGTGGTCGAGGATCCGCGCCAGGAAGCGCGCCATCTTGTCGGCCAGGTCGCGCTTCAGCTCCGGCTTCATCTCCTTCAGTAGCTCCTGCGCGTTTGTGTTGATGAACAGGTTCAGCGCCGCCTCTGTACATACCAAAACATTACATTACATTACAGGCCGTGACCTTCGGAGTGGTCATTAACAGGCGTTCCCCTCTGTCGAAAATAGGCGGCCAATGGTCAACGACATGTCAACCAAATGTATGGACTGACGTTTATCTGACATGGCTATGTTTACGTTACGTATACCTTTGATGTACCCCTCCCCCACAAAAAACGGCAGACTATTTTGTACCGAAAATTACAGACATGGCGTCTCCGTTGGTTATATCCTCTAAGGCCGTGACTCTGCAATGCAATGGCGGACGGTTAGAACGTGTGCGTGTCACGAATGCAGCAGTTATGCAGCAGTCCCTGGCCGGTAAGAAGTCAATTTTGACAGTTATGTATTGACTCTTATGTATATGACACTAATCTATCAGCAGGCTATCAGTTACACGGTAGCTTCGTAAATATAAGGGTGAATTCATACTTAGGTAGGATCTGTGCGGAAAGAGATTAGTCGTAGAATGTATGGGCTCCCCTACATTTCAAGACTCTTTTCTTTCCGCACAGACTCTATCAAACACCTTTCTAGCTCGGTGATAAGGTTCCATTTAGTATGGAAAAACAAGTGACAGCGCTTTCCACTTTAGGTAGAACTTCATGGATTAATATCGCATTTTGTAGAGTCGCGGAAAGAGAAGAGTCGTGGAATGTATGGGGCCCAATACATCCCACGACTCTTCTCTTTCCGAACAAACTCTATTAAATATTGTTTTATCGTGATAATTGATTAACTTATCTATGAACATTTATTCTCTCTTTTTTTCTTTCGATCGGTATAATTTTTGCAACATTTGACCACGCATGTTGGCGTAAGTATTGAATGTTTTTCTTCGAACAATTTACAGCACTGACGTTTCAATCCGACTGATAGTGTAGTAAATGAAGCAAGTTGTTGTATGGAGACCCATGCATTAATTTCTCAGTCGATGAAATTTAGCTTGGTTATTGTATAGTATGAGCCGAGACTAACATTATAAATATCCAAAAAAAAAAAACACTCCTTAACAAGTTAGGTAAAAACACAAATGTGATTATATATTGAACCGAGTAATTCCCCAGTCCAAAATTATTTAAAAAAATAAGTTATTTGTATCAGTATATGATACTAGAAAAAAATCTAAAAGTTTTGTCAAACATGAGAATATTTTTTTATGATACTTCCTTTTTTTGACGCTCATTTTCATCGGAAAATTGCTCTGTATTTTTTTTTCTTCTTATATGATCTTAGAATATAATTTGGCGCAGTGGGTAAAAAAATCCAAAAAAAATGCGTATCGAAATGTATGTATTATAGAACTATTAAAAACTGAGAGTGGAAAATTATTAGATTTTCATTTTGTAGGTATAAAACGGCAATAAAATGGCATTCCAGTGAAAAAATTAGACTGAGCAATTTTCCGGTCCAAGACACGCCAAAAAATTTTATTTTATTAATACTGGTATTTCTGCTGGGATATTTTTTTGATATTTCATATATTGTTGCAATACGTTACATGAATATGTCTGGTGAAGAAAGTTTGAACGGAGCATTTTTCCGTAAAAAGATATTAACGATTTAAGACTTTAGGTATTTACTTTAATTCTATTATTATTATTCTTTGGAAATTTATACAATACTTTTTATTTATTGATACTTTATCATACTGTAAAGTTTTTTCTGGCTGAGGAATTACTGCGGGGTCCACTACCTTTATTTACTACACTATGACGGCAGATTGCTGGATGAAGTCATAGAGATAACTGTCAATGTGTGTGTCTCGCATGGCATATTTATCGTCAAATATGCTATACCTATAAGTTACAGGAAATAAAAAAACAGGAAAGGCATCTTACGCAGTACTGCGTTCCCATTCTGCAGGTTCTCGACGCCCATCTGGATGTCTTTGACGGAGAAGTCGAGCTTGAGCTGCTGCAGCCGCAGGTAGGTGCGGCCGTCGCGCTCGTACGGCGCCCCGCGGAAGTACACCTTAGCCTTCACGCCGTCTGTAATAGGTATTATCGTCTAATTCCAAATTTAAACCTATAAATCTTTTTTATCACACTTATTTCATGCAAGTGTACTGAATCACAAAAGCTATGACTCCCTAGGGAATATTTCTTTTTTAATCTGATTTATAATCATTGTTTTAGGAAGGGTTCTTAACAACAAAAAATATATGGACGTTTAAAGATCGACATTTGTATGGAACTATTTAGCCATTTGTAAGGCGCTTTTGACATGTATAAGGCATTTTTTCGACATTGTATGGCAGTATCAACATGTATATGCCACTATTTATTATTTTTGTTGCATTTATAAGACCCTGACGACATTTGTATGGCACCTTCTCGACATCTGTATGACACTATGTCGACATTTGTATGCCACAATCGACATTTTTACGGTCAAAATAGCCGTATAAATGTCGCCATACAAATGTCGCGACATGTCTCCAATAATATATTTAGCGATATTACCTACACAATACAACCTATTCACTTATTTATTTTACTATACTTTTTAACACTATATTTGCAACTATTATTATAAAATAAACATTTTTATTTCAACTATGTACCAACGTATTAAGCGTCCATACAAATGTCATTGTAGTCGTACCAAAATATATCAAAAGAGATTCTTACTTGTTTTTAAATAAATTAAACTGTTTCCGCGTCCACACTTGATGTCAATCGATGCCCAACTAACCGCACTATTGCGTCGTAAATTTAATCTAACCGTTATTCAATAGACAAAGAAGATTATAGGGGCTATATTTAAGTCATAACTAAACAGGTGCCGCGCGGGACAGCGATAAAAAGGCTTCCCTTCACCCTTGTTTTATTAAATAACGCATTAATTTATCAATATGATTAAATCAATTCTCTACAAAATGCTCTTTATAAAAATACAAAGTTGTTTATAATAAGTTGCCTACATCCAAAGTTATGATTTTTTTTATTGCGCTATGCCGCCACTGGGACACGCGAAAAAGCGGTATATTTCGCCGTTTTTGGAACTTCAAATGCGATTTTGTCAGAATCAAATGATATTTTAGATACAGTTGTGCATGATTTTTAAAGTTTATAATAAGTTGAATGAAAATATATACATACTCAGTCTTTTAGTCCTATGGACCTCGAGATTTAGCCGTGGGACAGCAAAAAATGCCTATTTGAAAATTGACCCTTTCAATGCACGAGAAATATTAGCACGAGAGGTTAAACAACAACTGTGCTTCCTTGTAAAACAAATAACTATTAAAGTGCCAACCATATTATTACGATAAGGTATTCCTATGGAAAAGCGGCGTAGGTCCCCACGGGGGTAGTAATTCCTAGGCTCGGTACCAATGTTTAAAAGTGAGACGAGCGATAGCGCGCGCACTGATGTGCGACAAGTACGGTTACCATCAGTTTGTCACTGACGTAAACGCCGTCGAGAACGTAATTTACTTTCTATACATCCCGTTTGCACTAATATGCGAGTGCGAGCGAGATGTATAGAAAGTAAATTACGTTCTCGACGGCGTTTATGTCAGTGACAAACTGATGGTAACCGTACAGAACGGCATCATCTCGAACTGTCTGTATTGCAAACATAAAAAAGTACAACAGGCGATTCTGTACTGACCGTACTCGCCCCAGTAGTCGCCGCCGCCGGAGGCGCGCACCAGCAGCAGCACGCCCGAGGAGCGGTACCGCGCGCGCGCGCTGATGTGCGGCCCGAACAGCGTCAGCTGGAACTGGTGCGTCTCCAGGTCGGACCTGCATTTTCAAAAGTCTGTTGCATGACTATATTTATAGACGAAACTTTCTAACTATAGATGGTCAAGCAAATCTTGTCAGTAGAAAAAGGCGCGAAATTCAAATTTTCTATGAGCCGATATCCCTTCGCGCGTACATTTTTCAAATTTGCCGCCTTTTTCTACTGTTTAGATCTGCATGACCAACTTTATCTCTCCCGCTTTTTTTTAGAATGTTGTATGTACAGTAGATTAGATACAGCACCTGACATTAGTGATGGTCATGTTGGAGACTCCGGTGGCATGTATGTCTTTGAAGGTGGCTCGGTAGCCGTCGGGCCCGCCCCCCAGTGCTATCGATAACTCGTCGATCACTATCGGCTCGTCCTGAAAACGTTAAACGACCATTTTGAACCAAGTTAAACGGTACATAAATATTCTATTGGTTATGTTACACCTACTGAAATATGTATGTAAGTAATAATATTTGCTTAATACTACAGTGGTTCTTTAAGAGCCCAGAATTTCTCTAAATCTCCAAAGCAGGTAACTACGTACCTACCTACAAATTGGATAAATATTTAACATTGTTTGTTCTATAAACACGGGACATATTAATACGCAGACTGAACAGTAAGTAAATATTTGATAAGTAGGTACTCGTATATTTATGTACACTTGTCCACGTATTTGTTCCGTGTAGGAATATTTTGGTTATGATACAACATCCGGGTCGAGTTCCCGGAAGCGCGAAGAGCCATTTACATCAGGCAGAAAGTGCCTACATGGAAATAGATACATCATATTTTCAGAGAACACATCTTTGGAGGAAAAAGTAGGAGTTGGATCAAACAAAATCTGTCCAAGAATAGGTATTATATAAGTAAATGTGTTATTGGCTGGTCCCTTGACCCCCAAGAGCCCTTGAACCCAATTTTTACAGTACTGTATTCTAACCTCTATATTGTAACTCCTAGGAGAAAATCCAGATGAAAAAGGTTGAAAAACACTGTTGTGATGGACCCCAACTATGTCTCGCAGGATAGCTGGGCTGGCCAGCGGCCGATGATCAGGTCACCCTCAAGGAAATTCGCGAGCGAGTTAAACCCGCAGCAGGCATGATATGGCCGAACATTTATGTATTTATTTATTACTCAAATACACAGCATTACAGTAAAAACCGGACAAGAGCGAGTCGGACTCGCCCATCGAGGGTTCCGTACTTTTTAGTATTTGTTGTTATAGCGGCAACAGAAATACATAATCTGTGAAAATTTCAATTGTCTAGCTATCACGGTTCATGAGTTACAGCCTGGTGACAGACAGACAGACGGACAGACGGACAGTGGACTCTTAGTAATAGGGTAGGTATATACCGTTTTTTAGGGTTCCGTACCCAAAGGGTAAAACGGGACCCTATTACTAAGACTTCGCTGTCCGTCCGTCCGTCCGTCCGTCCGTCCGTCCGTCCGTCCGTCCGTCCGTCCGTCTGTCACCAGGCTGTATCTCACGAACCGTGATAGCTAGACAGTTGAAATTTTCACAGATGATGTATTTCTGTTGCCGCTATAACAACAAATACTAAAAACAGAATAAAATAAAGATTTAAATGGGGCTCCCATACAACAAACGTGATTTTTGACCAAAGTTAAGCAACGTCGGGAGTGGTCAGTACTTGGATGGGTGACCGTTATTTTTTTTGCTTTTTTTTCGTTTTTTTTTTTTGCATTATGGTACGGAACCCTTCGTGCGCGAGTCCGACTCGCACTTGCCCGGTTTTTATACCCTTTGTGTAGGCACTGTGAAACTATCCCATATAACCATTCCAGTCGCAGAATCACAAAGTGGTAACTAAATGTCAGATGTGTCGTAACAGAGTCCACACAATGTGTCTAGAATTGTTTCGAAACAAAGTGTCGTCGCCGTGTGTACACTTTTCCGTAACAAGGTGTCGACACATTTGTGTGCACTTTGCGTGCGGTTTGCGACTAAATCTGACAGCAAATTTGTGACAGCAAATGTCAATATAAAATACCTCTTGAAAACCAAGGTTTGTCAAACTACTATTAGTGTCTCGTGTGCTCGTAATTCTAGTAAGTCATCATGGGCAATGCAAATGATAATAATCGACCGAAACCATATAAACACCCAACACCCGTCAACCTTTTACAGAAAAGTTTTTAAAGAAATTCAATAAGCTACTTAGGTCAGGCAACGAATGCTCCAAAAGTTGTAGAGGGAACACAATTTTTGACTCCGTAACTCGGTTTGACAAGTTAGGAGGTGAACATATCAAAAGTCCCCGGTCGTAGCCCTTGAGCGGGGGGGAGAGAGGGGGCTTTGAAGGTCCCATTTTCCCGTTTTTCGATTATATCTCGGAAACTATGCATCTCAGCGACATGGCCACTTATACAAAATGAAAGTTAATTTAATTTGTTACAAGTTTATTCAGTAAATTTTTTCGATATGTTGAATAGTTTTTGAGATATCCGCTCTTGAAAGTTTATTTAGGGCTCTCATTTTTATCTTGATATATCTATATCAGGGAAGGTGCTAGGCCGTGTTTGGTATCGTTTTCGTATAAATCTGGGGTGCTGAATCCATGTAAGATATCACATTGACACCATTCCACAAAATAAAAATAAATCTTTTTAGGGTTCCGTACCTCAAAAGGAAAAAACGGAACCCTTATAGGATCACTCGTGCGTCTGTATGTATGTCCGTCTGAATACACAAAATAGTTCTTTACCTATAGATGACAGGAAAACCTATTAGAAATGTGCAGTCAAGCGCGAGTCGGACTTAATGTACGGAACCCTTAATACGCGAGTCCGACTCGCACTTGGCCGGTTTTTTTGAAACTCTTCTTGACGCTTAACCGCTGAACCGATTTCGTTGAAATTTGGTATAGAAATAGTTTGCGTCCCGGAACAGGACATAGGATAGATCTTATAACCAAAATCATCTTTTGAAGGTGTGAAAAGTGGCGTGGAAATTTGTACGGGAAATCAATAACCGCTGAACCGATTTATATGAAATTTGGGATGGTCTACATCTTTGATTTAGTTAAAAATGATGAAAAAACATGACTTCAAACCTAAACTTAAACAGTATTAACTTCAAGAAGTCAATTCTGAATTCCCCCCTACACCTCATTTCACACCTTTAAAGGATGATTTTTGAGATAACTTATTATATCCTGTCTCGGGACTCAAAATATATGTGTACCAAATTTAAATTAAAACTGTTCAGCAGTTTAAGCGTGAAGAGGAGTTTAAAAGAAAGTATTTTAATAAGTTTATATGATTTTACTTCGGAATGGTGTCAATGTGATACCTTAACTAAATTTGGTACTGCGAATTTATACGAAAACGATACCAAACATGGCCTCGTAGCTTTACTGTTGTAGAAGTCAAAATAAAATTGAGCCCTAAATTCTTATTACTTGGCCAAACTTGTGTAGAAGGAAAAGGTAAAATAAAAGTCTTCGGCAGGAATATAAGACACAAATATATTTTTTTTTGCGTTACTATTTCATTCATCAAATATAAACATACCTTGATTATACTATTCTAGTGAGATCCTCATAGATAAACAAAAACATTTACTTAAAAAATTACAAGGTCGAAATGTCACGGAACTTGTAAGAGTAATATGTGAAAAATAAAAACTTTTATGACAAAAAAAATCTGGACACAATTTAAGAATCACCCAATTGCGTCGAGGAATCATCTGTATTTTTGCTTGTTTCATTACCTCCTCGCTTCTTTTTTGTCCTTTGTATTCTGTAGCAATTTGTTAGATCTGAAAATAAAGATAACTTGCGTCGTCACGGATGTCGATTTATAGGTTTTAGGGAGTGCAGAATTCGAAAACGATGATCATTTTATAATCCAAGATGGCGGCTACGTATTTTGTCATAAAAGTGGAATCCAAAATAGTCATCATTTTCGAAATCTGCGCCCCCTAAAACCTATAAAACGATATCCATGACGACTTTTATAACATAGTGCATTGCCGCCATTTTAAAATTGAAAATGTTATCATTTTCGAAATCTGCGCCCCCTAAAACCTATAAAACGACATCCATGACGACTTTTATGACATAGTGCATGGCCGCCATCTTGGAATCCAAAATAGTCATCATTTTCGAAATCTGCGCCCCCTAAAACCTATAAAACGATATCCATGACGACTTTTATGACATAGTGCATTGCCGCCATTTTTAAATTGAAAATGTTATCATTTTCGAAATCTGCGCCCCCCAAAACCTATAAAACGACACCCATGACGACTTTTATGACATAGTGCATGGCCGCCATTTTGGATTCCAAAATGGTCATCATTTTCGAAAGCGGGGCCCCCTAAAACCTATAAAACGACATACATGACGACTTTTATGACATAGTGCATGGCCGCCATCTTGGAATCCAAAATGGTCATCATTTTCAAAATCTGCGCCCCCTAAAACCTATAAAACGACACCCATGACGACTTTTATGACATAGTGCATGGCCGCCATTTTGGAATCCAAAATGGTTATCATTTTCTAAATCTGCGCCCCCCAAAACCTATAAAACGACACCCATGACGACTTTTATGACATAGTGCATGGCCGCCATTTTGGTTTTCAAAATGGTCATCATTTTCTAAATCGGGGCCCCCTAAAACCTATAAAACGACATCCATGACGACTTTTATGACACAGTGCATGGCCGCCATTTCGGATTCCAAAATGGTCATTATTTTCGAAATCGGCACTCCCTAAAACCCCCACACCCATCACACACCCATCTCACCCCACCACACCCACCCATCCCACCCACCCATCTCGACTTTTATGACAAAGTGTTTTGCTACCATCTGCATGCAAGACATTTCTATTATTTTTACGTACAAAAATGGCCCCCTGTCAACTTTCAATCGAGATTTAATCGATAGTTTATTCGATTAATATTCAGATTAATTCAATTTCAATCTATGTTAGGTCGACTAAACTAATCGCGATTAAAATTTGAGAATTAACTTTTTTTATTCCATTAATTAGTCGAATAAACAGTTAATCGATTAATGCCCATCTCTGACCACGGCATTTTTACACTTTGAGAATATCTGAAAACAAATCAACACAAGGAGCCATTTTGCAAATCCAGTAACATACCAGTGACTTTGTTATTACTTTTGACAGCGCGTGTCATGTGTCAACACAGAGTCGACACAAAGTCGAAACATTGCAACTACTTTGTGACTGCAATATTTCTCAGCCTTAAACCATATTTATACATCATAATTAACAAGTTTCGTAGTATGTAAAGCGTTATTTCTGTTATTTAAGTATAGTATACGCATCGAAGTACTAAAAATGCTTCAAATAATATAGTTATGAACACAGGCACTGAGAAGTAAACAATTTCATTTCCGGCTAAACTAAAACAATGTGGTGGCGCGTTGATTATATTACACTTAGTTTATCAAATCACTCGAGCAGTTTAATTCCCCATAATAATTTAAGTCCTATTGTAATATAAATGCAAACAATATATAATTACGTCTTGTAATCCGTTTTAGAGATGGCGTATTAATGTCACTTATTTTTATTTAAGTATTTTTCCATCTGACAGTTTCCATTTGACAGGAACAAAATGAACGAATGAACGAATGATTTTGGCATAAAGTAGTCGCAAACCCGAAACAATGTGTGCACACGGCGACCACACTTTATGTCACTTTGTGTCATGTGTCGACCCTTCCCCATTTCTGGTAACTGTGTCGACACGGCGACGACTCTGCGACTGGAATTGTGACCGAAACAGACGGTGTCGACACAAGATGTGTCAACACCGCGTCGTAACGGCGACTGGAAATGGTTGTATGGGTACAAAATAAAAGAGAATGCAAGGAACAAAAAAAAAAACAAAAGTGCAAAGCAATACATCATCTGTGAAAATTTCAACTGTTGACAGACAGACGGACGGACGGACAGACGGACAGCGGAGTCTTAGTAATAGGGTCCCGTGTTTACCCTTTGGGTACGGAACCCTAAAAACTACAAACAAAACCAAAGACAAATAAAACATTATATTTGGGCGAGGACATAACAGCGTGGCTCCTTTGCGTCGCCTGACCGTGTACCTAGGATTCGGCAGATTGCCCCAGAACCGAAACCGAAAACATGTCGGAGAAACAGGCTCACCTCTTCGATGCCCAGCTCCGGCGCGCCGCCCTTCAGGTGCTCCGCGAGCGAGTTGAACGCGCGTAGTAGGCAGGCGTCCACGGCGGGATCGCGCCGCGAGCAGCGCCCACCGAACATGTCTGATACAACAAAAACAAAATTATGTTATTCTCCTCCTATATAGGATTTTTGATTTCTATGACGTAGCAGATAAACCATATGGGGTATGGGGCTCCGAGTGCAGGGTAGCGGTTGGTAGCGGGTAGCCCAACTAGCCCAGTAGTAAAATGATTACTCGAGCAGCGAGCTCTTAATATAAACAATCAGACGATGTCAGCGTGCGGTAAGGAAAAGGGCGTAGTTATCACATGGATAAACAGTTTATTGAACGCGTCAGAATTTTATAACCACGGATCACATTGACTGTATTATAGTTATGCATGTTGGACAGCTGACTCAGTGAACGTGTAATGTGGCTTTCGCATGCGGTGGCGAGTGCGCGGCATCAGTATGCAAGAGGGTCCTCCGCGGCATAACGGTAGAGGCAGTGCGCCGTGCCGGCCGCAGCCGCGGCGCTTTCGCGGCTTCGACCACGGCGCACAATGCTTGCACCCGTCACGTGCCAGCGATAACCTTTCATGATTAACCCGCCTCGAGGATAGCCTTTGTCTCTTGTGTTTAGGACTGTGATTTACTCATCTTTCCATATTCATAATATGTTAATTATTTATGAGTCTTTGACTCCTTTATCCTTCTTGAATTATAATGCACAGTTATATCCCCAATGATAGTTATTATAGGTATCCTGGTGATTAAGGTGAATAATCGTCATTGTGTACCAGATACCGTCCAGTGCTTTTCGTCCCATAGATATAATATAATATACTTAAAGATTACGTCTAAGCGAGCTGTCACTGTAACCACTTATGTTTAGTGTACGATTAACAATGTAACTCCACCTTGCTGTAGCCATGTCGATAAAGTCATATCGATAAACTATCGACATTTCTTGCAATTTTAATTTTACAGGTTTAACGATACCTAAAATGAACAAAAACGCTTTTATTCTTTATTGTGGTTATCAGATCACAATTTTATCGTCACGCCCCAGCAGGGAACGAAGGGAAAGTTCAGATATTTAATTAAAATACATAAATACCTACTAAAATATGTGTTCCTCAATAATTGAATTATTTTATTATATTCTAATATATTCATTATCCATTAGCATTTCAATTATGTTTATGTTTAACGAAGATATTGAAGCTTCAATTAATATTAGCTATTTCGTTCCGCTGTGTAGCGTTTATCGATTATAACATGATTAAAATCGCCTTTTCACATCCCTAAAATAGCACACATACACGTTTTTACGCACACATATACAGCCGGGATGTACCAAAAAAGGCAACACTTTGATTTGAAGTTCATCTTGTCAACAGTATGGTTGTCCTTTTTTGACAAATGGCATTTTTAAAAGAGCGAGGAGAGAGAAGTGATACTAGCTGCTGCGCCGTCAAAGTGAACAGACAACGTTGGGGCCTTGTTCCGTCCACTTGACGGAGTTGCCACAACTTTGGACTTATTGCGATCCTTAAATCAGTCTTTATTTATTTTTAAGGCAATTCATCTGCCGAATACGTAAATTTTTATGCATCATTTGAATCATTTCATTTCACGCTTAATTTCAATTAGGTACATACATTTGTACCCCTCACGTTTATGTACAATGCATTTTTGGGTGCAAGGTGCAGTGCAATATGCAGATGATGTCATTTCATTACCTTATGGATATAGATGGACTGCGCCACTGTCTCCCGGCAGTTTTAGCCTAACAACTAATAATATTACTTTGGTAGTGGTTACCGACTCTGAACTATATTCCGACTAGGGAAGAGGACTATATAAGTAGCCTTGTAGTTGGTTGGTATTTAAGTTGGTAGTTGGTTGGTATTTAAATACGGAAATTATTGAGTAGTGCTCTAATTTGGAATTTGGTTTCGTTTAATGCTCGTAACTACGGAACGTATTTTACATTTATTTTAAATATACTATTTTACATGTTCGAGTGATGTTACGAGGCGTGCTGCGCGCTTGGGGCGGGCTCGCCGTCCGCAAGCAACTGTTCGCATAGGTAGTCATATTATTATGAGAGGCCTATAGAAAGGTATAGATGGTCAAGCAAATCTTGTCAGTAGAAAAAGGCGCGAATTTCAAATTTTCTATGAGTTGATATCCCTTCGCGCCTACATTTTTCAAATTTGCCGCCTTTTTCTACTGACAAGATCTGCTTGACCAACTATATATTATTAAATCCTATTTTGAATTTTTACCCGATTTCAATTTCATAGAAGGAGGAGGTTCTGTATTCGGTTGTGGCTATTTTTTTTTGAAGTGTAAACTTCTTTAGCGGCGCTGAGCAGTTTTTGAGGTGGGGAAAAAAATGATAAACTCGAGACAGCGTAAGGCGTAACGCGTAAGGCGTCTCTCCTCTCTTTCTACCGCACGGCGAAAATGTATGCCTGAGCCTGCTGTTTCATGTAGGCGGCGCAGGGCGTTTGCGTGACTTTATGTTATGTGTGACGGACAATGTTATTCACCAAAGAACTTTAGTCATAACGTATCATAATCAGGTCAGTTATTTAAAACTGGACTTTTATATTAAGCAATAAAGCTCAATGTTCTAATCTTGTACGGGCTGAAATACGAGGATCTCGCAGTTACATTCTAACTTTATATCACTCCAATATAATTCAATAAAGCTACATCTTGATGAAATCGCTAATAAAAGTGAACTCTAGTACTGGTGAATAAAACTCAAAATATCATGACCAAATATATTTAGATGCGAGGTCTGCAAGGTAACTTTTACAATATCTATTCGAATTTTAAACAATTAACGCTACAAATTTAAGTTCACTGGCCAGCAATTTCGGAACTAAAGTTTTTCAATAGAAAGGAGGATGGGTCAATTATACATACTGCTGCAGACATTTTGGACTAGTTATTGAGTTTTCACTTCTGTCGGCACTCCCGGAGTGCAACCCGTTGTTTTTTGAAGTGAAAACTTCTTTAGCGGCGCTGAGCACTTTTTGAGGTGGGGAAAAAATGATAAACTCGAGACAGCGTAACGCGTAACGCGTAAGGCGTCTCTCCTCTCTTTCTACCGCACGGCGAAAATGTATGCCTGAGCCTGCTGTTTCGTGTAGGCGGCGCAGGGCGCTTGCGTGACTTTATGTTATGTGTGACGGACGATGTTATTCACCAAAGAACTTTAGTCATAACGTATCATAATCAGGTCAATTATTTAAAACTGGACTTTTATATTAAGCAATAAAGCTCAATATTCTAATCTTGTACGGGCTGAAATACGAGGATCTCACAGTTACATTCTAACTTTATATCACTCCAATATAATTCAATAAAGCTACATCTTGATGAAATCGCTAATAAAAGTGTACTCCAGTACGGGTTAATAAAACTCAAAATATCATGACCAAATATATTTAATTGCGAGGTCTGCAAGGTAACTTTACAATTTCTATTCGAATTTTATAGTAGTTTATGTGACTGCTACATAATGAGAGGCATTAAAATACGAGTGTGGGTTTAAGAAACGAACGTTAGTGAGTTTCTTAATAGGATCACACGAGTGTTTTAATGCCTAATTATGTACAGTTACATACACTACTTTATCTAAACACATACTTAAAATAAAACTAACTAAAAGATAAACTGTACGTCAATTGGCGGTGAATGAAAACTTTTGTACGCATGTCACACATCCGTAGTTTTTTTAAATTCCTAGACAAAAGAATGAAGTCTCTATTCTCATGTCACTCGTGATCAAATATCGTGCGGTTTATATTTAAAAAACATACTAAATTGACGTTTCGTATCGATAACTGTTTTAATATCTATGGATACTAGAATAGAGACCTACTTGAGTTTTGACTGCTGTTCCAAATTTAAACTCATAACCTACAAAAATCTATAACGTTATGTACATTAAAGTACAAATTTTCCTACTACCACAGATAAGAAAATTCTCATAGTAAAATTGGTTGTAATAAAGCTTGTCATTTCCTACGGTTTCTGAACGCATTATAGAGCACTAATGACATGTGTGTAGATAAAACAATTAACGCTACAAATTTAAGCTCACTGGCCAGCAATTTCGGAACTAAAGTTTTACAATAGAAAAGAGGATGGGTCAATTATACATAGTGCTGCAGACATTTTGGACTAGTCATTGAGTTTTCACTTCTGTCGGCACTCCCGGAGTTCAACCCGTTGTTTTTTTTTTATGTACGTTCACCAATTACTCCGGCATCCGTAGTCCGATTTGAGTAATTCTTTTTATTTTGACAAATTTCCATAGGATATTAAGTACTAAAGAACTTTACAGAAAAACATCGGATGCGATGTGGATTTAAGTGTTATTTTTCGGATATTAAATTATTTTTCTGCTGTAACTACTAGGTTTGATTGATAGTAGTGTCCGACCGAAACATGTTTATTTGCCGACACCGAAACCGAATGTTCGGCTTTGGCTCTAGTTTCGGCCGAAACCGAATCCGAAACTTTTGTAGACTTGTTAAAATCGTTGAAAAAATGTCATAAAACCGCTTTTACACACATATTATGGGGCTGTCAACACCCAATGTCCTTGAAATTGATGTTACTTAAGCAGTTTTTTAAGAAAATTACTAGAGTTAGACCAAGATAACTGCAACGATTTTGATAACACACGCAGTGCAAGTGTTATTTTAAACGTCAACACTTCTAGAAATTATGACGTATAAATAACATTTGCACTAGTAGCACTGCGTATGCTATCAAAATCATTGCAGAATTTTCTTGGTCTAACTCTATTCATTCACCAGTCAAGCTAACATGTAGATACAGGGTCAACTAAAAAACCAACCAAAAACGCGAGCGCAGCGAGCGCGAAATTTTTTGTTAACAATATCGCAAGACCGGGTACCGATCTTCATCTGGACCTAAAAGTCCGAAGTGCCCCAGTGAGGCGAACTTTCATGCGAAGTCAAAGCCGTGCTTCAGGCTTCAGGATAAGTAGTTGAGCACAGACTCCAACCAATGTCCATTGTATTAAAAAGCGAGACCGCAGGCCGAGCTTGGCGCAGCGAGGCCAAAGGCTAAGCTGCAGTAGAGGACATGTGGAACACAAACCAATGGTAAATTGAGGTAAAAAGTGAGGCTACTGTCGAGCATTAGTATGAAAAACTGTACTGGGGACACTTTTAAGGGTTTTTTTTCTTCGTTTTAATCAATAGTCAGCTGTTCAGCCTCGCAAAATATTAACTATTGAGAAACTCAACTTTGCGGCACTAGTTGAGCGTAGCCTTTAGCCTCGCTTAAAATTTGCCATTAGAGGTAGATAGGAAAATGACTGAATAAGTGAGTGAATAAGAGCGAAAAAGACATCGTTCGACTCGGGCCGAGCTGATACTCGGCCAACGGCTACGTGCGACAGTGCTATCTCATTCACTCCGATACAATTTAGACAGTGTGCGCGTTATAGGTATTGTCAGCCTCTTATATAAGACCAGCGTCGACAGTCCAGTGGCGCCCTAATTTGTGGAATTGTGTTTTATAATAAACCAATTAATTTCTGTACCTATAAATAAATAATAATAAATAAATAAATATTATAGGACATTTTTAGGGTTCCGTACCTCAAAAGGAAAAAACGGAACCCTTATAGGATCACTCGTGCGTCTGTCTGTCTGTCTGTCTGTCTGTCTGTCTGTCTGTCCGTCTGTCACAGCCGATTTTCTCCGGAACTACTGGACCAATCAAGTTGAAATTTGGTACACATATGTAAGTTTGTGACCCGAATACGGACATGTAACGTAAACAAATGAATTTTAAACATGGGGGCCACTTTTGGGGGGTAAATGAAAAAATGAAAAAAAAAATTTTTCAAACTATATCATGTTACATATCAAATGAAAGAGCTTATTGTAAGGATTTCAAATATTTTTTTTTATAATTTTCGAATCAACAGTTTAGAAGTTATTCAAGAAAATAGGCAAAAAATGACCATTCCCCCCCCCTTATCTCCGAAACTACTAGGTCTAAAATTTTGAAAAAAATACATAAAATAGGTCTATACCTATAGATGACAGGAAAACCTATTAGAAATGTACAGTCAAGCGTGAGTCAGACTTAATTACAGTTTTTAATCCGACCCCTACGGATTTTTTAAAGAGATTTCACTCACGTTTCACATAAAAAATACATTGTTAACAGTGCCGGATTACTTAGAGTAGTAGTTTTCTTAGAGTAATTGGTGATAATTTTCTGATAAGATAATCATTTTAAATATTTAACGGTCTTACCTACTTACGAGTAATTGTAAGGTCAAATTAAAAATAATGTTTAAAAAAAATGTTAAATTGAGAACTAGCTTAAAGTTTTTTGTACTCGTCGACTTTAATGGTTGAATTAATAAAGACTTTGTAACCAATAAGCAAAACAAGCACGTGTTTAGGGCACCACGTTCAGGAGGGGCACCAAAATGCCAGGTTGAAAAAGGTGAACAAATTTTAAAATTAGGGACAGACACATCGTTTTTACCACACGATTTTTTTTAGCTGTCCAAAAGCTAATTTGCAAAAATAATGGCGCGTAATTCTTTGGGAAATAATCGGTAGCAGTAGAAGAGTCGTGATTACATGCATAGATTCGATTTCAACCCACTCTTTTGCGGTTCGGCGTTAGGTCTTATGCGAGGCCTTCTGCCTTAATTACACTTGGGCGTGGATCCAAATCCAAGCTTTCCTCTTTCGCAGCTAGGCCTACTGCCTTTCTCACACTTCGCCAATTCAATTCCAAGCTCTGCTTTCTTGCATATTTTATGCATGAAAACAACCTCGAATATCGAAGCCTAAGAAATATCGAGCCCTATGCGAAGCTAGGCTGATAGAAAACTGTCCCATCCCTTCTCTGTATGAAATCCTGGATTCGCGCCTGGTTGGGACTAAAAGTAAAATTGCGTTTGTATATCGAAAAATTTTCGCGCTCGCTTCGCTCGCGTTTTCAATAACATTATAAGGTATGATAAAGGTGACATTCGGGTGGCGACTGCAGCAACATTACTCTGTTGCAACGTTACTGCTGCAGTACTGTCAACTTCCGTGATAAAATGATGTGACTGATTTCCATACTAAAAGTAAAAATTTACAACTGTCTATGATATTGCGTTTTTATATCGAAAAATTTCCGCGCCCGCTTCGCTCGCGTTTCTATTACTTTCTAAGCTATGATATAGGTGACATTCGGGTGGCGACTGCAACAGCATTAGGTACTCTGTTGCAACATTACTGCTGCGGCACTGTCAATCGTCGTGATAAAATGATGTGACTGATTTCCATTCTCAGCTGTAACGAGGCAATGAACTTCTCTCAATTTACCAAAAAATCAATGTAATCTTGATGACCCGAGGGAGAGGGGGCACCTAGAAATCCTTAGGGCATCAACATATCTTAATCCGGCACTGATTGTTAAAAAATGGGTAATATACGGAACCCTTGGAACGCGAGTCCGACTCGCACTTGGCCGGTTTTTTTATTTTACACAAATTGACTAAGCCCCACGGTAAGCTCAAGTAGGCTCATGTTGTGGGTACTCAGACAACGATATATACAATATATAAATGCTTAAATACATAGAAAACAACCATGACTCAGGAACAAATATCTGTATCATCATACAAATAAATTGCCCTTACCAGGATTCGAACCCGGGACCAGCGGCTTCATAGGCAGGGTCACTACCCACTAGGCCAGACCGGTCGTCATCAATGAATCAGTATATGTGGGTATTAAATATTGTTGTTCTATTTATTCTCCAACTTTTGGTCTTTGTCCGAAGTACCATTTCGTAAGTTTCAGCCCGGCCGAAAGGTTCCGCCGTTTTTTGGCCGAAACCGAAACTACAGCCGAAACATGATTTTTTGGCCGAAACTGGCCGAAACCGAACCTTCGGTCGGACACAAATTGATAGTAACTGGTAAACCAGTTCAATTTATAGGTATTCACTTTTAAGAAGAAATTCCTATAAGTTGTACCAGGTAAAGTGTAGGTTTTAACAGACTAGTAGTGACGGTCAAGATATCAGATAGACAGAAATAGGTATTACTACTTATATTAATAGGTTTGCGGATGCTGTAGCTCCGGAGAGTTCTCGTCAGCTTATATTGCGCGTTGTATTTATTACCTAAGCAAGGCTTAATTTTAAAATGGACGTGATAAAGAGTGATGTGATGAAAGGAACTGGTTTATGATGGGAGCGCATCATGCCCGCAACGCGCGTCGAGAGCGATGACCCTCGCCGCAGCCGGCCCGGCCCGCCAGTTCCTTCGGCACCCGCAAAAACACTTTACTGTTCGACAATACAGTTAATTCTTTGCACACGCTAGACGCGAGGCTTGGGTGTAAACTGGAACAGGTGAAAAATCTGGATGCGCTTGCGTTGTTCTACCAACTCCCTACGTCGTATGACAGGAATGCATTTCCTTCCATGTTCAGGGCTACCCGCCGCACTATCTACCCGCGATTATCTAAACCCTTTTGAACTCTAATTAATTAGTCGGTGTCATAAATCATGAAAGAGATCCTTCACGGATAATCGTATCTTTACTGAACTGGAATAGATTACTTACATGTGAATTGCACTTGCAAAATGTGTGTATTTTTGTAAAATACTTGACTATCATTTCATTTTGCTAGGTAGACAAATCTAGTATTAATGTCATATCTACCTATTTGCTGTTTACTTTATCATTATTTAGTTTCCAAGAACAGCGTGATTTCGGTGACTATTATGTACTTAATAGTAGGTAGGTAGAGCAGGTACGTACTTATAATGTGTTAACACGGAGCTCATCTGATGAATCTGCTGGGAACGTGGCCAAAGGAACGTCTCGATATAAAACCACATCGAGTTTAGTCATAACAAAATCATAACAATTTTATTAATATTATTTTAATAAATATAGAAGACAATAAATATAGGAGTAAATTAAGTATCTAAAAATTAAATATGAAAGTATCTATTTACTTACTTATTGCTAAAAAAGAGTTTGCCGGAACTTCGGTAGTAACTTGTACGTAGGTACTTAAATTGAGCATGTTCCCATTTATGAGATTAGTAGGCCGAGCAGAACTCAGGTTCCTTCTTATTTATACCTACAACCGGGAAAACGCTAATGAGAAGGATGAGGAATTACGTATACATAATAGATACCCATTGTACTTATACATATAAGAACTAAATTGCTGTAGGTATCTACTCATCCAAAATTTGAAAATTAGGTGGGGACAAAATAAGTTACTTGGCACAATAAGACGATGGTCTAGTCGACGACGGTGGAGTGGCCTGGAGACCGCGCGGTGACCGGCGCGGCGGCGGCGCCTGTGCCTGGCTGCGCAAATGTGCTTGGGCATCGCCATTTCCCATGTTACTCAACTTCGTGTCCACTTTTCACATGCGCGAAATGCGTTTTCTACATTTTCCACTCTTCCGCGTTCAATTTATGTAATACCTACAACAATTTCAGAGTGTCTTGCTTTCAAGTGTGATTGCTAAGATAGGTATGTACAATCTAACCGTCTATCTCTGTGTTGTAGTCGCTTTGTCATTATTATGTTATTTATGTTAAGTTCCGCGTGTAGAAAGGTATGCGAATGACCTAATGTATGTATTTAGTTGAGATAATCAGAGTATAATTAATACCAAGAATACCGTCTGTTTTTATATTTCTAAAGTTGTAGGCTGCGTCAAATAGTTAGACACATGACATAGGCGACATAAGCATGTACCTACCTACGGTTAGGAACCCTATGTAGCAATGAAGTCTGTAAGATTGAAAATACATATACATATGCACAACTTGATATCGACATTCGTGGCCCACTTAGATGCATAGTGCCATCGGAGTAGGTAAGTAAACATGTTCAATGCGATGCCATAACGGGGCCAAAATGGAAGAAAGTGGTAAGATTTAATTCAGTATTGGAAGTGAAAGGTATCCGTCGGGTTTTCGCGGTACACTTTTGAGCTAAATTTATTCTTGTTTGATTCTTCAATGACTTATTTAGCTTAAAGTTAGAGCCGAATGTGTTTAGGTACCATCTGATTAGTCTATGTTAAAATTGAAATCGTACCTTTAGTCATTCAAAAATATATATATTAATATGACATCAAATTTATACCGCGTCAACTACCTTTGATGTCTCATGTTTACTTCGACAGAGTTCTGTCTAATCCTATAAAACTAGGTATTTTAAAAGCATAATTTATTACGAGTTCAGATTTGTAATGTTTACTGCTAGTGTTTTACACGCGATGATGGAATGAGCATTTAAGGAAGCATAGTTTGTTTAATTCTCATGGTTTGAAACCCTCGCAACGCTACGCTCAAAATTATACTTTTTTACCACTCGCTTTGCTCATGAGTCGTATGTCAATTTTGAACCTTTCGCATGCTCAGGTCTCAAAATAAGCACGAGGAGCAAACAATAACTTGCTTGCAAATACCTGAATCACGTAATCAAGCTTAAAATATATTACCCAAAAATGTTTCTCTGTCATCAGGTCTCTTTGGCTCTCGGGCAAGTAACACAACCCGCGGATAACCGCCCTGATTGAAGACAATACGGAATAGAACACGACCATCGACACGTATATCATGTAAGTAGTTTCGAGTGCAAAACATCCCAGAACTAACTAATAATGTTAATTTCTTTTTAACCGCCTTCCAAATCTCAAAGAAGGAGGTTATCAATTCGGTTGTATGTTTTTTCAATGACAATTATCCAATGAAACAGATTAACATGAATATTGCTGGAAGATCTCTATTAGTTGGCACAGTCGTAAGTCGCAGTCTTATCTTCATAAGGTGGCTGCTGGTATCTAGAGAACAATGACCTCGTGGTATGAATTAAATACCAAGCGCTGGCTCAGGTGCGGCCGGTAAATAGGGCGGCTCCGTCAGGGTAGATCTCGCGAGTGCAGGATAAATTTACTTAACTGTACAATGCAGGTGTAATTATTACCTATGATGAAATATCACGATCAAATTTATTCCGTGATTTTTTCATCGAGTTGAATAGAAGGCGATGTGTTTATCGAAACTTAGTGACAATGATATTTGTTTGGAAATTAATTGCACTTATCATCTGTTTAGCTTAATAGCTAAAAGTAAGATCGTTAAAAATTGGCAGCCGGTAAGTGTAGTCCTAGGTTTGATACACATGTTTTCGTAAATAATTTATTTAAGGAGATATCAGGCTGATGTTAGCGTTTATTTACCATAAAAAAATATATGGGTATCGGGATAGGTGTAATAAAAGTAACAATGTGCTGCAGTGCACCATACATAGAGAAAAAAGAAAGTCAATGTTTTCCTTTAAGTACTTATTAAATACGTTTAGTACTTACTCGTGTTACAAGTTCCTGATGCGAGCACAGCAGCAAAAATAAGAATATTTTGTAGCTTGTCCATCGTCTTGAAGTATATTTGAGGTTACGCGTACGAGGTGCCCATTAACTCAAGAGAGGAGCGCGTGCGCCGCGATCTGCAGCAGCTGGAGCAATGCCGGCGGCTCCGGCGCCGGCGCGCCACCACCACTCCCTGCCCAATGATACAAACCCCGGTGATGGAATTTTCATTCTTCCTTACTACTACTGTTTATCAAGTAAGAAACGAGAATCGCATAATAAATGTAGGTCCTATTAATATTCTAAGTACCTAATACAATGCATTCTAGGTGAGTTTTCTAAATGGATCAGTTGCTAATGGATCCCGTTGTGCCGCTACATGAAAATAAATTTTCACCACACCAGCTGGTAAAGCCTCTCTTGATTGTTCAAAAACTGATGAGAAAGTTGCAGTTTATTCACACGTGGGGCAAAGTAATCATATTCATGCAAATTTTGTATTGTTTCCTTATGTTAGCTGGTTGACTTCTAAATGATATTTAATTTCGTGCATTTGGATTTGATTATGGGTTGATTTTGTTTCATATTTTACACTTGATATTTTCTTCGGGTTGGTGTGGTGAAACATTTTGTTATTCACTCGGGGCCAAAATTTGTTTAACCCTCACAATGCTCAAGATTCCACTTTTCGCACCACTCGCTACGCTCGTGGTTCAATTATGAAGTCTTTCGCTTGCTCGGGTATCAAGCACGAACGGTTAAACAACTTCGCCCCCTTGTAACACAAATAACTATAGATGGACTATAGATGGATGGATGTTAAGGATTGATTTTTGATGCCTCATCCAGGACGTATTTAGAGATCTTACATATATACCTGTCTTGTGTCCGTAGAAAGATACGCGAAATGCAAAATATGTATAAAAGATCCACCCTTACTGCCTATATTTTTCAAATTACTGCCTTTTTCTACTGACAATGTTGCTTGACTTGTAAATTATCCGTATTTTTTTTACTTTTATTTTAATATGTACCTACCTACTATGTAGGTATGTATCTTATCTACATTATTTTTAACCATTTACGCCCATGAAGGTAGTGTGTCTAGTGTTAATTAGTGTTATTAGGATGACCTATCAGTTATCAATGTTATTATTAAATAGTAGAATTAGTAGGTCAATCGGAAGTAATGTGAGTAGGTAGGTGCAATAAGTTCAATCGTACTCTAACTACTCGTCAGTTAAAATTGTACCGTTGGCTCACTTCGACCGGTTCCAATGAATTCAGTCCCATCAAAAACAAAAGAAACAAACCGTTATTTATACTATAGGTAGGTACCCACTTAATACAAAATTATATGTTAAGTAGCCTGACAAGGTCTAGGTTTATTGTTATGTACATACATTAATGATACTATTTTAAAAATAATTGCTTCTTCACTCTTTGACGATCATCAAAATTCTTAGCGTACTTCCTGAAGTCCTAGAAAGCTGAAATTTGGTATGTAAGCTAGTGTTAGTACACTGAGAGAAAAATCACCACCAGGAATTAATAAACAGTTCTGTACTGGGGGAAAAAATGAAGTTTTAGTAGTAATCATGGAAGTTTCACTATTTCTGTAAAATTTATTTATTTCTACAAACAGCTCAGTAATACTAAATCTAATTTCAGCAAACAGACTTTAGTAAATGGAGCATTAAACAAAGTTCAGTATTTGTTACAATCCATTTTTATTACTACTAAAATTCTCCGATTTTTACGAGTAAAGTTTGTGATTTTTGGAAAAAAGCATCTGTGATTTCAAGTTATGATTTTAGTAAATGTCTCACTTACATAGTTTTGTAATATCTAAAAAACGAGTTCGCGGGAATAACATTACCCCATTTAAAATAACAATTCAGTTGTTACTATAGCGACATTACAAAGTTTACTGGTATTTAGTAGATAGACTTGTTGTGTTTATGTTCATTGTTGTACCAATCACTAAACGAGTTTTGTAATACCAACACAGCTACTTGCTACGTTCATTTGGTTAGAGTTAGTATTGTGTCGGATGTCGGGCGGGCGTGTCTCGTGTCTTCTTTGTTTAAAACATACTTAAGTTAAATAATAAATTTAGGATATATTGTGGGCCATGGACATATTAACCCGCGACCTACTGTGTAGTTGGGGTCTACAGGAATATATTGTTCTGCAACTTCGAGCTAGCTGTTGTTATTCTAGTGATAATGACATCAAAGGTAAATCTAAACTGTTTGCAATTCCAACCTCCCTAGCACAGGTGCGCCGCGAGAGCATGTTGCGCGCGTAATAACTACTAGTCTCTTTCTGACTGTATGAATAAGAAAGGAATGGGTAGAATATCTCGACAGGCTTTTATAGTGCCTCTTTAGTACAGAGATATACTACCAAATGCTTTTTTATTCATACAGACAGAAATAGAGACGGGTAGCTACCACGCGCGCGACATGCTCTCGCGGCGCCCGTTTGCTAGGGGCGGAGGAATTGCAAACAGTTTAGTTTTTGCCTGTGACGTCATTATCTCTAGAATAACAACAGCTAGCTTGGAATCGCAGTACAGTTTAGTAAAACCTATGACGTCATCGTCTCCGATATTGCTAAAGCACGCTTAGAATTACAAAACGGTTAGTTTTCACCCATGACGTCATCACCTCCGATATTGCTAAAGCACCTCTCGGAATAACAAAACCAAATTTCTGAAATTACTCTAGCATACTTCAAATTACAAATATAGAAGTTGTATTTCCTACTAAATGGAAATTGCAAAAGTCAATTTGTTCCTATTAGTTGACTCTCCTTGTCCCCGGATTAAGTTTTATTTTTGTAATTCTAAGTGTGTTTTTGTTAGTTTTTTCTCTCAGTGTACATACATAACAAAATATCCTAAAACATGGAACTTTTACCCCCAGCCCCTTAAACTGGGGGATAGAAGTTTGTATGAGATTTCTGCAAATTTTGATGCTAGAGGACTGAAATATAGGGACTCCTGTGTTTGATGTTTAGTAAATCACCCCCCATACTTTAAATTAGGGAACGGAAATTTGAATTGATTTTCCCATACCTACAAAATTAATTTCATGAAGATAAAATAATAGATGAGAAGCAAAGATAAAGAGTGGGCTATCAAACAAGGCAACTCTGATGTGCAATAAGTACACCCCAAAAAGAAATAAAAAATGAACGGAAATAAAATATTGTTATATGCAACTTACAAAAAGAAGTAAAATCCCACCATAACATTTTCATGTCAAATGTTGCCAAGACGAGAACATAAGGCTCACACTGTCAAAAAGTTATCAGATCTCATGTGCAGCCAAATTTATAACTCTCTACACGACCTAACTTCACAAACTCTACACCTTACTTAAAATAAGTGGCTTGGCCGTTTCGCTACCGTCATATGGAAGTAGGTACCTAAAGTGAAACATTTATTTACTGTTCATGACTTTTCTGATATACAATAATAGTTGTTGTAGTAACGACAGGACTCTCATACGCCTGCCGTCTGGCCATGGGCAAGGAAAAACTGAATTTTATTAGGTACATACTTTCTACAGTCTCGAATGGGTCAGGAGCCGGCGTATTCGAAATTTACAATCATGATTTGGCATTGATTACAAGTTACTCTCTGGCACCAACCAAAATCATTGCGAGTTAAGTAGATACCAACGTTGTAAAGTTGTAATTTTGAAATTTGAAATCTAATTTGAGTTGCACTGAATATTTTATTGATTACAGGTACATCTGGTAGTCACTATCGTGACTGATGAGGCAAATAATATTAATGTGTTTATGTAAGTAAGTATTTTTTTAATTATTTCTAGGCATTTTTGAATAATTTAAATAAAATAATAAGTACACACTAAAACTAATAATTTTTCGAATTTATACACGTATCTACTTAAATTACTTTAGGGTGTTATCCATTAAAAATTAAAGAAATCATCTTCGTCGTATGATTCAGCAGTAGTGGGAGCGCCTCTTATAGCAGATAACTTTAAGCCTTGTGCCTGCATTTTGTCCAACTCTGGTAACTCCTGTTTAATAGTTTCTTCGACGTTTATTTTGTTTAGTTCTGCCTGAATCTTTTCTTTTATAGGACCTTCTAAGGCATCCATAATCTGGTATCTCAGCAGATTAGGCAGTATATTGACAACGAATTCAATAAGGTAGTCGAGAGTGCCGGCACCATTGCACCGCACCTGAATGTTACCGACCTCTAGGTCCACGTTTCTGAATTCGGGTTTCTCCCTAGTGTCGAGCGGCTGTGCGACGACGACTCGCCCGATGATGTACTCCACTGAGAAGGACGCGGTGCCGGCTCTGGACAGCAGACCGCCGACGGCAGCTATATTCCATTGCGTCGTGCCTTCCAATTTTTGAGTGCCTATTTCAAAATCTGCTATGACAGTATTGTTCTGCATCTTTAAAGTAATATTTCCGACGCGATGAAACGATGATGCACCTGTCACCCAGGTGTTAGATAAAGACACAGAAAATATACTAACTGTAGCATTATAATCGTTTACTTTGTATGGGTCCATTTCCATCTCGCGTACTTTTCTTCTCGCATCCGCTATCACCATGTCTAACGGTGATATGGAGTTAGGGAACTGCATGTCTCCCGCGACTTCATCTAATTTTTTATTTATTTCAGCCCTCGCTTTAGTGTAAGCTTCTTTAAGAATATATGGCTTGATGGAGTCGAATAAAAAGTTTCCGACAGAATTTACTATTCCTTGGAACATGGCTCCAAATAAGCCTAGGTTCTGGAAATTCATGGATATCGTGTTAAAGGATATATCCATGAGGATGTCTTGAGCCCTGAGCTTGCCGTCGCGCTCCACGCCAAGGTTGGCCTTGGCGGTGAGGCGCAGGCCGGTCACGTCCACCGTGAAGGGCCCCTGCGCCTTGTTCACCCACGTCGACATGGTGTAGTTGCCCCGGGCCTGTAGCTTATCTATCAACATAGCCGCATTCACCTGAAATACAATAGAATGCAACTGTGTAAGTAACTCTACAACGAACTACGACTGTCTCGATCACCACTCAGTGGTGTTCAAAAAATTAATGCATTTAACCATTTTTGGCCATTAACCATTAAGTATAAATTTAACCGTAAACTGTAACCGTCCGTTACGATTTACGGTTCAATTTATAATGGTTAATGGTTAATTGCAATTAACGTTCGGCCAACACTGCGCCACTGCATGTTGATGACTGCAAAATATGCATTGATGATGTTTCTCAAGAGTTGACGTTCTCTAAGCTATCTCTACTATAAAAGCTCTTACATAGAAGTCAAATAAGTAATATAGGTATTAAAGTTTTGGAAAAATATGCCTCTGGCTCTATGACAACACATTGGGTTTGCATTCTGGGTAGCAAAATCCAATGAGTCAATAAATTAAGTTAGTACGCACAGGAAAGACTCATAAGTCTCATAACCTACATTTTTCACTTTATACGTGTATACGGTCGGTGCCCCAACCACGTCGCCATACTAATTGTATAGAAAAGTTTTCACTTATGTTAGGGAACCGACTGTACATACCTAGAAGTTTGTATGAAAGTGCCATTATAGACTCCCTCGCGGACGAATTCGCGGGCATTTGTTAGTGAGGGTAAAATAAAAAATTCTGGGTAGCAAAATCCAATGAGTCAATAAATTAAGTTAGTACGCACAGGAAAGACTCATAAGTCTCATAACCTACATTTTTCACTTTATACGTGTATACGGTCGGTACCCCAACTACGTCGCCATACTAATTGTATAGAAAAGTTTTCACTTATGTTAAGGAACCGACTGTACATACCTAGAAGTTTGTATGAAAGTGCCATTATAGACTCCCTCGCGGAAGAATTCGCGGGCATTTGTTAGTGAGGGTAAAATAAAACTAAACGAAAATGTCGACACTGTGCTAGCTTACTAACCTCCATAGCTCCAATTTCAGCGTCCACGTGGAGTATTCGGAATTTGCTGATTCCGTAGACTGCCGTGTTCGTGAAGTGGAGAGTGGTCCCGAACGAGATCGTCTGCTTCATATTGGGCACCGGGTAGGGTTCCGGGATATCGGCGCCCGGGATCCCAATCGGGTCCGGCTGTTTGAAGTGTTCTAAGATTTGTATAATTTTTTTGCTTATCCTTTCTTCACCCTCGGCTAGCATTTCCGATGTATTATCATCTGGTATGTCCGCATCTGAATAAAACACAAATATTTAATAGAGTTTTACTTAAGCGTAAGTATTGCCTCCTTATTGAGTAGGAATACCTATGAGTTATTTTCACTACTGAAAGATAAGACAAAGCAGTATACGTATTTTTATTACATAATTATACAAGAAAAAACTATGAATGTAAGGTGCAGTTCAGAAAACGGAGTTATTAAAAAGTCGTAGCGCCTTTTTGGATCGCAATACGGCTGCCATAAATTTAATTACCAATATTGAGACCTTTCTTATGTTTCTTACTGTATCGATTCGAATCCTGAGTTTTTGACTTTCGCTTGATAGAAAAAACTTGTAACAAATTATGCTCAAAAGCTAAAAGTATGAAAATTGCTAGTAAAAATCGGCAGTATGTTTAAGGGAACGCATAATTTGGTACTTTTTTTTTAAATTAAAATGTACAAAAAATAATTAAAAGAGAAGATCTCACTTACGCTTACGCTCAGTGTGAGTGAGAGAAGAACACGAACATACTGGGCCTTAAATCCGTTTACTTAATTTTAATAGTTAATATAAACTTTATAATCTAAATTGATTAGATCAAAGAACAGATCATACAATGTATAATAGTTATACGAGTAAGTAATTCCGTTCGCATAAGCCGACAAACAACGCAAATGGACAAACAAAGGTACGCAGTGTGTTCTTAAAGTTAGTGAAGTCTCAATATCACGATTATTGACATGTTTAACAGCATGTTGTTTTTCAGAACAAAAATAATAAAAATGTACCTTGAGCGAGATCGCAGCGGCAGTAGCAGCTGAAGACTGCGATGAGCAGCGCGCGCGCCCACATCCTCGCTTCCCGTCTAACGCTCTACTACTCGCCATCCGTCCGGGAGGGGTCACAGTTTATCTGTCTGCCGCGTCACATTTTGCCTTAGTTTGTTATCATAGGGACTCAGTACTAATGATGTCTCGTGGTTATTTTGATATGCATTAGTTAATGCATTGCTGACAATAACATTATCTTTAAAATGTTTATGCGGCGCTTTGTTTCTTATTTGCTTAATTCCTAGTTACTGACGGTGGATTAGCATAACACGAAAAATAATGCCAATAAATATCATTAAGTGAAATGCTTATCTATGGCAACAAGTAGGTAATATTTCAAAGTACCTAGCTAAATAATTACATACATATGTAATAGCCTAATAGCATACCGAGGGAAACAGTCCTAAATTAAACGTGATAAAAAAATCTGTTTATTTTTCAATCGAGAGGTTAGTTGTACAATCAGTCTCAGTTACAATCTCTATATTTGGAGATTATTTAACCTAAGCTTAGCCTTAATTATATATAAACTTATATTGTTTTGTTACAGTTAGTTAGTGCTTACATGTTAATACTAGTTATATCTTACATTAATTCATGTTAATCAGTGCTTTCTTAAGTGTACTCTTTGCTTTATCAGGATATTTTTCTAAAGTTTCTATTATTTTGTTTGGGTAAGCTGTTCAGGATATTAGGTAGGTATATTGGCCAGAGCCTTTTCCCATACTCATTGGTGCTTTTAGGTATTTTAAAGTATGGTTCATTGGTTAAGGTCCGGAGGTGGGATGGTCTTTTATACCTGTCCAGCAGCCCCAATAAGGGTTAGTTTTGCTTTATCATATACACTAAATATTCTACAGTATTTAAACAATTTATGATAATTATTTTTATATTGAAGTTTAATTTCAGAGGAACTATTGTTTTTAGTAATCTTATTTGAATATTGTATATTTTTTGTAAGTATGTATTATATGTTCTCCCATAACTAGAGATAGGTATAAATTTTAATAAGGGTTAGGTATAAATTTTAAACAAAAGCTTGAGATGGAATAATAAGATTAATAAAGCTCTTTGTGTGAATCATTTTAAATTGGCATAAAAAAGTGTGCCTATACCTACTGTTACTGTACCTACCGTTACTGTACCTACTTACTTTAAAACTAATTTCCCATAAAAATTACTTATTATAATATTCACTTTATCAAAAATATTTGTTTAAGAACCCTATATAATTCGTCTTGAAAGACCTATCCAATGACACCCCACATATGGGGTTAAATCAAAAATTAAAAACTTACCGGAGAGGTAGTTACCGTAAGAAAATATATTTGCAATCAATCGTGAAAATGAAACAAAACTTAATTTTTTTTATTGGTCAGTGTACACATAAATCAGTTAATATCAAAGGTTTCGATTTGTAGTACAGAACATGTCGCAACATTTTTTTAATCTCAGAAATCTAAGGTATTATGATTTGTAGTCAACTACTTATGTTTTAACTTACTTCAGGAACATAGTTATAACGTGGCTAAACTTAAAACGTCTCTGTCCTAAAGTTGCTCATATTACCGTAGACCGGGGTGACTTTGGAAAATTTGGGGTTACTTTGATAGATTTAAAACGGCCATAGAATTACCATTATTCATTATTTACTGAAAATGTTCCTGTAACTAGTTACATTACTATATGTTATATTCATATTCACCTACTGTAAAAAATCTCGCATAAATATATATTATGGCTTAAAAACTAGAATTTTAAAGTCGCCCCTGCATTTGAAAGTCACCCCGGTCAATGGTACAACATTATTTTCAAAAAATAATATCTCCGTAACTACACAACTTAGGAGGTAGATTTTTTGTGTTATCGATAGCTTATTTATTGTAGATTACTGGGATAAGTATGCATAACTCCATACCAGCCATAAGGTACCTTCAGCTGTGGAACGTTACATTTATATGATACTTACAATATAGATATATTCAACCCCGTTCAGTATTGTGACTTGTGACGGACGGGTACGGAACCCTATACTTCGAACGAACCTTTACTTATATGGCCCAAAGTGTCTTGGCCGGTTTTTGTAATATACAGCCTTTACAAGATGGTGAAGTAAAAAAGTCTTCTTTTGATTAATTTGACTTTTTTTTTTATCGAAATACAATCCAGTTGCAGGACGCCATCTAGTAATCTTTACGGAAATCATAATTTAGTGCGCCCATATTCTATGAGCGCTGCCTTATTGTTACTGGCACTGTACAGTTAACACGCAAGATGGCGTTATGTGCAGGTTATGACACATAATTGACATAATAGTACATTAGACCTGTGTAGTATTCATGAACAACAATCGTAATGAACAAGTGGGTACATAGTTCAGGGTGCTTAGCCAACGTGATAATCGTTAACGCTCAGTAGCGTATCGTAGTCACCTCTCTATCACTCTTCCATATTAGTGCGACAGTGACAGTTGCGTTTCGCTACGGAGCGTTAACGAGTGGCACGTTGGCTATTACTTACGCCAGAGCAGGTGGTCTAGCCTAGGTGACAATCGCTTGTGCTTCGCCATCGAATCGCTTTGTGTCTCTCTATCACTCTTCCATATTAGTTTGATATTAGTGTGACAGTTACGTTTCGTTCGCTACGTAGCGTTAGCGATTGGTATGTTGTCTACGGGGCCGTAACCGCTTCCAAGATTAGTATTAAAGTACCAACTTCTTTTATATATATTACAGGGCGTTTCGCTAGTAGGTATATGTAGGTAAAGGTATATATATGTATGTATATATATTTTTGGTGCGGCATCGGCACCTACATAGGCAAGCCCGCTTGAATTTTTCGCGCCAACGTTTTGATTTACGATAACTCCTTAGACATTCTTACCTCAACTTACCTCTATTTATATATAAGTCGCTGGTTAGGTCACAAATAGAATATGCCGTGTCAATATGGAATCCTTTCTATGATAAGTACAAAAGCTCAATAGAGACTGTTCTAAAGAAATTCTTGCGTGCCATGCATTTCCGATGTTGCCGATCTCGTTTAAGTTACCAACAGCTTCTTGATAAGTACAAATTACTCAACTTACAAAACCGATGCCTCCTTCTGGACGCGATGGTCCTTTATAATCTATGTCATAACAAATTTGACTGTCCCAGCCTGAGCGGGACTATTTGCTACCGCGTACCGACGAGGGCGCGGGAGCGCGCTGCACGTAAGCACCAGCTGTTTGCAGACTCGCGCTGCCGCACCCACACTGGAGAACGTGATCCCCTATACAGGCTGGTTAAATGTTACAATTTGTATTTTAATGAAATTAACATTTTAATGTTCTTTGATAATGTGTATAAAAAAAATTTGATTCGGTTGCTTCAAACAAAACATAATTAAAAGTTGCTCCCATGGGCCATGCTGTTTTTACTGTTTTTACTCGCTCATTAAAATGTATTAAATGTATAAGACTACTTCTGCCAATATGTATTTGTAATTGCATCCATAAACTTATTTTGTAATCTTATCTTTGTTAATTTTAGTTTTACTTACATCATTTATATTGTTACCTTGCGCTATATACATTGTAGATTTATCAGTAGGTAATCTAGTAATCTGTGGACGATGTTGTTGGTCTCACACCTTATTATCCTTTGTACTCTATTTCTGTGTGTTACTGTTTTTTGTCCCAAATAAATTGAAAAAAAAAAAAAAAAAAAAAATTTATAGCGTAAAGGGTCATTATAATCTGTATGAAACGCACAATGTAACTAACGTTTTTCATTTGATAATGATTAACTCTGTATATTCGTGTAAATAGCTTTGCAAATGTTTTTAGAAGTTATTAAGAATGGGTATAGTAAATGTCGCGGACTTATTTGTAGACCAATTAAATAGAGACAATCCGACCATACATTATGTTTTTATATCTCAAATGGATTAGGCAGCGTTTTCCATTAAAGCTCCTAGACAGCGTGATTTTTTCCGACATCATTAGCAAACATCGTCATATTTTAACACTTCCTCAAGAATCACTCTAGTGATAGGTGAATACCGCATGAAAACCCGTTCGGTAGTTTTTGAGTTTATCGCGAACATACAGACAGACATACAAACGCGGCGGGGGACTTTGTTTTATAAGGAGGATAGATAGGGTCAACCGGCTTGATTTTATAGATGTATCTATTAGGAGTAGGTTAGGGTAGATAAATAAACTACCTACAATAATCAGAAAGTAATATATGTAACTCAGTTAAGTTTTTTAAGGTAGGTACTTAACTAAAAATTGAAAAAATCATCTTCATTAAAAGATTCTGCCACAGAAGGTACATCTTTTAGAGATGATAACTTAAACCCTTGTTGCTGAATTGCATCCACTTTTGGTAATTCCTCTTTAATTGTTTCTTCGACATTGATTTTATCTAGTTCTTGTTGCACTTTCCCCTTTATTAGACCTTCTGAAGCATCCATAATCTGATAACGTAATAGATTGGGCAATATGTTGACCGACAGTTCAATGACGTAGTCCAAAGTGCCTGCTCCATCACAACGAACTTGTATATTACCCAATTCTAAATCTAAGTCTCTAAATTCGGGAGTTAGTCTTACGTCTAGTGGCTGAGCCAAAACAATTCTCGCGTTCAGATATTCAACTGAAAATGAGGCAGTCCCGGAACGCTTCACCAGGCCTCTGATGGCTGAAAAGTCCCATTGCAAAGTACCTAACATTCTCTGTGTGCCTATTTCAAAGTCTGCTATGGCCGTATTATTTGCCATTCTCAAGGTAATATTGCCGACACGGTGAAAAGACGATATACCTGTAATCCATATGTTACTCAAGGACACAGTGAATATGCTGACTGTAGTATTATAATCCTTAACTTTATATGGATCCATGCCCTTATCCTGTACGATCTTTCGGGCGTCTGAGATCACCATATCCAACGGCGACACGGAATTAGGAAACTGCATATCTCCGGCTACTTGTTCCAGTTTTTCGTTAATTCCATTTCTGGCTTTGGTATAGGCTTCCTTGAGGACGAATGGTTTGATCGAATCAAATAATAGAGTACCAGCTGAATTTATGACACTTTGAAGCATGCTGGCGAATGTGCCAAGGTTTTCAAAGTTGGCAACCATTGAGTTGAAGGACATGTCCATGGCAATGTCCTGAGCCCTGAGCTTTCCGTCTCGCTCTACCCCAAGATTGGCTTTGGCGGTGATATGGAGGCCACTGACGTGCACTGTGAACGGCCCGTTGTTTCTGTTTAACCACGTCGATAACGTGTAGTTTCCTTTAGCTTGCAGATTTTCTATCAATAAGGCAGCAGTCACCTGAAAACGTACCATATTACGGTTATTTTTGTAGAATTAGGGGAGATGTGGACATAATGATCCCTCGGAGTAAAATGATCCCTCGGAGTAAAATGATTCCCCATCGTATCTGAGCAACTACTGGTGCCATCTATCTAAATATGCAATAAACGTATGCCCTGTGACCCCGCCAGTTGCCTCTTAAAGTGTCATGACGGTACGAGCATGCAGCGAGATTTTATTAGGAAATAATTAAAAAATATATGTCTAATCTACGGTATGCCTATTTTCCGAATTCCATTACTTTTAGCATGTTGCGTTTTATTCAAATTATGTTTCACTGTCGGATCTTAATGATGTTTATCTACTTCTATTTTAAGGATGTTTATACTGAAGCAAGTTGAATTTGAAAGATATATTTTTGTCGATATTTCAAATTTGGTGTTTGAGGTCAAATGATCCCTTTACGTAGGCGTAAAATGATCCCTGGAATCATTTTACCCCCTAAGTAATTTACTATGAGCATTTCCTGTACAGGCCATAACATACCACGTCGGGAATTTATGTGCGCAAAGCCACTTACTACCTAAAAAAAATCCCTTAGGAAGAAATGCTAAGGGCTCTTAATGCGATTAAATTATTGATTGCCTTTTAAAATAACAAGCAGAATCTGTGCCTCTGATGGTGTTAAAAAGAAGGCCAAAAGAGAAAAAAAAACAGCATTTATCTTCTGAAAATAAAAAAACACTGTGGAATCGACCGGCCTAAATGATTTAGAGTATTTAGACAAAGAAATCCTGATATCACAAAGGCATCATCTGTGATCATTTTAATCCTACCCTAGGGATCGTTTTACCCATGCATATGTATAAAATGATCCTTTACTAGACTTTAAAAACATAACATAAATAATAAACTACATGCAAAATATGAGAAATGAGTATGCAGTTACTTAGATAAGTAAATGGACTATTCATAAATATCTAAATGTTGTGTTTATCTCTTCAACTTTGAACACAGTTAAGTTTCTCCCTTAAGGGGATCATTATACCCACATCTCCCCTACCTTCTATACTTTATAACTAGTTCTGATTAAGAAAAGACGTCAGTTCTTTACCCTCGACCCTTCCCTAACCTTCCCACCCTTATGCTCCATTTTCTGATCTAGATGCAGGTATCTTATCGAGTTCTTTCTTACGTTGCTGACGACTTAGGAGATGTTGCAATTTATATTTTATTTTTGTCATCACATTTTTATTCAAAAAGATAAATTTCCATTTTCACTCTATTTGTGTGTCTGGTTCTGATGATAACAAAAGCTAGAAAATAATCTGAAAACTATAAATTCATATATAAATAAATATTAGGAGCATTCCATGAAATTGTTTACCGTTTGTCCCGTACAAACGCATGAATTTTCTGAAGATTTGCAGGTATGTATAAGAGTTTCCTTTTCTATGACAAATGGTCAAAAATATGCACAGAAAAATAATCGCCTGCTTTAAATGCCGAAAAAAAAGTCGCAACGCAACAAATAAAAAGAATTATTTTATTATTTTAAACTCAGAGTTCAGCAAGTAGACCAAGTATTCAGTTAAGTTAATTAAACCTTGTAATATCAAGCTACTGTGGGAGCATATTCCAAGGTCGTAGTTTAAATTTGATAAGATTTGAAAGAAGTAATGAATACACTGTAGGCACATAACTTGTAACTATAATTACTTTTGGCACGTCGCATTTCAAACGTTTCAGATTATAAAATGGAATCGATAAAAATTAAACAAAAATCAAGATTACCGATGTGCAACGAAGGTAGGTAGGTTACGCTTTTTTGGTGGTGCTGGTGGTAAAACTACTCTCTTTGTTCTTTTTTAGAGTTGCGTAGTCAACTAGGAACCCTTATAGTTTCGCCATGTCCGGCTGTCTGTCTGTCTGTCCGTCCGAAGCTTTTGTAATTGTACCTACTTATCATTTATGTTATAAAAGTATGACATCTTCCATTATGTCTGGTCTGAAACGCACTTGACAGGGTTTTTCCTTATTTCATCTTTATTTTACTACCCTCCTGTGACCTCCGGTACAATTATTTGTACATATTCCACAAGTTAAGGTTAAATTCAATAACAAAACAACTGCTTCTGGGTCTCGGTACAGGAGGCTTCGGGTACTATTCGCTATTATTATTGTTGTATTTAGCATATAGGTATTTCTGCAGAATAATCACACAGAACAATCTAGAATTTTGTCTATTTAATACAGTTTGTTACGGAATTCTACTCATACCTCCATGTCTCCGATTTCTGCATTGATATGTAAAATTCGAAACTTGCTAATGCCATAGACAAGAGTGTTTTTGAAGTGCAGCGTGGTTCCGAACGATATGGAGTGCGTCATATCAGGCACGGGGTAGGGGTCGAGCACGTCGGCGCCGGGCAGCCCCACCGGGTCCGGCTGCTGGTAGTGCTCCATCGTCGCCAGGATCACTTCACTTAATTTTTTCTCGCCATGCTCCAGGCCAGCTTCCAGTGATTGATCTTGACCGACTCCTTAAAATAATAATAAAAAAACGTTTGTTCGTTGAATACGACATTCATGATGTAAACGTACCTCGTTTATCTGACTGGGTGTAATAAGGTACACATAAATGTCATATTTAATTATACATAACATGCTACTGCCACATAAATATATTGAAAACAGTGTGACGCACTTTGCGCGGCGACGGAGGCGGCGGCGACAGCGGCCACGAAGAGCACGAGCGACGGTGGGCCCCACATCCCGGCGGCTAGGGCGCTACTGCTCAACTCGCTCCCATCTCATTGTACCACTATCACAGGTCACATTTTATCGCACATGTTTTTTACGCAGAATTGATTCATATAATACTTATATTTCTGAATCTCTTATCTATTCCATGAATAGGTGTCTAAGCTTGAAATAAAAATAACATTTTGGGTTATGCTTAGTGAAGGCTTTGTATGAGGTAAAGTGTGATTTTCAGATATACAAACACAATATTTTAATACACCGGTTTATTTTTTTGAATGAAGTTATATTAGTTTCCCAAAGGAGACCGTCGCTGATTATATGATACCTACATATTTTGTAATAGTATCGAATGTATGTCATATGTCAGCTATGACACTCTAACAGTTATCTTAGACAGTGGCAGTATTTGGGCAGTATGGTTGCAGTAAGAGTCAAACAAGAATACCCTCATGTCTAGCGACCATAAAGTTTAACAGTCGCCATCAGATATATCATATATCGGAGCGGCCAAGATGCTCACAAATAACGGAACACGCAACGACTGTGTACTCGTACATAGGTGGTGCGTGCCGGTCCTTCTGTAAGATAATGATATGATCGGCACTTAGAAAAATTACATTTTCCTTTCCTTTGTTTTTGTGTACCTACCTGCTTATACCCCAGGGATGCTTTTTTGCATTAAATGGTAGCAGGTAACATATTCGTAGAAGATTATCACCGTCTGCCTATACACCCTCAACCTCATATCATGGTGTAGGCAACTTTATGTTACAGGTACTGGGGTTTACAAAACCAAATAATTAATCTAGCTGGGAGAAAGTTTATATTTTTTGGAATTCCGCTTACCTCTCGCTTAAAATTTTGTTTGAACAATTACGACGAAACCGACGTTCGTCGGTTATCCACAGTAAAGTTTATCTTGATTAGGCATTTTGAATGAGATACCAAAAAGACAACGGTTAACGAATGACAACACTGCAAAAAGGCAATAAACTTAATTTTTACCTCAGCAACTCAAACAAGGGTGTTATGATGCATACGTTTATGTAGTTACACGCACGCGTTTGTGAAGTGTTCATTGAATTCAAAGATTAACCTATAATGCATGATGGGTTTTTCACTCGTCATCTCATATGATCATTACCTGGTACCGCCGGTATCAGTCGGAGATTTAATACGAAGTCTTAAACATGTTTGGTGTACCTAAACGATTCTAATAATATTGTGGGGGACCCCAAACGTTAAGTGATATTATATATCTATAGGTACCTAAATTCATTTCAATGAATGATCTCGAACTTTAGCAATGACGTAGCAGTTAGATTCCTGTACAGTACAGTATATAACTCGGCAAGGTCGGCCCTAGCTCTTAGTGGCGTGAGCACCGTTGGCTGCCTCTTGCCTATTGTCTTATGGCCTCGCAACTTGTGATTAGCTCAGTTCTGGCAGAATGACTAAGTCTCTCTCGGTAATCATTTTCTTGCAAGTCGTTAGCAGTGTTTTCCCGAAGGATTTACGTAAGTGATCGTGTGAGTCCAGTACTCTATATCCAACCATAATGTGCACGTACCGCAGGTCAATAATTATTAACCGTTCATTAAATAGTTGTTTTATTTTATTATGCGTCAAATTTTACGTTAAATAGAACAATTGTAATTTTAAAAGTATAAGTACAATAGTAGAACAGAATACGTCACACCGTCATAAGGGCCGTTCAACTTCACCCCTATAACAAAACACATACCTATATAAAATACTAACTGTAAAACTTTACAAATCAGATTTAAATGAACGTTATTGAATAGGTATTTATCATTCAAAATCACTCAAAACTGACTTTTTTAATTGACATTTTGATACAAGAAAGTAGTTCTTGGCCCGAGATCTATAAAAGGTACAAGACATTTTAATTTTTGGACGAAGACATTTTCGAGTTTCCTTATATCGAAATTCGAAAAGAACTTAGTAACAAATAATTCTTTGTTTAAGACCTATTTTCTATAGGTATAAGGTATAGGATAGGGGAATAGCTAAGTTTTTTTATTGCAACGTCATTAGTAGCAGGCAATATATATATTTTTTTAATATTACATTCGATTTTTAAAGACTTCTAGACAAGTAAGTAAGTACTTACCTACTTGCTTTATTTTTATTTACGTAGGTCACTCGATTTTTGAGATACTTACACAAGATTTTTTTGAGATTTTTGAGATACAGAAGTTTTGAGATACAGAAAAACTATTCAAGATATAAGTACAAAGTTCTATTCGTCTAAACCAATTTTGAAAACATTTTTGCCAGTTTTGAGCCTATAGGGCAGAAATCGCAACTTCATCAGTTTGTTAGAGCAAACGCAGGATCTAACGACAACAGAGCTTCCAGACTCCAAGATGTTGAAGTAAGATGATATTAACGCTCACCGAACTAACCCCTAGGATCTTTTCAATGTCCGTATATGTAATTTGTGGGTCTTCTCGGACCAACATTTCAGTAATAGACACGTTTTCTACAGTTACTGCTGTTTGCGGGTGACCGCTCCTTTGGTCATCTTCGAGGTTAGTTTTACCCCTTTTAATTTCTATAACACATCTAAAAACTGTTACTCGGGATGGAACGGAGTCCCCTTATGCTGATTGTAATCGTTGTAAACTTAGTTGTTCGGTAAAACCAAATTTAAAATCATAAAATATAATAGCACGCATATGTTCCAAACTGAAGTTCCCCCGTTTCAAAGAAAAACCGCGGGAGCGGTCATAGTAAAATGACTGCAACAAGATTGTTTTTTTTTTAATTTAGCTAATCGACCACTTGTGTTCTATTTTTGAATAAATTTGCTTTTTATAGACATAGAATACAAGTGCGGGCCATTTTTAATTTTCGAGCATCTCAAAACTTATCGAGTGACCTACGTAGTAGTTTCCGACCTAAGCCAAACTTTAAACGGATATCTTCGCGCTACCAATTGCAATTAAAAACAAAGGGAATCCATTCGCGTGACCACAGTACAACATATGAAAACATCTGTCTTTTTACTTTAAAATCTTGACTATCAAAACTTTATGTATGTAAGTACTTACATTATTTTTGCAAATTCATTTCTAGCATGATAAGGCAAACCTACAGGATGCAGTGGTGTCTTGGAAAGGCACAGGGTAAATTTAAACAATAAAGACTTATGAACACAGAACAAAAATTCGAAAAGCACTTTACAGAAAGTGTTTTAAGTTTTAAATGCCGCCATAGGTACATTGCTGTTAAATAATAGCCTGTGTAAGCTGTGTTCAATGAATCGCTCCCGCAAAATCGTGACAATCGTAATTAGGCAGGTCGACCCCGCCACGCCACGCCACTACAAATCCACTGAGAATCGCATCAAAATTCAATTACTAATTATCTCTACAGGATGTTTTTTGAATTCGTTAACCCTTTACCAGGCTGACAGTTCAAAAATGACAATTGAATATCAGCCTTAGGCATCGAAAATAGAACACAAGAAAGTTTGTGGGAAATATATATACCTTAGCCTGGTAAAGGGTTAAGGCCCAGTAAGTTCGTGTTCTTCTCTTACTCTCACTGAGCGTAAGCGTGAGCGAGATGGAAGTGCATGTCCGGGAGCGCGGATATCATTTTTTTAATTTTAATTTTATGTACCTACGTGTAAATATAAAAAAGTAATCTATACTTCCCCTCAAACATGATATTTTAGAAAGCAATTTTCATAATCACAAATCACAAGCTATTGTGTGCATAATTAGTCACAAACTTTTAAAGTGCATTTTAGACCGGTCTATGTTCGTGATTTTTTTCCTATCGAGCGAAAGTCAAAAACTCACGATTCTAATCGATAAAACCCCCGAGAAAGACCTCAAGATTGCCAATTAAATTTATGACATCCATATTGTGATACAATAAAGTGCTACGACTTTTAATAAACTCCGTTTACTGAACCTACTGCACCTTAATTTCGGCGATTTGCTAAGCATATTTAAGGAAACTAACTGGCATAGTTTGTTTTCGTAAATGTGAGTATTTATACTTTTGAATTATTCTTTCATAATTATATTACATACATAAATATATTACCTAAATATAAAAAAATATATAAATTAAGACTATGATCGCATATCAAATTCATTATGTTTCCTAGTAAAATAACCACAAAAAAAGACTTTGAGACCTTTTTTCATAATATCTCTTACCCTTTATGGTAAGAAATCTTATGAAATAAATACTATAAATGCATAAAACAAGAGAGATAGTTTTGGGGCTAGAGTTCACCCAGCATACAAAAAACAAATTAGAATGTTCATTTCATGAAAATGTATTATCAACTGATTGAATAACTGATAGGTGCAGAAATTTATAGCGGTATCTTACACTATAAAAGTAATCTAAGTGCAGAAATGCTTTAACATTATTGATTATCTTTAAAATAGAGTTAATTAGAGTACCTGTGTCTTTAATATTTAGTTGCTCGATATGCAATATTTAGTCATCTATCAAACATTCAAGATTTGAAACGAAAAGGCGTTTGAAACATGTGTTTGAAACGCGCGTTTGAACCGCCTATTTTTGACACTAGGGTATCCGGACAACGAGGATTCAATCGTAACTAAACAGGAAATCATTACTCATTAGGACATAGGTACATGCCATTTTGAATAGTTATTTGTACAACAAGAGATCAAAGTTTGATATTTCTTCGAGTGCTTATTTTGAGTCCCGTGCAAGCGAAAGATTCTATAATAGATTCACGAGCGTAGCGAGTGAATCTAATTTAGAATCTTGAGCGTAGTAAGGGATTCAAAAGCGCACGAGATGTAAGTAAATAACTTTGATCTCGTGTAGTACACAAAATTTTTCACCCTAAGCAGTGAGAACATACCTAGAGGGACAGAGATAATAAAACCCAAGTATATCGAACTTGTATTAGACCCCGCATGTTGAAATGACATTTGACTATAAAGGTCACTTGAATGTCATTTTGTCTCACTCAGTGAGCAAAATCGCATTTTGCTCACTGTTTTTAAGAAGCAAAGTACCCTTGTTCGAGCTGCTGAGGTGAAAAACATTTTATTGTACTTAAACCTTTTTACTAAAGCCATATGGTTGTAATTCGTAGAAAACGCTTTCGCGTAACGCCCAGATATTTTAAGGACTGCGTTGCTAGGGCTGGGGGTGGTGTCACCCGCTTCTCCCCAGCTGTTTTTTACATTAGGCTAAATTTATTCAACCTAACAAAAATTTAATGCAATTAAGTTTTTAACAAATTACATCATCCAGATGACCTGCGTTTCGTCGCTAGCACTCGTGCAATAGACAGTGTGTGTGTGAACTTTGGAAAACTCGCTGACACTAGTTTGCTGCGGGGGATCGCGGGTAGGTACCTCACACTCACAGTGAATGTTTCGTTTTAATTGGGGTATTTTCATCAGTTTATTAAGGTACGGTATACTCGACTCTTTCGATATCCCCACAGAAAAAAAACGAAAGATGTAAGGTCTGGGCTTTTTGGACGGTAGAAGAATGTTACTTTTGCGAGAAATCAATTTGTTGGAAATCATTTTTTTGACTGCTAGTAAATTCATGTTCGTCGTATGGTATGTTGCTCCATCTTGTTGCATCCAAGGCCTGATGTTGTATCCTTCAAATTCATGCAACTGTGGACCCAAATCTCTCACGACATCTTCACGTATTCCACTGAATTTGCAGTACCTAATTCTTTATTATTTTCAACTTAGGCCCAGACCTTACACCTTGTGATTTTTTCCGTGGGGATGCCTGAAGAATCAAGTGTGCTTTAGTAAACTGATGACAATACCCCAAGTAAAACAAAACATTGACGATCAGATAGCCACGATCCCCCGAAGCATGCATGTGTCAGCAAGTTTTTCAAAGTTTATATAGTCGATTTCAGAAGTGCCAACGACGAGACGGATATGATGTAATTCGATCCATCTGCATTAAATATGCATCTGCAAAAAAAATTGCATCAAATTGTTGTTAGAAAGAATAAATTAAATTAAGAATACCTTGTATAGTTTTAATCCCATCGATGTTTTATTTAAAAAGTTCAAGAATTCATGGCCCACCCTGTATTAAGTATAATTATTTATCAAATTACCTACATGTACCTATTTGATGAAGTTAAACTGGCTTTATTCATTTAAATAAAAAATACATGATTAAGTCATTCTAAACAAAAACCTCAGTATAAACTAAAATAAATCTAAAAATGGCCCTCCCTTGCCGCATAGTGCCGAAGATGTAACGAATACCACAACCAATATAATTCAGTTAGTAATTTTTTACTCTTGGTTTTGTTTCAACAAAAAATGCAATCCTTTTTATGATGATGACGCATATAAATATTCCGATGTTTTGCATTTAGTAATGCTTATTTTGATCAGGTAATTTTCCGCATATTAGCAAAAACGCTATACCTACTGTTAATGAATCGAGTAGATAACATCCTGAGTGAGTAGGTAGGTAAGGAAGCTTAATTATAATTAGTTATGTTATTAAAAAGAGCGCAGAGCGCGGTGATGGCCTTACGGCGGCGGCGGATAAACGCTGGGCTCGAGCCAGCGCGGAGCCGCCATTGTGGCTCGTCTCCGGCCACATCCTCCATTGTTGGCTCATCTCACATAATCACTTGGTCAGTCATTATTAGCCATAAAGCTAAGATTGTAACCTATTCTATACCATTACGTATTCACTAGCATATAAGTAATGCTTGTAGTTTACCTCCTGTTTGAGTAACAATGGGTAACGATTTTTTTAACCAATTATTTTCGATGAATATTAGATACATGTATTATTAGTTATTGCGCAAAAGATAAACTAATTGAACCGGAGGCGAACTTAATATCATGAGGCGTTCTCTACTAGTCAACCTTAGGGCAAAGCAAATAGCAAAATTAATGTAATAAGTAAATACTAAGTAAGCTATCAGCGTATTTCTGTGATATTTTGTAATACATATAAGGTAAATCATTTATTACTGGCCACCCCCAATAACTGGAAACCTTACACTAAAAACAGGATTCCTTGTAATATTTACATAATCCAAGTATTTTTTTTATAAGGTGTCCAGTTATAGGAAGGTGGCCGGTAATAGGCGATTTACCCCATAAGGTAGACGTTCGAGTGCTCGTCAATGTTCCAGTACCTACATCTTTAAACTGAAGTAATTGTCAATAGAGATGTCAGCAGGCCCCTGTTTCACCACGCTGACAATTGCCGCCTAAGGGCCATCACACACTAGCGTTTTTTGAGCGTCGGCGTCTAGTGAGTGCTATGACTGCTATGGTAAATGGCGTCGTTGTGCAGTTGCGCCAACGTTGCGTCGAGCAGCAGCCATAGAGTTGACTAGACGCCGACGATCAGGAGACGCTAGTGTGTGGTGGCCCTAACATTGACAGTATACCGCGTACATTGCTGGTCCAACAAGTAAACTTTGATGCTATGTTCTGACGTTACTTACCGACCCATAAATATACAGTAGGTACACATTAGAAATGCATGTAAGTAGCTATATGTACCTACATACATGCAGGTCTACCATAGTTAGTAAACATTTATTGTGGTTATCTACAGTCAGGTTATAAGACTTGGTTGCTTAGTTGCTTACGACTAAATAATTTGTTTTATTGTAGGTATTTTATTTTTATGACAACCTAACTTAAGTTAAAAGAGAAATAAAGGAAATAAAACTATAATAATTACTTTAATAATTTTAAAAATCAGTCCCAAAACTAAGCTATACTCTAGAAAATTAACTACTTTACCAATCGCTTTTATCATTACCCTCCGGAGACTAAGAACTTAAATAAGATGCGGGGGGGGGGGGCAATTTAGACTGCGGGATAATTTAAACTAATCGAAATATCTTATTATTAACTAGAGTGCCATATCTGTCCAGATAGCGAAAAAGATGTGTTGTGTGTGACTCTATGTAGTTAATAATGTGGATATTTCGATTAGTCTAAATTACCCCGCATTCTAACTTGCAGGGGGCTGCACCTTACACCTTTACCTGTGTATCCTGGATAAACCGATATATGTATAATAAACATTTACTACATGACAGGAGCATAATATCATTAGTTACCAACATAATAGTTATTTACGATACAAGTGCGGAAAAGAGGAATTTCAAATCGAGTGGCGATAAATTAAAACACGACCGAAGGGAGTGTTTTAAATCGACACGAGTTGCGAATTACTTATTCGCACGTGTATCGTACAACGTTTTACAGTACATATGGCCCTTTATCCTTTTGACATACGAACGGAAAGTGCTGTTTCCCGCACTAGTGCGGGAAAGTAGGACCATATGTACTGTAAACGTATTTTAACATTACAGCTGATTACATCCAAGTATGCAAGCGCGATCAGAGCACGATCAATTCGTGCGTTCGCAAATCCATCGAGAGGCTGCGACCCAAACTAGCGGAGGGCATACCGGAGTTTGAGGTGCCGCCCATAGAACCCTTCTACATTCCCGAGGTACGTTCGGACAATTTACGCGGGATTATGTTTGTTTAATAATGAACAACTCCATTCTTTAAGATTTTCTAAAACTTTTTTAATCTAGCTCGATAATAACTAAAGTGGGTACCTACAAGTTCGTAATTAATTGTTATCTTTTCAAACGTAAAAAGTTTAACGCAGCGGACATTCATGGATTTTAACTTTTATTTATATATTTATGTTCACTACGTTAAACATGAACATATTTCTCATTTATACAAAATTCAAACCGAAGCTATGGTTAATTAATACAATAAATAAATATGTAACGTATTAAATATCTAGTTTGTAAATAGTATGAAATATAAAACTTTGATTTGAAGTTGATCGTGGACAGCGGCAACCTCATCCAGTTCCACGCGGTCGGCAAGGACGTGCAGGTCTCGGGCGCGGGGAACTTCTCTATTAAAAATGTCGAGTGAGTACCTATTATACTTCCCTGTTCTTTCACCTTCTCCTTACAATCAATCAATCAATCAATCAATCAATCAATCAATCAATCAATCAATCAATCAATATTTTTATTTGTTAAACATCACTCAACTTGTATCACTATGTCTTACCAGCATTGGGTATACAAATTTATTTGCGTTGGTAAGTTTAACAATAAACTGCATGCATAAATCTTACCTTACTCTAAACATTAAATAAATATTCACACACATACACTCTGAGAATATCATTCAGAATAAGATGTAAGTACATAATATACAAATATACCCTCATTTAGGGTTCCGTACCTCAAAAGGAAAAAACGGAACCCTTATAGGATCACTCGTGCGTCTGTCTGTCTGTCTGTCACAGCCTATTTTCTCGGAAACTACTGGACCAATTAAGTTGAAATTTGGTACACATATGTAAATTAGTAAACCAAAGATGGACATGTAACGTAAACTAATGATTTTTAAACATGGGGGGCACTTTTGGAGGGTAAATGAGAAAGTTAAAAAATAAAGTTTTTCAAACTATAGGTATCGTGTTATATATCAAATGAAGCTCATCTTGAGAATTTCAAATATATTTTATAATTTTAAAATACATAGATTAGTAGTAAATTAGATTTATTTAATAACATTTTTACAACATAATAAAAACACTAAAACTTATAAGTAAAAAATGTGCCCTAAGCCATTTAGAAGTTATTTACCCTTTGGGTACGGAATCCTAAAAAATAAACTATCATTCATAAAATTATGTGTAAAAATACTCAGTCATCTCGTGTCAAACATCAGTTTACTGTATCTTTTCGGAACAAGTACCACATAGGGCTTGTGCACAAATCACGCGAGGTTTGATATGGGGAGGGGGGGTCACGAAAAAATCACGATAGGTCACGTTGGGGGAGGGGGGTATAAAGAAACCTCACGTGTATTTTTCTCTTCTTCTTTCAATTTAAGAGCTGGGCTCTTGTCGGTGCAGCGTGATGAAGTTGTCTCCACCTTGGTCGGTCCAAAGCCAGCCCCTTAGTGTCCTGGTACGACACGGCCCCTACATGCTCCTTTACTTGGCTCATATAACTCTTCCTTAGTCTTCCCCTCCCTCTCTTTCCATTTATTTTCCCTTCTATGACGTTTCTGATGAAGTGGTCGTGTTGTAGCAGGTGGCCTATCATTCTTCCTCTTCTATTTTTAATAACACTCATTAGACTTATCCTTTCTTTCACTCTGTTTAGGACAGCTTCATTCGTAACTCTTTCAGTCCAACTTATTCCTTCCATCCTTCGCCAACACCACATCTCAAATGCTTGTAGATATTCTTCATCTCTCTTATTTAGCGTCCATGTCTCACATGCATATAGTGCGATGGACCATATATATGTTTTCATAAATCTCTTCCGTATGTTTAAGGATATACGTGATTTAAAAAGGTTTTTCTTCTTATAAAAAGTCTGCTTAGCCATTGCAATTCTTGCTTTTATATCTGGAGTACATCTTGTGTCCTCTGTTATGATACTTCCCAAATATTTGAAGTTCTTGACTTGTTCTATATTTCTTCCCCTTATTTTTAGCTCAATCTTTATATTACCTGTCTTAGACACTTCCATGAATTTAGTTTTATTGTCATTAATTTTTAGTCCAAATTCTTGAAATATTTTATCCATTGTATTTACCAACTTTTCTAAATGAGTGTTGTTATTGGCTAAGGCTGCAATATCATCCGCAAACCTAACAAATAATACTCTCTTTCCATTTATTTGAATGCCCTGCTCTTTTACTGAATCCAAAACCTTTAGGATGGCAGCTTCAATGAACACGTTAAATATGAGTGGTGATAATGAGCATCCCTGTCTTACCCCCTGTTTTATTTTAGCCATTCCCTTTTCATTCTCTACTTCTATAATTGTTACTTGTTGTCTGTATAGTTCATATATTATCTTCCGATCCCTGTAGTCCAATCCTATTTCTTTAAATCTGCCCATCATCAGCTTCCAATTCACCTTGTCGAAAGCCTTTTCCAGATCTATAAAGGCTACACTTGTATTATGGCCTATATCTAATCGCCGGTCTAAGGTCAATCTCAATGCCAGTATTGCTTCTCTAGTACCCTTTTGTTTCCTGAATCCGTATTGGTCCTCTCCTAGGTTGATCTCAATCTTATCTCGTATGCGATATTGTATTATCTTCAGTAGGATTTTTGAAGCTTGTGATATTAGACTAAGCTAGCGTTCTGTGTTCCTCACACTTCATGGTGTTTGCTTTCTTTGGTAACATTACTGTTTTCGTCGTTGTAAAGTCTTTGGGTACTTTTCCTTTTGCGTACATATTCGACAGCAGCTTAAAAACTTGTTCTATTAAGATTGGGTTGTTAGCGTATTTTATCATTTCTATATAGATTTCATCAGCACCTGCGGCCTTTCCGTTTTTTATTGATCTTAGTGCTCTATCGAATTCTCCTCTAATTATTTCTGGCCCCATGTCATCTTTAGGCACTTCCCCTTCAATCTCAATATCATTTTTTTGTACAGATCTTCTACATATCTTATCCACCTTGCCAGAATATCCTTGCTGTCCGTTATTATATGTCCATTCTCGTTTGTATTTTTCTACAGTGAACGAAACTAAGAAAAAAAAACCTACCACATGAGTGTATACTTTTTCTCGGTTCCGTTAAACATAAATGTTCACTCTGCACTTCAAAATAGCGAGTCTATTTAACGAAAATAGAAAAATAAACAAGATTTTCTATATACAATACTATTTATCTTAAAATTAGGTCGAATTAAATAAATTCAAAAAAATACACGTGAGGTTGTGTGGGGGAGGGGGGTAACCAAAAACCTCACCAAATATCACCAAGGGGGAGGGGGGTCAAAAAGTAGCCGAAAACACCTCGCGTGATTTGTGCACAACCCCATAGCACTCTGCAATCAATTTGAAAACATGTAGGTATTTGTCACTTTAAATATAATCTTAGCGGCTCGACTTAAGACTCTAATCGACTTAAGTAAAGTTTTAAAAATACCTTTTCAATATTTATTATTCATCAATTTCATCATAGCTGTATAAAGTACCAACTCACAGTGTTCGATTTCCCTCAAAAAATTTCCCTATGCTGTTAATTGCATAAATCAATCAAGGAATGCATTTGAAATGCAAGACTAGAACACCCAGAAGTCTATTTCAAATACTTTTTTTAATAAAAAATAAATTATATTTCATGACCTTGACATCGAAAAACTACTAAATAAATTCTACAAAAGTATCTGATGAAGAAGTCGCTTTTTAATCAATGTAGTTCGATAAAGAAGCCTTTGGCGCATATTTTCTGTTTCTTAGTTTTGGAATTTACCCTCTGGTTACCGAGTTATTCATATAAATAGAGATTTTTTATTTCATTTTTTTCTCCTAAATAACTCAAAAGTGCGACTTGTGACTAGCACTGACAGATTGCTCTTAACTAGGTCAACCACTGGTAAAAAAATCACGTTCCACTATCGCGGCGTTTGGGAGTTATCGAATTTAAAAATACAGTGTTAGGGTTGACCCTCAACTTGACCTTTAATTTTTAGTCAGTATTAATTCAAAATTTTCCTCTATTACAAAACTGTATATTGTTTAGACATACTCCAGGTACATAAATAAAAATACAGGAACACTGGATTGACGGGGGCAAAAGTGCACCAGTGCTAGTGATTAATTAAAAATCGACTAATCGTAAAATAGTTATTTGTACAACAAGAGATCAAAGTTTGATATTTCTTCGAGTGCTTATTTTGAGTCCCATGCAAGCGAAAGATTCTATAATAGATTCACGAGCGTAGCGAGTGAATCTAATTTAGAATCTTGAGCGTAGTAAGGGATTCAAAAGCGCACGAGATGTAAATAACTTTGATCTCGTGTAGTACACAAAATTTTTCACCCTAAGCAGTGAGAACATACCTAGAGGGACAGAGATAATAGAACCCAAGTATATCGAACTTGTATTAGACCCCGCATGTTGAAATGACATTTGACTATAAAGGTCACTTGAATGTCATTTTGTCTCACTCAGTGAGCAAAATCGCATTTTGCTCACTAAGTGAAACACGCTCAGTGAGCAAAATGCGATTTTGCTCACTGAGTGAGACAAAATGACTCAGTGAGCAAAATCGCATTTTGCTCACTGTTTTTAAGAAGCAAAGTACCCTTGTTCGAGCTGCTGAGGTGAAAAACAATTTTATCCATCATTATCAAAATGGCTAAGTTTGAATACATTTAATTGTGTGCAAACCTCTTTCATTTATACTTATCACAAGTATAAACAACCGATATCTGACATTGACGGTGTCGAGTCACTTGTGATAGGGAACACCATTGCCGGAAAATGAACAGGAGAAACACTATGATAGATCTCTTTCACCGTGCACTAGAATCATCAGATCCGTTCGTGTCTATGGCACACTACAGACAACGCCAAAAATCGTCCAGTAGGATTAGTCTACCAGAAGCAGTTCGTGAACTTCTGAAGCCGATTCATGAGGAAAACTTACAAGAGGCTGAAGTCGATGATGAAGATCTAGCTAATGATGGATCTTCGTTAATAGACGGTGATGAAAATCCATCCCATGTTGACGACTGCACGCTAGTTCTCGAAAATGAAAATGATTTGTATGAGCCACAAAATACATAAAATCTGAGACCAACTTGCGAAAAGAAACTATAACTTGACTTCTGAATTTCTTTCTTTCTTTTCTGAATTTAATGACTTTATTGTTTAACAAAGTGCACTGCACTTAAAAGTTTCTGCGTGGCCCAATGGTTGACTGGTAGAGAATGCCTTTTGGCAAGTCTGCCATTTGTAATTTCTTGTATTGTGCAATAAAGGTTAAATAAATAAATATAAATAAAGTTTCTTATGTTGTTCCTTAATTTAATTTAATCAGATTTTTTAATTACTCCGACCTTTCATATTTGTTTGACCTTTAAGTAACAACCCTAAAAAGTATAATTTGACCTTTATACGTAACTCCCAAACGCCGCGATAGTGGAACGTGATTTTTTTACCAGTGGTAGACCTAGTTAAGAGCCATCTTTCAGTGCTAGTTACAAGTCGCACTTTTGAGTTTTTCAGGAGAAAAAAATGAAATAAAAAATCTGTATTTATATGAATAACTCGGTAAGCAGAGGGTAAATTCCAAAACTAACTACATTGATTAAAAAGCGACTTCTTCATCAGATACTTTTGTAGAATTTATTTAGTAATTTTTCGATGTCAAGGTCATGAAATATAATTTATTTTTTATATAAAAAAGTATTTGAAATAGACTTCTGGGTGTTCTAGTCTTGCATTTCAAATGCATTCCTTGATTGATTTATGCAATTAACAGCATAGGGAAATTTTTTGAGGGAAATCGAACACTGTGCAACTGTATCATGTTTTTTTTTTTTTGCATTTATGTACTTTTTATTAATATAAATAACGAAAATTAAATTCAAGTGGAAAGTTAATACTTCACTCACAATAATTGGTAATAATAAAAAAAAAACATTAAAACTAACTATGAATTAAAGATTTAAAAAACTGAACTAAAATTTTAAATTTTGTAATTGGTTTATTAGTAGGTATAGATAGATATTAAAGCGTGATTAGGGGAGAGACTATGTATTCCATTGAGCCGGAGGTTGAAATTAGGGTTTCTAATAGGTAGTACACTCAAAATACATATTTGTAATTTGTATAAAAGTGAAGCACGAATAAAAAAAAGAATAATGATTTTCCACCTACAAATTTTTAGGCAATCTATGGAGGATATTCTTCATTGCTTAACATTTTTGTAGGTACCTATCTAAAATTTTAGTAGTTATGATGTTATGATCTACGGCCTAGTTTGATTAATGTACACATTTAACAGATGGATAAAGTACCTACCTCCGTTGTACCTAGGGTTGCCAGATCGAAAGGCGCTATTATCGGGAAACAAGATCAATCTTTCGGGATTTTGGGACTTAGGTCGGGAAAAAAAATACATTCAAATTAAAGTAATTGTATTAAAAACCACGATATTTTACCTTATTGCCACTTCGTCAGCTCGCTCGCTTGACGACAGTTCGGAACTTGAAATTATTGTTTCATAACTTGAAGCTGTTTTTCGGGACAATTTTCACTTTGTCGGGAATCGGGAACACGTGCTAAAAATCGGGAGAATCCCGCTAAATCCCGACCATCTGGCAACCCTAGTTGTACCGGAGCGGAAGTGAAACTAAAATAAATATGTATAAACTTCTAGCTGTAATTATTTACATTCGTAAATTACCTCGACCGGACATAAATGACTTTATACTTAATAAAATGACTTCAAGATATATTTTTTAAAGATATGTAAAAAATATATGAGTTCCTTTGCTCCGTTGCACCTAAATATTATTGCACGTACGAGTAATAGGTATTTAGTACATACTCTAGCTAGGCAGGGATAAATGTACTTATAATCGTATCTCTCGTATAGCGCCTACCGCTATTGAAAGCAACTTACATATTTTTAATATGAAGCCAGTAATTGCTATGTTCGTTGCCTAGGCAATGTTAGTAAGTATGTGTAAAAACTTAGTTAGTCCCTTTTGTTTGTAGTGATGTCTTCGGATAGCCATTCTATATTTGTAATTTGTAATAAACGTAACATTTACATAACGTGCAGGGGGACAATCTCGACTGCGGGTTAATTTCAACTAATACAACTACGGGATTCATTTTAATATACTTAATTATAAATTTACGATAAATCATTACATAACTTGACGGCCTCCTAGCCTAGTCGGTAGTGACCCTGCCTACGAAGCAGGAGGTCCCGGGTTCGAATCCTGGTAAGGGCATTTATTTGTGTGTTTATCAATTATAATTTGTTCCTGAGTTAATTATGGATGTTTTCTATGTATATAAGTATTTATATATAATTAATATACCTTATATATCGTCGTCTAGTACCCACAACACAAGCCTTATTGAGCTTACCGTGGGACTAGATTGATCTGTGTAAAATTGTCCTTTAATATTTATTTATTTAATATTTAATTATATTCATTAAACGAACAAAACTATATGTATATAAATAGTAATTATCTATATCTATATTATAAGCGAAGATCTTGTTAAAGTTACTAGTAGTCTGGGTATTTTAAAGTTAGGATAAATCTAATTTACAACTTGGTGGCAACAATGTATGTTCAAAATCAAACTTGGTATCATTTGGTTTATCCTAACCCACTTTTTATATTGTAACCAGCGTAAGGGAAGAAAAACAAGCAACGTGGCTAAAAAGAAAATACTTTAACTACCTAGGAAAATAGGTACCACTTACTTATCTCTTCCTTTGCCTGAATTACAAACTTTAGGCCCTCAGAGAGTACGGCAACATTCCTACTCCTTAATAGGTTCTTAGAATTAGTTCATCAAATCATCACTTTTAGCTTAGCGTCATCGTATGATAGCAGTGGTTATTATTATAATATTAGCGCGCTGTCATAATGTAGCTTGCGTAAGCGTTGCGTTACGGTCTAGTGGCAGTGCGCCGCCGGCACACCGGTGCGGCGTCCGCAATATACCCTCCCTCCCTACATCACCTACCTACGAGTACATGCTTGCATTTGTTTTTATTAGCTACTGTGTACTGTGTAACGTGTGTAGGTACTTGAAATACGTTTCATCATCATCATCATTTCAGTCCTTAAATGAATAAATCTGATTCATAGGTACTTTATTTCGAATTCCTACGTTAACGTATCAGTAAAAAGAAAACGTTAACCTACTAAGACCCTGCGTACAATTTTTTGTATATAGGGACCTATTCTGAGGTCTATTTTGAATTTTTAATGATTAACTAAGAGTTCCAAATTCGAGTACAAAACAAATGCGTTTGGGTCTCAGGAGGAATGTCTAAAATACGGTCCAGTTTATGATGGCATCGGTGCATTCGGGTTGAGAGCCTTCCTGGCCGCCACGGCATCAGACGCAAAAGGAATTGTCGCCTTGTCTCCATCCAAAGATAAAAAAATAGTGACAAGGTCCACAACCCCCTCTGACGACGCCAAAAAGGACGGCAGACTGATATGCATCCCGTGCACGCCGTATGCCCAAACCTGGCCCAAACCACCGTTCCGTATGGACACAGATGCCAAAGCCCACAGATCTGGATTGAGGGAGAGATAAGCTAATTACTTAAGCTGTAATTATATTCACTATATATTATTTATTTATTGCTGCAAGCTTCCGTAGGTATAAATATATATCCAGAAATTACAATATAATTACATAGCCAATTATAGGTTCTCACTGTTATAAGATCGATTGTAGATCCTAATAACTTCTTCAATTTCCCACAATTTAGGCTACTCTTTTATAAAGTTATCGTATATCTCCAGCATACTGCTCAATATTCAACCCCCTACCAAACTATCAAAACAATATCAAATTCGTATTAATTTGCGCTTATCGTTCCGTTTCAGTCTTACGTTAATGTCGAAAAGTTGCTGCTAGTTATAGCATCGCTGCCGACTGCATTGCTACAGGAAATGTCAGTTATCCAGGACACGAATATTTATTTTGAGATTTGTAGGCAATAGGTACTGCCGACGGCATTGCTGTGTATATTTTAGCGAGTTGTAATGTATCACGTATATTTTTGTCTAGCTGATCGTCGCATAGCATATGTTTGGTGGATGTGGTTGTCTACCACATATTAAGTTGTAACATGAGTGTATTGCAGCGTGGACCTGGAGTCGCTGCGCATCAGCGCGCGCGTGCGTTTCCCGCGGCTGCACTTCGTGGGCCGGTACGTGCTGGACGCGCGGCTGCTAGTGCTGCCGCTGCACGGCGCTGGCACCATCGTCGCTGATGCCAGTATGTTTTATTTTATACTTATTTTATATTTTTGCTTCTATTCTAACCATAATAAATGTCCTGTCATCCGTCCGTCTCCTAGGGTTCTTTTTAGGGTTCCGTAACTCAAAAGGAAAAAACGGAACCCTTATAGGATCACTTGTGCGTCTGTCTGACCGTCCGTCTGTCCGTCTGTCACAGCCTATTTGCTCAAAAACTACTGGACTAATGAAGTTAAAATTTGGTACACATATGGAAGTCTGTGACCCAAAGACGGACTTGTAATAAAAAAACCGGCCAAGTGCGAGTCGGACTCGCGTTCCAAGGGTTCCGTATATTACCCATTTTTTAACAATCAGTGCCGGATTAAGATATGTTGATGCCCTAAGGATTTCTAGGTGCCCCCTCTCCCTCGGGTCATCAAGATTACATTGATTTTTTGGTAAATTGAGAGAAGTTCATTGCCTCGTTACAGCTGAGAATGGAAATCAGTCACATCATTTTATCACGACGATTGACAGTGCCGCAGCAGTAATGTTGCAACAGAGTACCTAATGCTGTTGCAGTCGCCACCCGAATGTCACCTATATCATAGCTTAGAAAGTAATAGAAACGCGAGCGAAGCGGGCGCGGAAATTTTTCGATATAAAAACGCAATATCATAGACAGTTGTAAATTTTTACTTTTAGTATGGAAATCAGTCACATCATTTTATCACGGAAGTTGACAGTACTGCAGCAGTAACGTTGCAACAGAGTAATGTTGCTGCAGTCGCCACCCGAATGTCACCTTTATCATACCTTATAATTTTATTGAAAACGCGAGCGAAGCGAGCGCGAAAATTTTTCGATATACAAACGCAATTTTACTTTTAGTCCCAACCAGGCGCGAATCCAGGATTTCATACAGAGAAGGGATGGGACAGTTTTCTATCAGCCTAGCTTCGCATAGGGCTCGATATTTCTTAGGCTTCGATATTCGAGGTTGTTTTCATGCATAAAATATGCAAGAAAGCAGAGCTTGGAATTGAATTGGCGAAGTGTGAGAAAGGCAGTAGGCCTAGCTGCGAAAGAGGAAAGCTTGGATTTGGATCCACGCCCAAGTGTAATTAAGGCAGAAGGCCTCGCATAAGACCTAACGCCGAACCGCAAAAGAGTGGGTTGAAATCGAATCTATGCATGTAATCACGACTCTTCTACTGCTACCGATTATTTCCCAAAGAATTACGCGCCATTATTTTTGCAAATTAGCTTTTGGACAGCTAAAAAAAATCGTGTGGTAAAAACGATGTGTCTGTCCCTAATTTTAAAATTTGTTCACCTTTTTCAACCTGGCATTTTGGTGCCCCTCCTGAACGTGGTGCCCTAAACACGTGCTTGTTTTGCTTATTGGTTACAAAGTCTTTATTAATTCAACCATTAAAGTCGACGAGTACAAAAAACTTTAAGCTAGTTCTCAATTTAACATTTTTTTTAAACATTATTTTTAATTTGACCTTACAATTACTCGTAAGTAGGTAAGACCGTTAAATATTTAAAATGATTATCTTATCAGAAAATTATCACCAATTACTCTAAGAAAACTACTACTCTAAGTAATCCGGCACTGTTAACAATGTATTTTTTATGTGAAACGTGAGTGAAATCTCTTTAAAAAATCCGTAGGGGTCGGATTAAAAACTGTAATTAAGTCTGACTCACGCTTGACTGTACATTTCTAATAGGTTTTCCTGTCATCTATAGGTATAGACCTATTTTATGTATTTTTTTCAAAATTTTAGACCTAGTAGTTTCGGAGATAAGGGGGGGGGAATGGTCATTTTTTGCCTATTTTCTTGAATAACTTCTAAACTGTTGATTCGAAAATTATAAAAAAAAATATTTGAAATCCTTACAATAAGCTCTTTCATTTGATATGTAACATGATATAGTTTGAAAAATTTTTTTTTTCATTTTTTCATTTACCCCCCAAAAGTGGCCCCCATGTTTAAAATTCATTTGTTTACGTTACATGTCCGTATTCGGGTCACAAACTTACATATGTGTACCAAATTTCAACTTGATTGGTCCAGTAGTTCCGGAGAAAATCGGCTGTGACAGACGGACAGACAGACAGACAGACAGACAGACAGACAGACAGACGCACGAGTGATCCTATAAGGGTTCCGTTTTTTCCTTTTGAGGTACGGAACCCTAAAAAATGAATTTTAAGCATAGGGGGCACTTTTAGGGGGAATATGAGAAAATTAAAAAACAAAGTTTTGTAAACGATATCGTGTTACATATTAAATGAAAAGGCTTATTTTGAGGATCTCAAATATATTTTTTCTATAATTTTATATGAAATAGTTTAGAAGTTATTTAAGAAATTAGACAAAAAATACCACCCCCCCCCCCCCCTTAACTCCGATACTACTGGGTCTAAAATTTTGAAAAAAATACACATAATTGTTCTTCACCTCTAGATGACAGGAAAACCTATTAGAAATCTACAGTCAACCGATGGCCCGAAGCGTCCCCTAGAGACTTTTTGAAACGCACGGCCGAAGGATGAGCTGTAGGGGTTAGTGCTCAAACACAGAACAATTATAGTACAGTAGTAGTATAGTAGTACAAGTGTCTGAACGCGAAGGTCGAAGGCCCTGAAGGGCCGGGGCCTCCGACATGTCCATGCTTCCTGCAAAGGAGATCGTCGATTTTGTTCTATCTTTTGTTAAGCGATTGGGCCCGATACCTATAGATTACTGGAAAAACGTATAAGAAGTCTACAATTAAGCGTGAGCCGGACTTAAGAATAAGAATTGCGGATAAGCTCTTGCAGGGCCACAACCGCAATTGTTTACGTGAAACGTGGTGTGGACAGCTAGTGCGAAGGTCGAAGCCCAAGCTCTGCATTGGGCCGAAGGCCTGAATCATCCGAGAGAGGTGCGCCTCCACGTAAGGTCGAAGGATGAGCTGTAGGAGGTTAGTGCTCAAACAGAACAAATAATTGGTTTAAATACCTACGAGTATCTAAATGAGAAGGCTGAACTGTCGTATATCAGAGGATCTACCGCGAACACCGAAGTTCGCAAATTGCGGAGATTTCTCTTTTACTCCAATGAAACCGTAATTAGAGTGACAGAGAGAAATGCCAGCAATTTGGGAACTTCGATTTTCGCGGTTATAGCCCTGTTCAGGGCCGGATTAACCCTAAGTCAAAGTAGGCAACTGCCTAGGGGCCCCGCCTCGGCTAGGGGGCCCCGGCGGCTCAGCGCGCACCAAATAAAATTTTGTTCCATAGGGTCAAAATTCATAAGTAATTTTTTTATTCTTAAAATAATGAGTATACTTTGTTATTGCTTTTTTTTCGATCAATTCTTTAAATTAATGAAATACTGTAATAAAATTGAAGCAATACGTTACAGTTTACGGGGCGTATTCTGCGTACCTGTTGTAAAGTTGTAATAATAGGGGATTTCAGGAAAAATGGTTCACTTTTATTCGAACAACCAACAACTTTCGTGTTATTTCGACTCAGAATCACGAGGACTATTGATTAAAACCAAGAAAAAGAAAGAAGACGAACGTGTCCCCAGTTTTTCATAGGAATGCTCGACCTTCAGCTTCACTTTTTACCTCAATTTACCATTGGTTTGTGTTTCACATCTCCTCTACTTCAGCTTAGCCTTTGGCCTCGCTGCGGCCTGCAGTCTCGCTTTTTAATACAATGGACATTGGTTCGTGTTTGTGCTCTGAACTATTTATCCTGAAGTCTGATGAAGCACGGCTTTGACTTCGCATGAAAGCTCGCCTCACTGGGGCACTTCGGACTTTTAGGCCCAGATGAAGATCGATACCCAGCCTTTTAACACGCTTTCACAATTTGCGATATATTGTTAACAAAAAATTTCGCGCTCGCTGCGCTCGCGTTTATTTTTGGTTCTTTAGTTGACCCTGTATCGTCTACATGTTAGCTTGACTAGTGAATGAATAGAGTTAGACCAAGAAAAGTCTGCAATTATTTTGATAGCATACGCAGTGCAAGTGTTATTTATACGTCATAATTTCATAGAAGTTTTGACGTTTAAAATAACACTTAAACTGCGAGCGTGCTATCAAAATTGTTGCAGGCTTATCTTGGTCTAACTCTAGTAATTTAAGTAATTTTAACATATGGAAATTATTTATTATTAGGTTGATTCTAATCATGTGGCTCGGCGTTTGGTCTTATGGTCGGACAATTGCTGTTCAGCCTCGCAAAATATTAACTATTGAGAAAATCAACTTTGCAGAACTGAGCTTAGCCGTTAGCCTCGCTTAAAATTTGCCATTAGAGGTAGATAGGCAAGTGACGCTGAAGCTCACATCTTTGGTATTGCACTGGGAATTGGCCTTGAGCCTAAAGGGCTCTCCCCACACTTGACGCGACGCGGAAGCGGCAAAAACCGATAGAATAAAGCTTTATGTCCACGCAATAAGAGCGAAAAGAACATCGTTCGATTTGGATCGGCTCGGCCTACGCCTGAAAATTGAAATTAAAAACGCAAACTTAAACTTTCCCTGTACTAAATATGCTGTGTGCAGAATTGACTGTAGGGGGCCCCGAGCCTCGCACTGCCTAGGGGCCCCGACATGCTTAATCCGGCCCTGGCCCTGTTATCTTGAAATTACAGAGATACGCCTAACCAATGCAAAAAAAAATTAGGCACTATGCTTAACACAATACTTGAACAAAATTTAAAAAAAATATTGCGTAACTATCCTCTGATAGCTCAGTTAAAAAACACGGAAAAGCCGGGGTGTGCCCCTAGCCAGCCGTGTGTGGAACAATTGAATGAACAGTTGAATGTACTTAAGAACTTCCCTTTGCTCGCTCGTTCGAAAATGTGTGCAGTACGGAACCCTTGGGACGCGAGTTCGACTCGCACTTGACCGGTTTTTTTGCTGTGACGTTGCTTCGATATGTCCACTTAAGTTTAATGGGAGAATTGTGGTTTTATTATATTTAAAAAACCGGCCAAGTGCGAGTCGGACTCGCAAACGAAGGGTTCCGTACCATTATATATAAAAACGGTCACCCATCCAAGTACTGACCCCGCCCGACGTTGCTTAACTTCGATCAAAAATCACGTTTGTTGTATGGGAGCCCCACTTAAATCTTTATTTTATTCTTTTTTTAGTATTTGTTCTTATAGTGGCAACAGAAATACATCATCTGTGAAAATTTCAGCTGTCTAGCTACCACCAGGGGCGTATTTTGAAATTTGGCGCCTCGGGCCAATACGTTTCGCCGCCCCGGAAGTCAAGGAAGAAAAACAAAATGCAATCCGCCAGGAGCGGCATGCCGCCCATGGGGGTTGGCATATGCCGCCCCTGGAGGTTGGCGCCCCGGGCCATGGCCCGGATGGCCCTAGGGTAAATACGCCCCTGGCTACCACAGATCACGAGATACAGCCTGGTGACAGACGGACGGACGGACAGCGGAGTCTTAGTAATAGGGTCCCGTTTTACCCTTTGGGTACGGAACCCTAAAAAACGAAATTTATTGACGAGAAACAAAATATGTATCTAGGTGTAAGCGTTTTCTTTACATGATTGGGAAGTCTAGATTTTTCTGTAGGTAAAGATATTTTGAAATTAATAGGTAATTTACAATTGAGAATGTACCTGTATGTGTTGTGTAGGATTCGTATTCGTACTCGTACCTAGATTTTATAATATTTAGCATATTTGATTACTTATTTTCATTAACATCGACCTAATTATCCGATGTTATTTCAGTAAAGTGCGACACGGAGATAGTGCTGCACTCGCAGCTGGTGGAGCGCGATGGGGTGGAGTACTTGCAGTTCTCGGCGCTGGACGTGCGCCTGGACGTGCGCGACTACCGCGTGCGCCTCGACGGCCTCTTCGACGGCAACAAGGCGCTCGGTGCGTGTCTCTGCCTCACGAGCTACTACCAATATTATAGGTTTTACTTTAAGCTTGGAAGTGCTCTGCAGCTCAAAATTATTTGTCTAGTGGGTTAAGAGGAGGTTGAAAGTTTGGAACGAGATCTAAAGAAATTTTAAGGGGCCCACTGATTAACAGTCCGCCGGACGGTATCGGCCTGTCAGTTGTTCGGAACTGTCAACTAACTGACAGGCCGATACCGTCCGCCGGACTGTTAATCAGTGGGCTCCTTTAGTGAGTGAGGGACTTTAAAATTTCTGAAAGACATTGTGACAGACAAATGTGTCGCGTTGTTTAATTAATAAAGCAGCTGCTATTTTTTGCTACAAAATATTTGTATAGAATTCAAACAACTAATATAAAACTCGCGAACGAAGTCGTGGACAACAGAAGAGAAAAATCGCATGAAAATTATAAATACCTACTATTAAAGGCGTATATACCCGAGTATTATTAACAAACTTTTTATTTAAATTTTACAATACGATATATAAAGAAAATAAAAAATATATTATATTATTTTCCAGGCGATGCGGCGAACGAAGCCATCAATCAAAGTCGGGAGGAGATCCTTCGTGCCACCAAGCCCTACGCCGAAAGAACCGTTTCCAAGCTCTTCCTTGACACTGCCAATAAGATTGCTAATATCTTCCCCTTCGATCAGCTGATACCGCAGTAGCGGAGTCTACACTGCACGGAGGATTACCTAAATTACTTTATGGAAAATGTATGAAATGAATGAAAATGTCAATGGAAATTTTCTATTAAAAACAAAAGTCTTCTAATATATAATTTGAATGACAAATTCTTAGTATTGGATCCTATACTTGGTCAAGCAAATCAGATCAGTAGAAAAAGGCGCGAAATTCATTTTCTATGGAACGCTAACCCTTCGCGCCTACATTTTTTTAAATTTGCCGTCTTTTTCGACTGACAAGATTTGCTTGACCATCTATACTTACTAAATCTAAATTTATCTAAATCCGCTAACAAAGCCACTAAATTGTACATGTGAGCCAACAGGAGTGGTCATTCCTCCATACAAACGTAGGTAGTCCACGTTTTCCTCCGTGGTTTTTGAAGCTAGAGCAATGATTTTTTCAACACAGATTAATATAGTCAATATCTGTGTCGGACCGTTTTGCTTTTTTTGATATTTTTGTTTTTTAAGGCGCTAGAGCCCTTAAAAAATGGCCAAAATGGCCTAATTGACTATGCCGCAATGAGAGGCGTGGTATTCAAAACTGATATCAATTAGCCAAAAAAGCAAAACGGTCCGACACAGATAATTTCATCATCATCATCATCAACATTCAGCCTATATACGTCCCACTGGGCACAGGCCTCCTCTCACTCGCAAGAGGGCTTGGGCTATAGTCCCCACGCTGGCCCAATGCGGATTGGGGACTTCACATACACCTTTGAATTTCTTCGCGGATGTATGCAGGTTTCCTCACGATGTTTTCCTTCACCGAAAAGCAAGTGGTAAATATCAAATGATATTTCGTACATAAGTTCCGAAAAACTCATTGGTACGAGCCAGGATTTGAACCCGCGACCTCCGGATTGAAAGTCGGACGTCATATCCACTCGGCCACCACCGCTTCCGATAATTTCATAATCATTTAGATTGCCAAATTTGGTTACAATTGGTTAAGTTTTGGAGGAGGAAACAGTGGAGTACGAAACCTCGATTTTTGACATTTTTACGCAGGATTTTTCGCCTCAGCTGCAGTTGTCCCTATCGCACTAATTTTAGGGGCGGAGTCAAGTTTCTAAATACGTACACCGCCAGAAAAGTGATGGGCAATATCGACATTTAATGTCGATAATCTAGTGATGTAAGAAGTTATCGATAAACCGTCTTGTGTGAAAATATATAGATCCTCCTAAGACACAAGGGGTTTTGCGTTGAGAGGGAACACATTTTTGTAGCTACATATACAATCTATTTTGAACTTTTTGATTCTAATATTTCAAATTAGAAATCAAAATCAAAAATATTTTATTGCATGGTTATGGGTTTACAAAATTTTTAGGTACAGTCACGCTCCGTGATTGTCGAGCAATTTAAGGTCCTAGCTAGGGAATGCAATCTCGCACCAAGATTGGCAATTCGAGATCTCGCACGAAAAATCCGAATCGAGATTGGGTGTTTCGAGATCTCGACAGTCAGATTTTCGGGATCGAGATTAATCTCGACGAGATCGAGATTTGACAAAGTAACTAAAAATGTGTTATTTTAATCAAAAATCTCAAAGAATTCCATATATATGTCGGCGGCAGATTGTAAAATCGGGTATATCGAGATATTCCTAAACGTATCATGAAACGCCGCCATTTCATGATCTTACTAGCGATTACCAGCTATATCGTTCAAACCTCAACGTTTGACGATTTGCCTGGCGACGTTTAGGCATATCAAATAAGTATATAGGGTGTGATATTCCTAGGCAGATCATGAAACGCCGCCATTTCATGATCTGCCTAGCGACCACCAGCCATATCGTGCAAACCTCAAGGTGTGATATTCCTAGGCAGATCATGAAACGCCGGCATTTCATGATCTGACTAGCGACCACCAGCCATATCGTGCAAACCTCAACGTTTAGACATATCGGAACTCAAAAGGAACGTAGGTATAGTGCGAGGTATTAGTCAGATCAAGAAATGGCGGCGTTTCATGATCTGCCTAGCGAACTCCAGCCATATCGTGCAAACCTCAAGGGGTGATATTCCTATGCGGATTATGAAACGCTGCCATTTCATGATCTGCCTAGCGACCACCAGCCATATCGTGCAAACATCAAGGTGTGATATTCCTAGGCAGATCATGAAATGCCGGCATTTTATGATCTGACTAATACGTCGCACTATACACACACCCTACTTTAATTGATACGCCTAAATGTTGAGGTTTGCACGATATGTCTGGTGGTCGGTGACGCTACGTTATTTTAGTACGCATGCTACTCAAAAGGAACGTATAGTGCGACGTATTAGTCATATCATGAAATAAATCATGAATAACCAATAGCAAAAAATGTTTTATTACATGAATAATTTACATAAAATTTCCTACAAATAAGGTTATTCAAAAAATCTTTTTCGCTAGGATCTATATTTAAAAAGGGGACCTTAGAATTTATTTTCTCTCTTTAATATCGTTTTCAATTTTTGATCCTAGCGAAAAAGTTTGTATAACCTTTTTTGTAGGAAATTTTATGTTAATTATTCGTGTAATAAAACACTTTTTGCTATTGGCCATCGTTTACGAGTTATTTACGAATGACTAAAAAAGGGGACCTTAGAATTTATTTTCCCCCTTCAATAGATTATAAAATAATCAAAAATAGTCTTTTTTTTAGTCTTTTCTACTTTATTCTTTTTTTTTTGTTACCAAGTGCATTGTTTTTGTTCTAAAATAGATTCCTCATCCTCACTTTATCCGAAAATGATATATTACATGCCCTAATAGGTATAGTTTTAGAGAAATGTTGCTCCAAGTGAAGCGCCGCAGCGTCGAATTTCTTTTTTATAAAATAATTGACGAGATAAAAAAGAAATAAAATAAACATAATACAGAAAGATTACGGCTTACCACAGATACAGTTTCTGGATGTAAAATATGACACGGTAAGTATTCAGCAACAAATATTGGTAATAAAATATACGGTTTTAAACAGACATAACATAAATTAAGGTTACATCCGGATGGCTACTGTAATAGCGTCGCTGTTGCAGCGTTAACGCGGGCGATATCACTGAAGATTGTTTAAGGCCAGTCTAAGCCAGCTAAGTAGTACCTATGGAATGTCACTTCTCTGCCATAATTAAATAAATAAATAAATATTGGACATTCTTACAGACCTACACCTAACGATTTTGCTGTAATTGATGACTATTTCCTTGGGCAGATTAAACTTGTTAAGTCTAGCCTTAAGTAAAAGACTAGACAAAAAAAATCAAAATCGCTCTCCTTCTTGATGCGACTGGCAAATCATATTACTTTTAAGCAACCGGGTTTTTTAACCTAATTAGACCCCGCTGAATCCGAATTTGCCGGTTGCTCGATCGAAATCTTGACCGGAAGTGAGATATTTGACATTTAAGGTCCCTTTTTTTAGTTTTTCGTAAATAACTCTTAAACGGTGGCGCATAGCAAAAAATGTTCTATTACATAAGTAATCTGAATAAAATTGCCTACAAGAAAGAATCAGTACAATTTTTGGCTAGGATCAATATTCAAAGAGATATTAACGCGGGAAATTTAATTATAATCACTTCTGTCCCTTTTTTTAGTTTTTCGTAAATAACTCATAAACGGTGGCCAATATCAAAAAATGTTGTTAAACGTTATAATATACACAAAATTTGAACAAAAAAGATTCAGTACAGTTTTCGTAGGGATCAATATTTAAAAAGATAATAAAGATGGAAAGTTAATTATAATAAATTGTAAGGTTCCTTGTTTTTTATTTTTCGTTAATAATTTGAAAAGTATGACTCATAGCAAAAAAAATCTTATACATAAATAATAAACATAAAACTTCCTACAAGAAACATGTAGAACACTTTTCGCTAGGATCAATATTTAAAAAGACAAAGTAGCGGGTAAGTTAATTATAATCAATTTTAAAGTCCCTTTTTAGTTTTTTGTAAATAACTCGCAAACGGTGTCCCATAGCAAAATAGGTTTATGAGAATAAAATATCAACATAAAATTTCCTCCAAAAAACATCTGGAACACTTTTCTCTAGGATCAATATTTAAAGCGATATTAATGGAAGAAAGTTAATTACAATCACACACACACACTCACTCACACAGGTCACTTTTTTTTTTAGTTTTTCTTAAATAACTCGTAAAGGGTGGCCCGTTGCAAAACAATATTATACATGAATATTAAACATAAAATCATCCACAAAAAAGGTTCTGTACACTTTTTCGCTACGATCAATATAAAAGCTTTGCTTAGTTTGGGGCTAGGTCGGTCTTTGTAAGATTGTTTATTTCATTGACAAATATTTATTTATTTATTTATTTATATTTATTTAAGTAGGTACTTAACCAGGTATGTAGGTACTTATATGTAAGTATATTTTTATTTTTAAAATTATTTCTCTATTTAAGCACAAAATCAAAACAAATAAGAATCGTAGACTGTATGAATGGCATTATTTACCATATAATATACATAATTACATATACTAGTGAAACATAATAGGGCTAAACAAAGATGTAAAAATAGTGCAAGGTAAAAATTAGAATATTTTTATGTTAAACTATTGCAACCAACTGAAAAACGGAATATACTAACATGTGTAATAAGTATACTGGAATAAATTATATGTAATAATAACAAACAAAATGAAAACAAAAAACTAAACGTTAAAATTAAAACTAAAATATAACAAATCTTAAACTAAACTTATAAGTAAAAAATGCTCCCCAGGTCACCTTCATGCGTTATGTAATGGAACACATATAATTAATATACCTGCTAATACAATATATCTTAAGTAACTACATATTTAATAAAATGTTGAACGCTGGTCGAACTCTTGTTTCAGCAGATACAAATACAGAGATTTTGCTATTGTCCCACTAAATATATAAATATATGAAATATTTAGTGGGACAATTGCAAAATGCGGAAGCTGCGCAACGTAGGTAATCACGCGCTAAGATCGGAAGAGCTTGCGCCGCGCATCCAGGATAGCCGCAGGCGCGTAGTTCCCCCTGGCGCAACCGACGGAACACATCAATCCGAGCACACGATTCTCTACAATATAACCTTCAGTGGGGAAGTACATAAGGTATCAGTACCTATCTTGCTCACACTCGGTGTATTGTGAGCGGAGTAGAGCTTGAAGTCGACTCGAATCCAGAATAGCAGGGCGGTTGGACAATCACGCGTGTCCTTAGGTCGAGTGGTGGAGAGGTGGCCGGCACGCGGTGGGCGCGCACAGTGCCGGCCGTCGACGCGACTGGGCTGGCTGAGACCGCGTCCACTCCGGCGCAGCTAACGGAGCCCGTACCTACTTCAGCACCCGTCACTATGGCGATCGACATGTTGCCCGCTGCCGTACTTTTACTGGCGCTGCATTTTGTAGCGGCTGAAATTCGTAAGTACTTAGGTAGAGCTCATAAATATTATACCGGTATTTCAGTGGTAACATACATACGTGTAGCTCTATGTAAGGCGACTACTTTTACTTACGTATTTGGATTGCAATAGAATCATGATTGCTGAAAATGAAGAAATGTTAATGTAAGTTGATTTGATTTCAACAAAGCGTCTCACATGTTTATGAAGGTACGTTTAATTCCACATAGGCAAGCATTACCTACTGTATAACATGCATGTTGGTGCGAATTGATTACTTATATTTTTAATTGTTTAAAAATAACTTGTAATTTAAGTTACTTTTATCAAAACAGTTATGACATTGACTTTTATCTATCTTACCTACACAAAAGGCGAAAGTATAATGTTATGTATGTGTTACTTTACGACAGCAAAATTCAGATATTCCGATTTGTCTCTGGTTAATTATTTTATGTACTGCCTGATTACTACAAATAGATCACCATTATTTTCTATAATTTATTGTAAACTAAATAATTGTCTCTCTGTTTTCAAAAACCCATTGTTGTAACTAACCGATTGTATACTATATTATTTTCACTGTAAGCCGCATTATTTCTCCCACGGGACAGGCTATGCCTAGTGTGGGAATCAGCATAACTGTAACACTGCTATTTTCTATTTCAGAAATAAAGAATTTATTATTTATTTATTTTATTATTATTATAGATAATAATATTTGATGTTAAATAAAACTCTCTACCGGCTCTTTTTTGCTATAAAGGCAATCAGAAAATCGACCCGTAATAGCTATTAATTATGTAAAAGATTTATAATAGTTACGAAGCTAGGTATTTTGTTATCAATCTATGTTGGATAAAAGGTAATTGTTGTAGTTTGAGAATGCGATTGTCCAGCGTGTTTAAAATCATCCTATATACCGGGTGTGGCCTGTAACACGAGCAAATAATTAAAACACAGATTTTACTCCTCAAACGGTGACACTTTTGTTCAACAACTTTTGAAAATTATTAAGTATTTAGACTCCCTATTTTTCATACAAAATAAATATTATCTTCAATGGACGCCATCGCCACGCCATATCATTGTGATTGACGTTGCTTGTCACGCCTTAAACATAACAAAATTCGCAATACATTGCGTCTTAGAATAAACTTTAAAGTGTATTAAAAATCAAATCGCAAGTTATTTTTAAAAGTCGCTGAACAAATGTTGGTCAGTATGAGGAGTACAGGCTACAGTTTAATTTTTTGCTCATATTACAGGCCACACCCGGTATGTAGGTGTACCGGTCTATACAAGCATAACATTTGATTAGTCCAATATTTTTAACAGCAATAAATTGTGTATCAAGTCAGGCTCTGACTCGGGAAAACATAGGTCGTGACCTAACCGGCATTCTTCAAGCGGGAACTGGCTTATTAGGTACATTACTGTTCTTGCACTAATGCAGCGAATGGGTTAATCTTCTTAAGATTAACTATTTTTGCCAGAATTTTCGGAACACGAAGCTCTCCCTGGATCCGGATAGATTTTTGCGGTATGAGTTCATTACCTTAGACATGTAGGTAGTTATCTTTGGTATATTGTTTTTACTTATTAGTAACGAATAACGGGTATTTACTATCCATAGGAAATAGGTATATGTATTTGTTTACATATTACAATTTAAATAGCTTAAAATAATGGTCACGGAGCGTTAAAAATCATGCAAACCCCTATTGCCCTCGTCTTGTGCCACATAATCGATCTTGCTTCTTCGTCTTTTTTAAGACATCTATAGACACTAATAGACAGCTATTGACAAAGACCTTCAAATTAACGTTAAGTACTAAAAATGTCATATTTGAGTAGGTATTACCTACTGTAGTAATGTAGGTAAATTGACGATTTAACATTTCCATATAATCCTAAACTTCGCTGAATTATTAATAATTAATAAGCCATATTGTTGCTTTCAGTTACGAAATCTTAGGCACTTGGCATGTACTCGTATCAAGGAGAATCCATGCATAATTAGGTATGTTGAGTGGCCAATCGGGCGATCCCGATCCTATTTATTCACGTCACAGGCTGTTGAATGAACGTCGAGTACCGCTCCTGTTAGACATGTGCCCGAGAATATTTGACTAGTTTTCCTGGTTAGTTATGCGGTAGTTGGTCCGGTGTTAGTGTGTTACGCACCGATGACATAATTCCCTTCGCGTCTCTCCCGCCACCGCATCACTACTCTCATTCAGCGAAAGTGGGCGTCTTAAATAGTTATACCTACTCCCGATTGCCTTAACCGTGACATCATTATGAATCTGCTTTAAAAATATATAGGTAGGTACTTGAGAGTTATGTGGATATCGCCATGAGGTTTATAGCCGGGTATTTATATCGAATCCACAGAGACCGATTTTGAACATGATTCAACAAAAAATGAAGAAATTCAAGATGGCAGCCACCATTTCCAATTTTGTCTGAGGTATCAGCCTCACGGATCCAGATATTAATGTTGACCATGATGATCTGACAGAGTTCAAGATGGCGGGCGACTCTAGACACTCGACCATCTATATACAATATCGACTCCGCCTATTTTCCGCTTACTCCCAATCCATAACCCATTCCTATGAGAATGACCGAAGCAACGCTGTGACCATTTCCTTCCTTGGTATTGACCAGGGGGCCGATTTTTGAATTTCGACCACTCGATTTCGTGTATTTCGGTCAATAATATCTCCAGTACCCGGCATTTAAATTCTACTAATAGAATTGAAAACGAGTGGTCAATACCACTCGATTCCCAATTTATATCGCTCGTATTTTCAAAAATTAGCATTTCCCTGTTTTCCACCGATTTTCGAGTGACGAAATGGAGCGCTCGAAATTAAAAAATCGGCCCCCAGTACTTATATCAAGAACCTCGATCTTAATTCCATAAATCATGAATGAATCCAGCACATGTTATACTAACATTTAATTAAACATTGTCCCAGATATGCACATGCCAGATGTGCCCACGAAACTATCTGTGGAAAATACCAGGACATAGAACCGTACACTATAAAACACATTAACGGAAAAGAAGACACACTCGATTCCTTTATCAAGTACACAAAATATATAATTGACACCTTAAAAACCTTTAATAAGACCTAATAAAATTGCTTACCTGAGTTACACCATGAAACCGCCAATCCCGGCGAACACCTGGAACTTAGGGCAAGGCAAGGCCACCCGTATTCGCTGAGGGGACCGATTGACTCACAAAAATGATACAAATTAAAAAAAAAACAACGGGTTGCACTCCGGGAGTGCCGACAGAAGTGAAAACTCAATGACTAGTCCAAAATGTCTGCAGCACTATGTATAATTGACCCATCCTCCTTTCTATTGAAAAACTTTAGTTCCGAAATTGCTGGCCAGTGAGCTTAAATTTGTAGCGTTAATTGTTTAAAATTCGAATAGAAATTGTAAAGTTACCTTGCAGACCTCGCATCTAAATATATTTTGGTCATGATATTTTGAGTTTTATTCACCAGTACTAGAGTTCACTTTTATTAGCGACTTCATCAAGATGTAGTCTTATTGAATTATATTGGAGTGATATAAAGTTATGTAACTGTGAGATCCTCGTATTTCAGCCCGTACAAGATTAGAACATTAAGTTTTATTCCTTAATATAAAAGTCCAGTTTTAAATAATTGACCTGATTATGATACGTTATGACTAAAGTTCTTTGGTGAATAACATTGTCCGTCACACCTGACGTCAGCGCGTTACGCGTTACGCGTTACGCTGTCTCGACTTTATCATATTTCCCCACCTCAAAACGTGCTCAGCGCCGCTAAAGAAGTTTTCACTTCAAAAAAAAACTCCATTCCAGATAACATTAGACTAAAGTGACAAGATCAGGGATTCTAAGGGTCGATTGCACCAAACTGTCTGTTACCTAACGGTGACACCTAGCGTTCGCTCGTAAAAACTTCAACAATTGTACAGTCAAATCATTATGAATAAACTTCCAAATACACGTGTGTGCCCTGAGCTGACGTTAGTCTCTAGTACACTGTTAAAAATTATGTAATTTTACATGCAAAAAAATTACATAATCCTTTAAAATTCCCGAAAAATCTGGGAAATTTACGGAAAAATATGACATTTTACGTAATTCTCGTAAAGGTCGGTCTTAAGCGTAAAGTTCAGAAAAAAGTAGGTATTCAGTGAGTAGTTTGCTTCAAAATATGCTTAATGTTTTTTAGTAGGTATGCCCTTTTGCTATATATGTAGGTACTTGTATTTTATACAAAACTTGTAATCATTTTTTTTACCACACCAGCTGCTAAAGGCTTTCTTGATTGTTCAAAAACTTATTAGAAACTTGCATTTTACCCACATGTGGGGCAAAGTAATCAGATGCAAATTTTGAGTTGTTTCCTTATGTAGAATTTAATGATGTACCGACTATTGATTTGGCCGACTAGCCGACTAATCGGCGCTCGAATGGCCGATTAGTCGGCCGACTAGTCGGCTAGTCGACCAAATCATTAGTTTCGTATAAGTTCAGGTGAAAAATAGTTTGGCTCCTTTGGTTGCGCTATTCATCATAATTTAGCTAGGCTAAAAGGTGTTCTCTACAGTTCAAAGACCTATCACAAGAATCCTCGTTAAATTTCTATCTTTAGTCCTTTTATTTTGCGATCCTGAGCAGACCGTCAGTACAGCTTGTAGGAGGTATTTCCAAGGCTCTATTTCCCGTACGTAGTCGCCAGTTAAGAACCTATCCCCTGTGGTCAGCGTCTTTACGAGCAACGTGCCCTGACTAAGTCTCAAAATTTTGCAATAACATTAATAGTCCCTCGTTCCTCATGACTCCACCATAAAAAAAAAAACAAAAGCTAAATAATAAAATAACAAAAAAATAACTATCGAACTTGCATATGAAATTACACGACTTTACGACGAATTACAAACTAATTCCTTCGAGCAACACCGGCTTCCGACACATCGGAAGGGAGGGGCCCAAGCGATATCTCACCGTACAAATCTTTCTGCCATTTTTCGCGGGGGGAAAGGTGCACACAGTCGCACTTCTCACACACTTACATACAAAATCCAATCTGTAATGACGACACAAATACACAGAAAATGACACACGTCAAAGACAAATCTTGCAAACCTCGATCTCTTTTTGTGTACGGACGAGTGACAAGTGTCACAACACGTACACTAACACATTTTCGTTGACGTATGTTATTGTATTCTGAGAGATGAGAAGTCGGATTTGTTGCTCGACCGATCCGCAATTTGTACTGAGCGAGCAAAATCGATAAATCCAACAATTACATGAGACTAAAATATAGTAATTGTGTTTGAATGTAATTAAACGTATGATATGTAAAAAAATATATTACATGTGAAATGTAACACTTTCTTTTTGTAAATTTGATGTCCCCGACCTCTTTTTATAACAAAAAACCGAGCAAACAGGCATTTTTGTGCAGCAGTGTTCACGCGCGCGTCTGGACTCGGTCTAGTGAAAAATCCAAGTGCAACTAGTTTTATTAGCCGCGCAAGATTAGATTGACGCGCTAATCTTGTACCTCGGCAGAGGGGAAATAGTGCGAATGCCGCCTCCCTTCCGTGTTGCTCGAAGACTAAATCAGTTGAGATCGACCTGTAGAGGAAAATACCAGCCCAGCAACATACGATAACGATCAAACGGTCAATTATATGAACCATAGACTAAACTCTAAATCTTAATTAGATTCCAAAAAAAGTAAGACAATGTTGCCACTTTTTACTAGCGCGTCTTGTATTTATGTAAAAATAAGTAAATAAAAGTACTTTTTTAAATCGTAGTAGTAAAATTACCAATAAATAAATTATCTTAGCGTATTTATTTATAAAAAGGAATTTACTATTTTACAAACAAATTATTGCAGTGGCAACGTGGCAAAAATACGGGGGTGCGGGGGACGAGGTCAGCGAGTTCCCGTGCCGTGATTGGTTCGTCCAAAGACACGGACGTCACACAAAGACACTTTCTCGACTCGAAAATGGAATAAAACTACCGTATTTGTGGCAGAGGGGGTAGAGCTACTATGCTCAGTCTGGAGGATGTCTTGTCTGTGATATCAACAAAAGTTTTCGTATGCACCCTTCGAGCAACACGGAAGGGAGGCGGCATTCGCACTATTTCCCCTCTGCCGAGGTACAAGATTAGCGCGTCAATCTAATCTAGCGCGGGTAATAAAACTAGTTGCACTTGGATTTTTCACTAGACCGAGTCCAGACGCGCGCGTGAACACTGCTGCACAAAAATGCCTGTTTGCTCGGTTTTTTGTTATAAAAAAGAGGTCGGGGACATCAAATTTACAAAAAGAAAGTGTTACATTTCACATGTAATATTTTTTTTTTACATATCATACGTTTAATTACATTCAAACACAATTATTATATTTTAGTCTCATGTAATTGTTGGATTTATCGATTTTGCTCGCTCAGTACAAATTGCGGATCGGTCGAGCGACAAATCCGACTTCTCATCTCTCAGAATACAATAACATACTTCAACGAAAATGTGTTAGTGTGCGTGTTGTGACACTTGTCACTCGTCCGTACACAAAAAGAGATCGAAGTTTGCAAGATTTGTCTTTGACGAGAGTCATTTTCTATGTATTTGTGTCGTCATTACAGATTGGATTTTGTATGTAAGTGTGTGATAAGTGCGACTGTGTGCACCTTTCCCCCCGCGAAAAATGGCAGAAAGATTTGTACGGTGAGATATCGCTTGGGCCCCTCCCTTCCGATGTGTCGAAAGCCGGTGTTGCTCGAAGTATGCACCCTAAATAGGTATTTTAGTAAAATAAACATAAAACATATCGTAAATATTTTATTTTTCTGTTTTTCTTTCACTAATAAAGTGCCGACTAATCGGCCATTTTTGCCGACTAGTCGCCGACTAATCGCCGACTACAAATGTGGCCGGATAGTCGGCTTTCCCGACTAGTCGGCGACTAGTCGGTACATCCCTAGAGAATTAACTTTTAAATGATGATTTTGAATGATAAATATACAATGACGTTCTGTATTGGTTTGGTTTGATTTTGTTTGATATCTGACAATTAATATTTTCTTCGGGTTGGTGTCGTAAAAAATGTGTGTTTCACTCGGAGCAGAATTTGTTTAACCCTCGTGTTTTGAAACCCTCGCAACGCTCGGGTATCAATAGCACGAGCGGTGAAACAACCACTTTGCCCCCTTGTAGAACAAATAACTAGGTATTGTTTTATTTTGAACTTAATGAATAAGTTGTATACGTACTAATATTTGTTTCAGCATCTTACATAAAGATATGTCAACGTAACGACCCCAACGTGGACAAATGCATCATGAACTCAGTGGACGAGTTGCGCCCGAAAATATCCAAGGTAAGTTATTGTGACAATACTTATCGCCCACTCATCAATAATAACACAATCATATTTATAAACCGAAATAAAGGATGACTCACAGACCGGGCCGGGGCCGGGGCCGGGCGGGAGATTCGGGCGCTTCGTTTCCTATGGACAGCACCACATGATCACCGATCAGCCGTCGGTCGTCGTCGTCATAGAAAATGATATGTCGGACGCCTCGGCCCGGTATAGCGTGTCGTCGTTAAATGTCATATACGAAGAAAAAGTAACCTAAGTAAATTGCATAATTGCATACTTGAAAAAAATCCTGCAGTAATATCAGAGAACACTGGTTCAATTCCAGCCCTGGCCAATACTGGAGCACATAATTATTCGATTTTTAGTGGATTAAATTTGCAAGTTCTCAAAAGTACCACTATCTTATAATCTCAAATTCTACATAATTTTAAAATAGCCCCGAAATAATAAGTACAAAATAAAAATAAGGTTGAATAGAAGAATATATATTATCGAGCAAGAGGTTCGAATATTTTGACTTTGCTCAGCGGCTTTGCTCTGTGATCATTAGTGCCAGAAAGCTGCAATTTGACATGGATATATGGATCAATCATATCGACAAAGTGGTAAAGTAACAATTGATTCAGAAACAATCGCTCGGAAAGAAAAAGAACATGCCCCTCCCCCCTGTAACTTTAATTTAGCGTCAAACATCATCCAAATTAATGCTGCATAGAAATTGACCTTATTCAATGTCAATACAGATCTTTAACACACTATCTACTGAAAAAATTTGCACAATAATAATAAGTTTATTAAAAAATTAAAATCATACTTAATAGAAAAGTCATTCTACAGTACAGTGTAAATGTAACTAATCCCATGAATATCTCTATGTTTGAGCCATCCATTCGTTCGTTCATTTCCAACAACCCACTGGATATGCGCAAAGGTATTTATAAATTGTCTGACCAACCGTTACTGCTTCTAATTAAAGATTTAGACAAATTGGGAACCTCCTCCTTTTTTGAAATCAGTTAAAAATGTTGAATAATTCAAAGAAAGTAACAACAAGAAATCGACGTTCAGAATGTACGAGTACGATTGTTGAATTTCCGTAGTACTTAAACAAGGAACCCTTACCCCTTATAACTCAGCCGTTTCCGTCTGTCTGGTTGTCCTTCCGCTCCTTTCTTAACTCAGAGACCAGAGAAAATTAATTAGTAAGTACTAGATATGTTATGCTTATGGGCATGGGTATAAATGTTAAATATAAGTACTAAAATAAGGTCTACATGTGAAAACACATCGAAAAACTGATTAAAATCTAAATAAGCGCTAAGTTCTGTAGATAATCAAATTAAGAAAAAATTAAGCTCAAGACGTGTGTGATGCTGATGTAACTTTACAATATAAAATCAATCAATAACAACCAAGTTGTATGTGACTCTGACCATGGAGAGACCGGATCTTTTTAGCTCCTTCCTTTTAAATTTGATCCGTGTCATGGCGGGGATGCATAAATTATGAAAAGATGAAGAAAACAACAAATAAAACATTTTGAACATGATCGGTTTAATTTTTTCATATTTTGAGTTTGAGTTTTCGTAAAAAAATATGCCTATTTTCTCACGTAGACGACCCCGGCACAGATTAATAAATAGTTACTACGTACCCCGGCGCCCATCGGTAAATCTCGTAAGATTCTAAAGAATAAATTTAAAGAATAAAAATAAATTTTGTCGTATAGCGGTTTGTCCATTTTTAATCTTATCTACCAGTGGCGGAGTGTCCTTTCCCATACCCTTCGGTTAATTTTGACTGTGAGTACTTTAACTTCGTATCATGAAGAAAGGGGAACCCAAATTTTCTTTGGTAACTGAACGTAGGTTATATATATCTAAACTTGTTTAAATTTCAAGGCATAGGTACAAACAACAACACTCTTAACTGTCCATCGGTGGACCTTATGCGTTTTGTAATAACTGTAATGAGGTTTACAGATGGACAGTTAACAGTGTGGGCGATGGCATCACAGTTATATTTTTGATAATACATATTGATTCGTTTGCTTCTTCTAAAACCATTAACAACTAAATAATGATAATTTTCATCGCACTTGCTAGTAAAGCGTGGTATTCCACGCTAGTTTAGCGGGAATTACATCCCCTATTCGGGCGTAATGGATTTCTTAAACGAACCAAGAATAATTTATAAATCAACCATTTATTTAACATCAAGCTACTTATATAAATGAGTTTTACCTACTTTAACACAATATTCACTTGTGACTGTATGCCGAACGGGTAAATGGCCTTGCACGTCTTTATGTCAAACATTAAACAAAATGGCGTACGATATCTGCTGCTTGGTGGGATGATGCAAGTGGCCCTTAGAGCATTAATGGCAGCGCTGTCTTTCTTCGCTGGCCCGTAATCACCTGAGTTGATTCGGTAAGGAGATCGAACCATACTGTTTCAGTAGGGATGACCAGGGGGTGCCACAAGCCCTCAGGAAATACTTGGAAATTTCGACCCATGACACCGTGACTGGATAGCCGAGCGTCCTCGGCATCGGACGCGTAAACAGAGAACACTGGTTCGATTCCAGCTCTGGAGACCTTGGTGATTTTTTCCTACTTACATGACATTATTTCGGTTTACATTACATATAATTAAAATACACCTCTAAAAGTATTAGGTAAGTATGTAACATTGATTGATATTATTATTTTATAGATAATTCAACCTAACGCACTCGTTGGGGATCCAGAGAACTTTAAGCAGCTACTAACTACTATTAACACTGCATCCTTCGACGCTTCATCACCGGCAGGTTTTGTCTCATCATTGGTCTTTATTTCTTTTGACTCATCTTTTTTGTCAGCTGGTTTGGACGAGTCTTCTGGTTTTGTATCTGTAGATGATTTGTCACTAGGTTCATTTTACTTTTCACTTTTTGCATCACCCGCGGTCTTTGCATCCTTTGATGTTTCATCAGCGGCAGGTTTTGTCTCATCACTGGTCTTTATTTCTTTTGACTCATCTTTTTTGTCAGCTGGTTTGGATGAGTCTTCTGGTTTTGTATCTGTAGATGACTTGTCACTAGTTCCATCTTTTTGTCCACTATTAACACTATCCGGGGTCTTTGCATCCTTCGATGCTTCGTCACCGGCAGGTTTTGTCTCATCATTGGTCTTTATTTCTTTTGACTCATCTTTTTTGTCAGCTGGTTTGGATGAGTCTTCTGGTTTTGTATTTGTAGATGACTTGTCACCAGTTCCATCTTTTTGTCCACTATTAACACTATCCGGGGTCTTTGCATCCTTCGATGCTTCATCACCGGCAGGTTTTGTCTCATCATTGGGCTTTATTTCTTTTGACTCATCTTTTTTGTCAGCTGGTTTGGATGAGTCTTCTGGTTTTGTATTTGTAGATGACTTGTCACCAGTTCCATCATTTTGTCCACTATTAGCACTATCCGGGGTCTTTGCATCCTTCGATGCTTCATCACCGGCAGGTTTTGTCCCATCATTGGTTTTTATTTCTTTTGACTCATCTTTTCTGTCAGCTGGTTTGGAGGAGTCTTCTGGTTTTGTATCTGTAGATGATTTGTCACTAGGTTCATCTTTCTTTTCACTATTTGCACCACCCGCGGTCTTTGCATCCTTCGATGCTTCATCACCGGCAGGTTTTGTCCCATCATTGGTTTTTATTTCTTTTGGCTCATCTTTTTTGTCAGCTGGTTTGGATGAGTCTTCTGGTTTTGTATCTGTAGATGATTTGTCAATAGGTTCATTTTCCTTTTCACTTTTTGCACCACCCGCGGTTTTTGCATCCTTTGATGTTTCATCAGCGGCAGGTTTTGTCTCATCATTGGTCTTTATTTCTTTTGGCTCATCTTTTTTGTCAGCTGGTTTGGATGAGTCTTCTGGTTTTGTATTTGTAGATGACTTGTCACCAGTTCCATCTTTTTGTCCATTATTAACACTATCCGGGGTCTTTGCATCCTTCGATGCTTCATCACCGGCAGGTTTTGTCTCATCATTGGGCTTTATTTCTTTTGACTCATCGTTTTTGTCAGCTGGTTTGGATGAGTCTTCTGGTTTTGTATTTGTAGATGACTTGTCACTAGTTCCATCTTTTTGTCCACTATTAACATCCTCCGCGGTCTTTGCATCCTTCGATGCTTCATCACCGGCAGGTTTTGTCCCATCATTGGTTTTTATTTCTTTTGGCTCATCTTTTTTGTCAGCTGGTTTGGATGAGTCTTCTGGTTTTGTATCTGTAGATGATTTGTCAATAGGTTCATTTTCCTTTTCACTTTTTGCACCACCCGCGGTTTTTGCATCCTTTGATGTTTCATCAGCGGCAGGTTTTGTCTCATCATTGGTCTTTATTTCTTTTGGCTCATCTTTTTTGTCAGCTGGTTTGGATGAGTCTTCTGGTTTTGTATTTGTAGATGACTTGTCACCAGTTCCATCTTTTTGTCCATTATTAACACTATCCGGGGTCTTTGCATCCTTCGATGCTTCATCACCGGCAGGTTTTGTCTCATCATTGGGCTTTATTTCTTTTGACTCATCGTTTTTGTCAGCTGGTTTGGATGAGTCTTCTGGTTTTGTATTTGTAGATGACTTGTCACTAGTTCCATCTTTTTGTCCACTATTAACATCCTCCGCGGTCTTTGCATCCTTCGATGCTTCATCACCGGCAGGTTTTGTCCCATCATTGGTTTTTATTTCTTTTGAGTCATCTTTTTTGTCAGCTGGTTTGGATGAGTCTTCTGGTTTTGTATCTGTAGATGATTTGTCACTAGGTTCGTCTTTCTTTTCACTATTTGCACCCCCTGCGGTCTTTGCATCCTTCGATGCTTCATCACCGGCAGGTTTTGTCCCATCATTGGTTTTTATTTCTTTTGGCTCATCTTTTTTGTCAGCTGGTTTGGATGAGTCTTCTGGTTTTGTATCTGTAGATGATTTGGCACTAGATTCATTTTCCTTTTCACTTTTTGCACCACCCGCGGTCTTTGCATCCTTCGATGCTTCATCACCGGCAGGTTTTGTCCCATCATTGGTTTTTATTTCTTTTGAGTCATCTTTTTTGTCAGCTGGTTTGGATGAGTCTTCTGGTTTTGTATCTGTAGATGATTTGTCACTAGGTTCGTCTTTCTTTTCACTATTTGCACCCCCTGCGGTCTTTGCATCCTTCGATGCTTCATCACCGGCAGGTTTTGTCCCGTCATTGGTTTTTATTTCTTTTGGCTCATCTTTTTTGTCAGCTGGTTTGGATGAGTCTTCTGGTTTTGTATCTGTAGATGATTTGGCACTAGATTCATTTTCCTTTTCACTTTTTGCACCACCCGCGGTCTTTGCATCCTTTGATGTTTCATCAGCGGCAGGTTTTGTCTCATCATTGGTCTTTGTTTCTTTTGGTTCATCTTTTTTGTCAGCTGGTTTGGTTGAGTCTTCTGGTTTTGTATTTGTAGATGACTTGTCACCAGTTCCATCTTTTTGTCCACTATTAACACTATCCGGGGTCTTTGCATCCTTCGATGCTTCATCACCGGCAGGTTTAGTCCCATCATTGGTTTTTATTTCTTTTGGCTCATCTTTTTTGTCAGCTGGTTTGGATGAGTCTTCTGGTTTTCTATCTGTAGATGACTTGCCACTAGGTTCATCTTCTTTTTCACTATTTCCACCATCCGCGGGCTTTGCATCCTTTGATGTTTCATCAGCGGCAGGTTTTGTCGAATCATCGGTTGTTTTTTCTTTCGGGTTATCTTTTTTGTCAGCTGGTTTGGCTGACTCTTCTGGTTTTGTGATTGTAGATGATTTCTCACTAGGTTCATTTTCCTCGGTGTTCGCATCCTTTGACGTCCCATCTTCCGCCTCGTCTTTTTTCTCTACTGCTTTGGTTGGTTCTGGTTGTTTGGGTAAAGGAAACATAGAAATAGGTAGTTGAACGTATATATTAGTTTTGACGGGCCTGCCGTTGTATAGAGGCAGTTTAATTCTGCACTCTAAAGCAGATCCAGATGTTGATTTTTTTGTTTCAATATTATCAGATGTTTTACAGTAGGGATAAGGTACCATTGTACGCGGCGTTTGCTTGGTACCTTGAGAAGGGTATTTCATTTGGTTTCGAATTTCCAATAGGCGTAAGAGTGTCTCAAGAGAAGGCCCTTGTTGTTTACAGCTCCGGTTTTCACTATAGTTGCACTGTAAATATGAATTTGTTGCGGTTATTACTTAACATTACGTACCTATAGGTGCATATTATTTTAATTAAAATAAAGCACTTACCAACATCAAACAACCGTAGGCTATAAATATGCTAGCTTGGAGCCACGACATTTTGAACAAATACTCATTCGGAAACTATAACACGCACTTTTATACATCGTTGTGGGCTAGATAGAACAGTTTTGGTGATATGTAGGAAGCGATTATTTGGTGTAGTGAAGAACCGAACGTTGGTTGGGCACGTAGACCCTTTGTTGACGAGCTCGGCGATAAGGCCAGCTTGCCAGGTGCGGTGGCCGCACACATACCTACAGCTTTGTTATTTCTCTCACTCAGCTGATGCAATTCACACGTGTTCCGTTTATTGATTACGTTTACTTATTAAAAGTAGGTATCTACGGACTTTCTACGTCATTATTAATTCCAATAGATACGATAATATAAATTCAGCATCCAGAAGGGCTAAGATGGCCGGCTCTTTATCATTTGTCACCATGTCTGTCATGTTCTAACAAGTATGTAAGTGTGAAAGTGACGCATGACATGACAGGTAATAAAAACGCGACCTTGATACCGCTGAAGCATGATCTATGATTTTAGATAATTTTTTCATGTCTCCTCATGCCATTAAGTATACCATTAGATACACATATGTGGTTTCCTAGTCAAGAGATAAATATTCAATTACTTACAATCCTCATATTTCTATAACTGCATTCATCATTATTATAACTGTATTATTATATGTATTTGTTATTAGCAACAGGCACTACTAGCATAATTCATTTAAGTAGTACCTGACGCCAATTTAGATTATTCTCGCAGTAATTCCACTTCTGAACTTTAATTATCATACAGTATCTAATACCTACTTCGGCATGGACAACAACGGTTGTCATACTTAATTAAAAAAAACCGGACAAGTGCGAGTCGGACTCGCCCACCGAGGGTTCCGTACTTTTTAGTATTTGTTGTTATAGCGGCAACAGAAATACATCATCTGTGAAAATTTCAACTGCCTAGCTATCACGGTTCATGAGATACAGCCTGGTGACAGACGGACGGACGGACGGACGGACAGCGGAGTCTTAGTAATAGGGCCCCGTTTTTACCCTTTGGGTACGGAACCCCAAAAATATCCGATAGATTACGGGGACTTGAGCCCGCCGTTAGGGTGAATGGAAGGGAAATTAAAAAAAACTATTTTTGTTTGAAATAAATACTATAATATTAATATTATATACTTACGAAGAATAAGTGACCAAGGCCTCCAATGCCCAGGGCTGGAACTGAACCATCATCCTCTGTTATCGCGGCAGGTTCCGAAGCCCCTCGGCCACCCGGGCCCCGGCGGCATGGGTGGATGGAAATATAGTTATTTGTACAACAAGAGATCAAAGTTTGATATTTCTTCGAGTGCTTATTTTGAATCCCGTACAAGCGAAAGATTCTATAATAGATTCACGAGCGTAGCGAATTTTCACCTCAGAAGTGAGAACATATTAGACAACCCGAACCTGAAAAATGTAGGTATTAAATCCTTCTTCATCACTTATTCACTTATGTTTTCTGAAGATATTCTAACAATTAAGTTTAAATACCGCAATCAAATACAAAAACAAAACGAAATAAATTTCAGTAAAATAATATGGAAGTAAGAAACATCAGTTGACACTTCAATAGACAACTTTTTTTTGTAAAAAAAAACTTTGCAAGATACGATCCGAATTGTGGATTATATTCGTCAACCATAGTAGAGATTGTTAAAGGTAAAATTATTTATATTTTGCGTGATTTTCTGTGCATTTTTTTGAGTTCATATTTTAGTTGTACCTACCTACCTCACCATACGTAAAATATAGTGTTTTTTTATCAAATTTCAAAGTTTATTTTCATTCATTAATTATTAAGTATTCATGCTCGTACGTGATTTGGAACGATGCGTTCTGACGTTTTTCGGGGGTCGGTTTATAAACTGACCATATACCGTTGAATGTCGTTTGTACTTTTTTTGACTCTTTCTTTTTGCTAACGACGTGAAAGGGACAGAGAGAATAGAATCCAAGTATTTCGAACTTGTATTAGGCCCCGCATGTTGAAATGACATATGAATATGAAGGTCAATTGAATGTCATTTTGTTTCACTCAGTGAGCAAAATCGCATTATGCTCACTGTTTTTAACACATTCGCTGCGTTACGGGAAGCATTTGGCCGTATTAGACTTTCCGCCGGTGCGGCAGCTATCTGCGCTTGTCTTACCCCCGGTGCGGCGGTGGTTTTTTTATGTTCTCGTGTGAGTAAGAAGAAGATGACTATACTCCCGATATTCTTACTTCAAGTATATTCTATTTCAAAAGAAAAAATGTACGGGAAGTATTTTTGCGTAACGCACTAAAAGGTATTTTTATTTCTTTAGCGCGGCACGGGTACCGCACCGAAAGGTGGGTACGCAGCGCTCAGATAGGTCATAGTGCTGCGCATTTTTCACGTTTCCGCATCGATACGACATACGACTCTAAAAGTCCGACACCTTTTTAAAATTATATGAGGATGAATAATGTTTAGTTTGAACACAGTACAGTCACGATAACGATAATAAATATTTTATTTTAGTATTTATTTATTTTATACTTTATTGCACAAAAGAAATAACTTAGTGTACAAAAGGCGAACTTAATGCCATGAGGCATTCTCTACCAGTCAACCTTAGAATATTTTGTCGATTATAAAAGTCGTTATCGATTCCTTAGTATCCCATCACTAGTGTTATATACGGCCTGTGCGGCAAGGGAAGTATATTCCCGTAAAATTAAGGGTTTTGAAAAATGCATATATCTTTTAGAATTTTGTACAGATCCGCGGGCGACAGCAGCTGTATATACACAAGGATCTAGTCTATTGATCAGAATGACTTTTAGTTCAAATAGATAACATTCCAGATCTGTAGGGACCTTTAAAGTCAGGACATGGTACGGGAAAATTTGCCGTGCCGCAAATTTGGCTTTTTCAATACGGGAAGTATATGACTCGTAACGCACTGGCAGTAAGTTTGGGTTTTGCGCTGCCGCACCGAATGTGTTAAGTAGCAAAGTACCCTTGTTCGAGCTGCTGTGGTGCAAATTTAATTTGTTCTAATTGTATTTCATTGGTATTTAGGCAATGAACCTCTTCAATGGTCGTTCGTCGTCCTGCTTAGGAAAAGGGAAGGACTATCAATATGTAGGTATTGGACTGGTATTGAATGAAGATGGTTCAAGTTCTATAAGTACATTAGGTTTTATCTGTATACAAACTGCTTACCTATAATTGTCCATATGAATAAATGACATTACGTCCATTACTACCTATATATCTACAATAAAACATATAAAGGTTTTTCATTGCAAGGAAGGCTAAATACCATTCGTTTTCCTATCAACACATCCGTTACAACAACATCCTATGAATTGCCGGTGGCTCTTTACATTTAAGTATAATAGAGGCTAAGTAACATGTTTATTTATAGTGTAGCTTACACTAATACCCGCCCAATAATTGTAGGTAGGTACTCGCTGTTATGTGAACTGTTTATGTCCGTGTCCGTACACAGACAGACCCACGAATTATACACATTAGCATGGAAAGCTGCAGTTACCGTTGTTGAGGCGCAAATGTTCTCGAAAACAGCGTACCTTGTAATGCCTATAATAGTGCAGTCGGGAACCATTATTCACTGCGATTTGAATACTACAGATGTATTGCATAATTGTTTTCCATCGTGATTTCTCGGAAACCCTCGTATTTGTCATGATACTTCAGTCAACCTCAATACTTTTTGTACCGGGACTGACTGAAATAGCGTTCACGTTCTGTACCTACACGTTCGCACTTTTCCGTGAAAATACGATGAAAAATGTAATTATGCACTACATCTTACGTAGGTATTGGAAATTTGTATTTATTCGTAAATTCATCACACTAGTATAAAGAGTACAAAAATTTCCATAAGCACAACAATTAGATTCTAGACCAGAGGATCATTTAACATAGCAACTAGAGACTAAAGAGTAACATTGAAAATACCATTTATGTTGTAACCTTCGTAATACGTAGGTACGTACTATTACATGCAACTACATAGGTAATAAAAGAGAGGTATGGAGATATTTGCTTTAACAGCATGTTGAAAAGTATGTCATTGTCAAGAGCGTTTTGCAATAAGTTAATGTCAAGATAAATGGAATCTGCAAATATTTGATGAGTTCAAATTGCCTTCGGTGGATTATAACAACAGAAAGAATTGAACGGCTATTTCTCAAAAAAGTGGCACCGCCACCAGAAATAGGTTTAAGTTACTTTTTTTTAGGGTTACGTACCTCAAAAGGATAACCGGAACCATTATAGATAGGATCACTTTGTTGTCCGTCCGTCCGTTTATCCGACCGTCCGTTCGTCCGTCTGTCTATCAAGTCAAGACCCTTTATCTCAGGAACGCGTAGAAATTGGTATCGAGTTAAAACTCAAAACAGTGTTGTGCAATGTAATAGCAGACAAAAAGAAAATGATAATTAGTCGAAAACTATACTAGGTCAAGCAGAACTTGTCAGTAGAAAAAGGCGGCAAATTTGAAAAATGTAGGCGCGAAAGGATATCGTCCCATAGAAAATTTGAATTTCGCGCCTTTTTCTACTGACAAGATTTGCTTGACCCTCTATTATATAACTTTCGATATTGGATCTTTTTTTATAATTCTTCTTCATTACTTACTGACATTGTTTCATAATTAACTGTAACCTTTACTTAAATAATATTGGAAGTAAAAAAGGACATATAAACCGCCTTTTTTACTGACTCGCGGAAATTCTTATAAAAATGTAGAACCATATTCATGTAAGAAATACAACAAGTTTCATCATCATCATCATCAGCCTACTCTGGTCCACTGCTGGACATAGGCCTCCGCCTTATTTTTTTTAATTTTAATTTTAATTTTTTTGACTCCTTGTCCATCTCGTGGCGATAGGGGTGGGGGGTGGGGGGGAGAATTTGGCCCTACCCACTAAACCCACTCCGTCGTTTCACCCTCTTTGCCGTTCGTGAGGGCGCACTGGGATCGATTACATTCCACCACAGCGCCCTCCGATTCGTGAGGGCGCACTGGGATCGAGTTTGTGAGGGCGCACTGCCTACAACAAGTGTACAGCACTATAATTGTAATTTTGTATCCTGCCTATTATTTCCAATCAAAGCTACATCTAAACCCATGTCATCTAGCAAAAAAAATAACTTTTCTATAAGATGATCTTCTTCCCAGAGTGTACTAGTAGCCCATCATTCGGACTTTGTTTTTGATTGTGACCGACTACTTGGTTCGTCATGGGCGGCAGTATGCTATAGAGCTTCAAGCAATCAAACAAAACCAAGTGACCCCCAATTTTTTATTTTCTTATTGACTGCTGCTCACGCACACAACTGTGCTCAGATCTACAGCACCTTGAAGCTGTGAAAAACCAAACTTCTAAGTTAACGTAAAAATAAGATACGGCCGTTTAAGCCGCAAAAAACGTATATTTCGACACTCCCAAGGGAATCAAAATTTATAGGGTACTTCCCGTTGACCTAGAACTATAAAATTTGGCAAGTAATATATAATATATCGTCTTACACTATAAATACTTACAGGGACAATCTGATACTATTAACTTGTAAAAAACAGTTTAATTTGTACGGAACCCTCGGTTGGCGAGCCCACTCGCGCTTGACCGGTTTTTTCACTAAGTACAATTTATAAAAATAAATTATTAATACATATTTTCTACACTTTTTGCTTTGAAATAGAATCAATGAATATTTAGGTAATAGGCACCTGTCCAAATTTTCGTTTGAATTTTTATAATAATTTCTCGCTAACCTGCCTCTATTCTTGATATCTTTCATACGCCTATAATCTTCTTAAACAATTACCTATAATGTATCTTCCCTTCAACATTTTCAATGGTTTAATTTGCATCCAGCAGTGGGACACAGTGGGCTCTGAATAATAATATCCCAATTAAAAAGATACGAAATGCAACTTTTTTTGTGAATATTCAATTTTTATTTCACGGTGGCACATTTTTGAGAACGAGCTACACATTAATTTTTAGGGTTCCGTACCCAAAGGGTAAAAACGGGACCCTATTACTAAGACTCCGCTGTCCGTCCGTCCGTCCGTCTGTCACCAGGCTGTATCTCATGAACCGTGATAGCTAGGCAGTTGAAATTTTCACAGATGATGTATTTCTGTTGCCGCTATAACAACAAATACTAAAAAGTACGGAACCCTCGGTGGGCGAGTCCGACTCGCACTTCTCCGGTTTTTGTCTCTCCTGGGGGCCCAGTCAAGTGATAATTGTCTATAGACAATGCCAATCAAATCTTGAATACTGAATATATATCCATATTATAGAAATGAGAACTTGACTTTTTATCGCATGTCTTTCTTTCCTCATTGTTTTGCTAGGCCCGGAAAGTTAAATTTTCATATGTGTAAATAGCCAACTAGAAAATCGTTTGATCCATTCCAGGGCTGGAAAATATTTATTTCTTAGGTATGTATCTATATACCACTTATTCTGTAATGATTTATGATTCAATGAATGACAATGATTGTTTGTAACCGTGCAGGGCATTCCCGAGCTGGACGTGCCGGGCATCGAGCCACTGAGCCTGGGGCAGATAGCGCTGGCGCGCGGCCCGCAGGGCGCCAAGCTCACCGCCGTCGTCAACGACGTCAAGGTGCAGGGGCCCAGCAACTTCATCATACAAACACTCAAGTCAGTCTAACATTTAATACTACCTTCTGCCAGCGACTTTGTTTGTCTAGAACAGTGGTCAGTGATTAGAGACAAGTCGTGAAAAAATATTGCCAGGGTGTACCTACTCTTACCACCTTAGGAAGTTATTATGTGGAACCGTAAGCATATATCTTAAATAACTCTTGTGACTTGAATGTGTAGGTAATCATAAGTTGTTAGAGTTAGACCAAGATAAGTCTGCAACGTATGAGGAAATTAAAAGACTGGCACAAGAAATAAATTATTGGCGATTACTCCACCGACAAGAGCAAAGTTCTTAAGTTATGATCTTATGATGATAATGAAGTCTGTAACGATTATGATAGCATACGCAGTTTAAGTGTTATTTATACGACATAATTTCATAGAAGCTTGACGTTTAAAATAACACTTGCACTGCGTGTGCTATCAAAATCGTTGCAGACTTGTCTTGGTGTAATTCTAAGTATGTACCTAAAAATTTAAGTTGCAACTTGAAACAGTACCTACAGCTGACTTTTAAACCTGTACGAGTATCCAACATGTGTCGGTCAGTTAACCAATATGAGCAGGTACCTACGAGTGGTTCAGTCTGGTCCTTAGATACGCGACTAAAATACGTGATTAGATTCATCATTGCTTCATAGCCACTGATTTGTATTCTACCAACTAGACCTCCTCTTACAAGTAGGTAGTTAGTATGCATTATACAATATATACATATGTAGGACTAGGTATATATTTATAATCAAGGTCTGGTTTTAGGTTTACCTGCTTCTGACCTCCGGCCTGGGTCTGCCGGGCAGGCAACCTAGCCTGACAACCTCGTTCTGCATTATGTACTAAGAAATCATGAAATCCATTACATTATATAATTCATAAATTATAACTAGCGCCGCCACTTATTTCCGTTGGAATAGGACCTATGGAAAACCTCATTTTTGTACGCATTTTTTTTATGAAATCACTTGATAACCTTGCAAAATCACTTGTAACATGCGCTATTATTGTGTGTCGTTTCAGGTCTGATTTAAACAAGAACCGGTTCGACTTCAAGTTGCTGCTGCCGCGGTTGGACTTCCACGGGAAGTACAAGATGGACATCCAAGTGTTGCTGCTGCGGCTGCAGGGCCGCGGCAACATCACGGGCACCTTCAGTAAGTAAACACTATTATTTGACCTTCTTATAATTATAGGGTATATTGTTATGTTGGACCATATTTGAGGCAACCCCGAAAATGCGAAAACGTCTTGCATTTCGGCGACACATATCGTTAATTATAAGCAACTGTTTCGTATCAGTATTAGTGAGGTTAACGTTAATTTTCTAGTCATGTTGCAAAAAAAAAGTTATTAATTTTTTTACGACATGCATGGTCACGCTAAAAACCGATATTTGGTGTCAAATTGAATGTCATTACTGTCATCACGGTCTGGTTACTTCTGAAAACTCGTATCTCACTCAAGTTTGATAGTTTATTTTTTTCGTAATCAAAATGCCATTACGGTTAAAGAGGTCTTATGTTTATTAATTAGGTCCCGTAGGGTGACCATGATTGTTGAGAATTAAATCTGCTCACGTCTCATGAATCATCCTGTATATCCAAGTACTTAATTGAACACGTCAGAATTATTAAAATATAAGAAATTAAAGCGAAGCGAACCTCTTTAATTGTTAAAAAACTTGCATTTTTAGTGTAATATAATACGTTTGTTCGGTATCCTTGCAGAAGACTACGCGTGCAACGTGACGATGCGCGGGCACAAGGAGACGCGCGGCGCCGACGAGTATCTCAAGTTCGACCCGTTCAAGGTGAAGCTGCGCGTCGGCGAGTCCTCCATCTACCTCACCAACCTGTTCGACGGCGACCCCGTGCTGGGGCCCGCCACCAACCGGGTCATCAACGACAACTCACAGCTGTTCCTCGAGGAGATCCGACCAGTGCTCGAGCGCTCCCTAGCCGATCTCTTCACCGAGATGGCCAACAAGATCACTTCCAAATTTACCTACAAGGAGCTGTTCCCATAGCAGCGCTGCCCACTCTCTAACCGGAGGGCTTCTAGCTAAGTAGCAATATCAAAGATGTGATGTATCTTTAATTATATTTAACGTATTTACATAAATAAGTACCTATAGTGACTCGGGATCGAAAGAAAGTTAGTTTAAGTAATATAAAATAAGATGAATAAAATTTAAGTTATACACGTCCTGTACATTAATCTACGGGACAGTTGCACCAACCATTTTGACAGACTGATCAACATCAACCAGCAGTAAAGTTTGAAACATCCCAATTTATCGAACGTTTTAACAGCGAGATAGCTGGTTTGTTAGTGCACACCGTTGTATGGGGACCTTGCACTTTGAGACTATGCGCTGAAACTTGGCACAGTTGGTTCTTAGCTGGTCTTGAGCAGATACAGACCGGGAGACATCGAGAGCCACCTCTTATTTAGTGGGGGGAGGGGGGAAGTTCGACGCTGCCGCGCTTCACTTGGAGCAACATTTCTCTAAAACTATATCTATTAGGGCATGTGATATATCATTTTCTGATAAATTAAGGATGAGGAATCTATTTTTAGAACAAAAACAATGCACTTTCTAACAAAAAAAACATAAAGTAGAAAAGACTAAAAAACGCATTTTTGATTTTTTTATAATTACCATTTTTTTTAAAGTGTTGCAGGAATCTAAAAACAAAAAAGATAGTCGTAAAGCTACACTTATTACGTTTAAAAAATATATAGTTTATTATAAAAATCTGTTGATAAATGGGAGATAAAAAAGAATATTAAGCGTGGGTAAGAGTAATCTCATATGAAGGTGGGAAGGTTACTTATAATTTGTTCTACAATCTTTATTTTTTTTTAGTTTTTCGTAAATAACTCGTAAACGGTAGCCCACAGCAAAAAATATATTTTACGTAAATAATCTGTTTCAGATTTCTTATAATATAAGTGCTCCTTTTTTTCGCTAGGATCAATATTAAAGAAAATATTGAAGGGAGAAAATAAATTCAAAGGTCCCCTTTTTTAGTCATTCGTAAATAACTCGTAAACGATGGCCAATAGCAAAAAATGTTTTAATACATGAATAATTTACATAAAATTTCCTACAAAAACGGTCATTCAAACTTTTTCGCTAGGATCAATATTAAAAACGATATTAACGAGAGAAAATAAATTCTAAGGTCCCCTTTTAAAATATTGATCCAAGCAGCGTCGAACTTCCCCCCCTCCCCCCCACTAAATGAGAGGTGGCTCTCGACGGCTCCCGGTCTGTATCTGCTCAAGACCAGCTAAGAATCAACTGTGCCAAGTTTCAGCGCATAGTCTCAAAATGCAAGGTGTCGTGCACTAACAAACCAGCTAAGAGACGCTTTGGTGCAACCGACCCTAAGCTCGGTCTAACTAAATACTTACCCCCTTATTCTTACGTGCTACAAGCCTCTATTAACTAATAGGTAATGGTTTGTCTATATCTGTCATTTTGACTTGGGTATTTGTAAGAAAGGGATAAAATATAATTTAACTAAATCAGGCCCGTAAAGTTTTATGAATAAAGGTGACAGTCCATTTCCAACGACAGCAGCACTACCATTCATTTTACTATAGAAATTGACAATAACACCGACGCGTTCGTACTAGTATGCAGCTGCGGTCAGAAATGGAATGTTACCCTAAGGGGGTTACTCGAGTATGCTATAAGTGGAATCCATTACTTTGCACCGATTACGAAGTTGACGTACTTGAAGCTTAATATTTACTTAAACTTACCTATTTATTGAGGTAGTTTATTTGGTGGTTTGTAGGTTAATTGTTTAAGTACCTATGTATACGATAGAAGCAAATCATGATTCTATTATTTTTATTTAATTTATCTAGGAACTTATAATAACAGTCGTATTCATAAATATGTATGTATACATTTGTACCCAATTGATTAAAATGAAGAAATGTATACATATTTATGAACTCGACTGTACCATCAATCTTGTAAAAACTCAAAACAATTTTACTAAAATAAATGCAGGAATTTCTTAAAATTGGAAATCATTACCATTCCGTAAATGAATGGTACAAAAATATAAAGTTGAGTATGAGTATGATGAATGTTCCCTCTCCATAAAGTCCTTTTTGTCTATACAAACATAATTCAATTGTGGTCTAAATCGGAAACCTAATCATGACATTGACACTTTGCGACAGTAAGTTACTGTTAGCAGGAGATCTAAGGTCCGGTTTTCTTAGGGGACCTTGCATTTTGGAGACAAAGCAAACCGCTTGGAACAGGTGTTCCTGGGGGTGACCTGAGCTGATTAAGCCCGGTTGCCAAGAGGTTCCCCCCAGCAGGTGGGCAAGGGAGGGGGGGGGGGGGGGGAAAGTGACTCCGGCGCGCCTCACTCTAAGCTTTATATCTGCATACATCTCGCAACTATATCAAGTTTGGTGTCATTTTCGTATAATTCGAGGATGAAGAATTCATTTCTGTGACTAAATTTTCACTCACCCATACAAAAAATACGAAAAATTCAAAATTCAAAAAAAATCTCTTAATTTTTCTTGTCGAAAATCCTGTACAAAATTTATACTATGAGGATTTGCTCTAGAAAAAAAATATCTGTGAATAGCCCAGTTATCCTACTATACAGAATAGTAAACTGGTCAAACATTTTTTTTCATAACTCTGTTAAAAAAAATGTTTTGTGTCGCGCGGCGTACCTGCATTGTAAGAGCGGTATGCAACGTTTAGGATTTTTAAGTATGTTTAGATGATTTCTGATAAGTTGTTATTCTTCTGGTGGTAGATTACATTAATAAATTACTTCTGGACGTGATATATATACAAATATAAATTAAATATATAAATAAAGATGTTGGGAAAACTTTCGCTAATAAAGTTAAGTATTATAAATGTGATAAAATTAACATAGGAGATGTTTGACAAAAAATGCGGGTTAAAATAAGACATATATTGTTCGTAATTGCCATTACATGCCCATGGGACTGTGCATTTTAGGTTTTTTTTAACGCAGTTGCACCTCCCTGCGCATTTTGTTTTGCAGCGGCAACGAATAAGCTCTAAACAAGCAGCAGCCGCCGCAGGTAGGCTTGTCCATATGGGCTCCGAATAACCATGTTGTTTGGACCAGCCCCAGTCAGCAGGGCATGGTGGCTGTTGCTGAGGGGCTATAATCTGTCCCCAAACATAGACCAAATCCTACACCGGAACATGCGACACAACTAGGTCCACACACACACAACACAACAGGTAGGTCTAGGTAGGTATATGTCTTTTTGTACAATAAAGAGTTTACTACTACTACTACTACTACTACTACTAGGGCTTGCAAATATTCGAAACTTCCAGGTATTCGAATATTCGACTTTTACTGACGAGATATTCGAATATTCGAATAATTATTCGAATATTTTAAAAAAATAAGAAAAGGAACGAAAAATCGGTTTATTATCGTTTTATTCAAAAGCTTTTTTCACATATTGCTAAAATTAATGATATTTTGCAGAAATCCACTTATTGACTAGATTTTATCATCCTACTCTGAAATACCCACGTTTATAAAAGCAAGTAAGTACCTAAAACGCAAAAATTAGACATTTTCAATATTTCTTGATAAAACTTTTTATTATAAATGCGTCGTTGCGTGAATTAATATAACTTTAACCATCCAAACACGTATGTAAGAGAGAAAACATTTTAGTACGTAATCACTAATCATTTTCTGATTTAAATTAACTTCTTGTCGTTAAGAAGCCTGTAAAATGGCCTTTAATTCCATTGTATTTTGAATCTTTATTGACTTTATTAGTCTTGGCAAGTTTAGTTTTGATTCCTAATGGTCGGCTGTTATATAATAAGTTATATAATTGATATTGGAATATTTAAGAGAAAAAGTTGGCTGACTACGGGGTGGATTATTCGTTAGCTAAAGGTGCATGGTTAGATTACCTAGTTCGGTAGGTTTGGTATGATCAAATTTGTGAATTGCGATAAAGGGCAAGGTTTAGACTTCGAATATTCGCTTAAGGTACGCTTTTACTCAATAAACAAAATGATCCTTTATCTTAAAACTTACGTAAAGTTACTTGTACCTAGAAAAAGCATTAGCCGCACCGTAATAAAACATACTTTTTGATTTCGTTTCCTTTTGAAATTGAGTTAGGTTCTTAGGTTTAACTGTATTCGCGAAGCCTATTGAGAGGAATACAGTAAAAACATTATTTCCTTCGCATTTGAGTACCTACGGTTCCTCATTCACTGTTAATACCCGGCAAAATACACAGAAACTGTAACTATAACGGATGAAAATAGATTTTACCTAGTAATAAAAAATATTCGAATATTCGAAACCTGAGCGGCCGAATATTCGAATATCAAAACAGGTCGAATATTCGACATATTCGAATATTCGAATTGCAAGCCCTAGACACAACTGAAAACCGCCGTGTCGCCGAAATGTCAACCTGGTTGACAAGGTGCAGAAAACCCTAGAGGAAAAGCAAACCGCTCTATGTGCGTTCCTTGATGTTGAAGGTGCTTTCGACAATACACCCACAGAGACCATACTCAATGGTATGAAATCAAAGGGAGTAGACGAAACCACCAGATGGGTACATAGCATGCTCTCGAACAGAGTAGCCACTCTGACCATCAATACTATATATAGAGCATGAATTTTATACCACTAAAGGGTGCCTACAAGGAGGCGTTTTATCCCCACTATTATGGACCCTAGCGGTGGACCAACTTCTTGCAATCATGTCAGGCCAAGACTTTGATACACAAGGATATGCCGACGACCTTGTAGTCATCGTCAAAGGCCCTTGCCTCAACACAATATCCAACCTAATGCAAGGAGCTCTAAACACAATATTCAAATGGTGTAGAGAAAATGACTTGTCCATTAATCCGAGCAAGACTGTAATAGCCATTTAACCATTCACAAGGAAACGGAAGCTCGATAAACTCACAAAACCAAGACTTAATGGACAAATAATACCGTTCTCGGCAGAGGTCAAGTATCTAGGGGTCACCTTCGACCAAAAGTTAACTTGGAACCCTCACCTGAGAAACATTATACAAAAAGCGAAAATGGCCATGTGGTCATGCTGTCGAATGGCAGGAGCAAGATGGGGCTTAAGACCTAAATTGCTATGTGGTTATACACAGCGGTAGTGAGGCCAATTGTCACCTACGCCTACGCAGTCTGGTGTAACAAAACCAGCCAAAAGACAGCAATAGACACTCTAAACAGCCTGCAACGCACGGCTTGTTTAACAGTAACAGGCGCCTACTTCTCGACACCGGGAGCGGCCCTAAATGCACTGCTGGACATCATACCACTCCACTTTCAGGTGCAAAAGGAGGCCAAGTGCGTCTACAGAATATGCACGCTAAACAGGCCAAAATGGCGCTCTCAGGCATTAACCGATCTAAAGGCCTGGGTTTTTGCGAATAGAACTCTTAGCATACCCACTGATGACACGCGCACCGAATGTCACCTCACCAAACTGTACACAGTAGAAATACCTCCTAGAGACAAATGGATCAACAACCAAATGTACGTCGAAAAGGGAAGCCACATCTGGTATACAGATGGTTCCAAGAAAGGCAATGATGTAGGAGGTGAGAGATCTAAGCTCAGAGCGCTAGCTAGCATGGGCACACTGGCCTCAATCTTGCACGCAGAAGTCTTCGCCATCAACAAATGTGCGGAGATCAATCTGGATAGAAACCTAAGACACCAGCATTTCTACATCAACTCAGACAGCCAGGCTGCTCCGCTGGCACTAGAATCCCTTGAGTCAAACTCAAAACTAGTCCAGAACTGTAAAACAAACCTAAATGCACTGGCTTACTCCAACAAAGTTACACTTAGATGGGTACCAGGGCATTCCGACATTAACGGAAACGAAGAAGCGGACGAACTTGCTAGAAAGGGCGCAGACACACCCCTGGTCGGCCCAGAACCGTTCTGTGGAAGCACAAAACGAGATGCATATTCTCTGCTCAGCAACTTAGAAAAAACGAGAGCAATCGATTGGTGGAAGTTCGTTAAAGGACAAGAACACTCGAAAGCTCTGATCAAAGGGTTCAACAGCAAAACTGCTAAGGAGCTTTTAGGACTCAAAAGGCACAAAACCTGCGCGGTGACCAGAATACTGACTGGACACTGCAAGTTGAACAAACATGTTTCAAATTGGCAAGAAACAAATGCGACATGCAGGTTCTGTCAGGAGTCAGAGGAGACTGCAATGCACATTCTCTGTTCTTGTGGACCACTAATGTCAAAAAGAAGTACCTACATAGGGCGACACGTAGTGCAACCCTATGAGGTACAAAACATTACGGCCCAAAGAATCTGGAACTTTCTGGATGCAACGGGCATTAGTAATGAACATAAAGGGCCGTCACAATAGATCAATGCTGGTCAATGCATCACTCAAAGGCCCACAACACCACAATAATAATAATAATGTCCCGCGGGGGCAGCTTGTTGGGAGCTGACGGTGAGTGGCGACACCGCGGACCCCTATTCCAGAGGGCCCTGTCATCTGGCCCTCGCCTCTGTGCTGACCTTGATTGGCCGGCCAGAATGGAGTCGCAACAGCGGGACCTATGCTCCAGGTTGGAAGTGTAAAATGTCATAAAGCCGGCGGCCTGCTGAACGGATTACCGGGATCTGGCTACCGCAGACTCACATCTCGACAACCTCACAGCCACTCCAAAGTGTTGCCCTGTTGTCGCATTGTGCGTGCGGCCATTGCGGGGCCCACTCAAGGAGTTGGCGAGTCACCACCTGTCATTTACAATTTTGAGACTGATTGTCACGGCAGGTGTCCGCTAGTCTCTCCCATAGCCCATTATCCAGTCCATCCAACTTTCAAATCTATAGCCCATGACCTTAGTTCCCATCGCAGCACAAAATTGCTGCACTGCAATAGTCTTTGCACCTGGCGGGGACCATCTCCGGATGTATCACATTGTGCGTTCGGGGATAGTATCCACCACATGTATCCCTTGCTTTTAGATTAAAGTGCCTTAAAGGGACTCTGCGCTGTTGGCTTCGGCCCCACGTACGCCTCCCAAAGGTCCGGGACCCCATGGTCCCGAGATATGGAAAAGACATACAAATAATAATGTTAATTTTATCACATTTATAATACTTAACTCTGTTGGCGAAGGTTTTCCCAACATCTATATTTATATATTTAATTTATATTTGTATATATATCACGTCCAGAAGTAATTTATTAATGCAATCTACAACCAGAAGAATAACAACTTATCAGAAATCATCTAAACATACTTAAAAATCCTAAACGCTGCATACCGTTCTTACAATGCAGGTACGCCGCGCGACACAAAACATTTTTTTTTAATAGAGTTATGAAAAAAAATGTTGGACAAGTTTACTATTCTGTATAGTAGGATAACTGGGCTATTCACAGGTATTTTTTTCTAGAGGAAATCCTCATAGTTTAAATTTTTTAGAGGATTTACGAAAAAAAAATTAAAAGAATTTTTTTGAATTTTGAATTTCTCGAATTTTTTGTATGGGTGAGTGAAAATTTAGTCACAGAAATGAATTCTTCATCCTCGAATTACACGAAAAAGATACCAAACTTGATATAGTTGCGAGATGTATGCAGATATAAAGCTTAGAGTGAGGCGCGTCGGAGCCACTTTTTCCCCCCCTCCCCTGCCCACCTGCTGGGGGGAACCTCTTGGCAACCGGGCTTAATCAGCTCAGATCACCCCCAGGAACACGTGTTCTAAGCGGTTTGCTTTGTCTCCAAAATGCAAGGTGGTGGACCTTAGATCTCCTGCTATTATGTACGATTTAGCATTTATCAAACTGCACAACGGGACTTAATCGCGTATTTAAGTTTTAAGATTTACCTCCGACGTTTCGAGGACGGCGTTGTCCCCGTGGTCTCGGAGAAGACTGGCTCAAGTTGACATCAACATCTTCTAGCCGCGCGAGTTTTTCGAACTACCCGCACTTGGTCTTGTTTATCAGTTTGAACGTTTTGCGCACTAGGGATGTCACTCTGTCGACACACAACACTAACGATATTCGATTTATCGACTGTTCCTTAACTCTTTCTGCTATGGTGCGCTTAGTTTCTCCGATATAAGCGCACCATAGCAGAAAGAGTTAAGGAACATATCGCAGCTGTCAAAAATCGTCAGGTCAACAAGTCTGCGGTGGCTGAGCATTTGCTGGAGTCAGGACCAAACCACTGGATTGAGCTGCATAACCCTAAAATCCTCTCCACGGATCGCCATTTCTACAGTAGAAAAGTGCGGGAAGCCATTGAAATCAAAAAACATTGCAATTTTAATCGGGACGAGGGTTTTAAGATCTCATCCACATGGAATCCAGTCATTAGTAAATGTAAGCGGAAACGAATATCGACAGTCGATAAATCGAATATCGTTAGTGTTGTGTGTCGACAGAGTGACATCCCTAGTGCGCAAAACGTTCAAACTGATAAACAAGACCAAGTGCGGGTAGTTCGAAAAACTCGCGCGGCTAGAAGATGTTGATGTCAACTTGAGCCAGTCTTCTCCGAGACCACGGGGACAACGCCGTCCTCGAAACGTCGGAGGTAAATCTTAAAACTTAAATACGCGATTAAGTCCCGTTGTGCAGTTTGATAATGTTTAATAATCGTGAAAGTTTAAATCAGTGATTTAGCATTTGATATTTGCCAGTTGCTTGTCGGTGAATGAAAACATTGTGAGGAAACCGTGCCTAATCCCAATGAGGCCTAGTTTCCCCTCTAGATTGGAAGGTCAGATGGCAGTCGCTTTCGTAAAAACTAGTGCCTACGTCAATTCTTGGGATTAGTTGTCAAGCGGACCCCAGGCTCCCATGAGCCGTGGCAAAATGCCGCGATAACGCGAGGAAGAAGGGAGTAGTATACCGCGTGTGGCCTGTAATACGAGCAAAAAATTAAACTGTAGGCTGTACTCCTCATAACTGACCAACATTCGTCCAGCAACTTTTAAAAATAACTTGTGATTTGATTTTTAATACATTTTAAAGTTTATTCTAAGACGCAATGTATTGCGAATTTTATTATGTTTAAGGCATGACGTCAATCACAAATGACATGCCATGGCGATGGCGTCCATTGAAGATAATATTTATTTTGTATGAAAAATAGGAAGTCTAAATACTTCATAATTTTTAAAAGTTGTCGAACAAAAGTGTCATCGTTTGAGGAGTACAATCTATGTTTTAATTATTTGCTCGTGTTACAGGCCACACCCGGTATATATAGTATTGCTTATTCTAATTTTATTGTCTCCGCTAATACCCAAAGGTTGTCTGCAAGAGATCGCGCTTAAGAAACACCGCCTGTTGTTGTTACCTCTATCCAATTGTCTTTATTTGTTTCTATACTTTTATTGTAAACTCACCCACGTCCACCCACAAGATGGACAGACGACCTTGTTAAGGCCGTCGGAAGTCGCTGGATGCGGGTCGCTTCCAACCGGTACGAATGGAGGTCCAAGGGGGAGGCCTATGTTCAGCAGTGGACGTCTTATGGCTGAGATAATGATGATGATGATTGTAGACTGTGTGAGGTGTGCAATATAGAGTATTGTATTGTATTAGAAACAGTAAACTTGCTCTTTATAACTTCAATGAAAAATGATCTTAATTATAGTAATTAAATACTTTTCCTAGGTACGTCTTTAGTACCTACGGAAGATCGAACATTCGCGCCTACATTTTTCATTTGCCGCCTTTTTCAACTGACAAAGTTGGTTTGCCAAACTAAATATAAATGAAAAAGTTAAAGCTTTTCAGGTTGTGTGTCATGTCGTAGTGTCGTAACAACACCAAGATGAGTAAATGTAGGTAGAGTTTGCGAGTGTTATAATTATAATATAAAACTAGACCGTCAACTAACGTTAAATAACGTCAAAAGGATTATTTTTCCAGTTTGCTGAGAAAGTAAGTATATCAGGTAGGTTAAAACAAGAGCCTTAATATTAATAGTACCAAAGAGAATAGATAGTATAGAGGGGTCCTGTCATAGTACATTTTGTAGTCACAGTAAATTTACTGCCATCTATCGACACACGACTAAAACTCAAAATGAAAACGTATAAAACTATCGAAAAAATTTATATATATGGATAAATGATTTTATTATTTTTATATCATTTTGACCCATGTTCATTCACTGATACCTATGTGTTAAAATTGTTAAATATGAAACAGTGTCGTCAACGCCATCTAGCCGACCATAGGCCAAAGGTGTGTGCGCCATCTATCCGAGAATGACATTTTCTTCATTTCCGAGGCACGTTTTTTTCTTAGACTTTATTCATCTTATACGGAGTTACATATGTCTTTGATAGTACTTACCTATCCAACCCAATACCGATAATTACTTATATGGTAAAGGAACAATCCAGTGTAAAGTAGCAATTTTTTTTCGTACGTGATTTTTTTAGATAATAGCTATTTTATTACGTATAGGTAGCTTAGATTAAGGGCTACGGATGGTGCGAGCTATAAACATATAGGTACAATACCTATTCCAAAGTAGTAGTTCGTAATAGTTAGGGGAAGTCTGGGTATAGTGAACACCTTAAGCTTTGAAATGACATACCTAACAGAAAAAGTTAACGAGGAAGAAATGAAAAAAGGGTCAATAATAAGTCTTTATTTAATAAACTTTAAATTTAAAACAACACTGGCTAGTGTTGTTTAATAATTGCTGCAATTTTGACCAAAACGTAAAAAAAGATATGTTATTCGCTTTGTCCAGGGTGCCGGGCAAAGTGAAACAGGCCACCGGGCAAAGCAAATATCACTCATAAAATCTTAGTGAACTTAATAACTAAGTGAAAATTAATCAACATTTCAATAATATTAATTAGAAAAAGCTGTCACAAGTAACTTTTGATATATTTTCACTAATTTCATAAGCATAAGTCTTCATGGCATCTCTGAAGACATTTTAACACAGCCAATCCACGTTTTGATAGCCATTTCCATGACGTCTGTTAGCCAGGAACCATGATCGATCATTTTTTGATATTTATATACCATCTGTAACAAAATATTATCATAAAATAATTTACCTAATAAATTCAAAGTGAACACGCTATCCGCTTTGCCCGATCCACTTTACCCATTCAGTCAGTTAATGAAATTAAGAATTAAAAAAAAAATAACCGTTGGGTTATTTTAAAAGAAATGCGTTGTAAAAGGAAGATACTTTAATAAGCAATAGAAGCATCTTGAATTAAAATTCGAGATAATTACTATGACAAAATAACATACAATGTACTTACCTTTCAAAATCGAATATTTTGGACTAAAAACACTTTATGACTCGTCACCGACGACGCTCGCAGCGACCGCTCCCTGTAACGCTTGCCGCTCATAGAGCGAAGGATCCTGAACATCATATAGGCGCGTGGTGCGTGCGCGATTGGGAGCCCGACTTCGCTTTGCCTGGGGTGTTCGCTTTACCCGATCTTCCCCTATAGTACCTATATTAAATAATGAAATAAACGATAATAAAGAAAAAAAAAAAACTCGCCTACGTAGTAGAAGTAGTAGGTCGAAAGGAATAATTAGTTATATAAGTGTTATAACAATGTCCTTATTTATTTATAAGTAAATAAATAATAATTATACTTATGAAAATAAATCTTAACCACCTAACCATTTCACTTAGCTGTTTACTCTATTGGGCATAATATAAATTCTACATAAATCACTAATTTGTAGCTAATCGTAAAAATACTCGTAAGGACATAATGAAGAAACTAGGGAGTAGGGATGTAACGATACCGATACCGATATATCAGCCGATATAATCGGCAGGCCGATATATCGGCATCACCCATTTAAATTCAGCCGATACCACAGTTTAAAAACCGTGCGAGATACGAATGACGCTGCTAATAATTTGAATAAACTTTGTTTCCATAGCAAAAAATCTACCTAAGGTGAACTATATTTACTGATTTGGATTTACTTTTGCATTGATTGCTTGATGGTTACCTAAATAATTGTTTTCTTTGATTTTGATTTGGCATTTTTCTTTATTTGTTTTACAGTTTTTCACACTTCACAAAATCGAGTGCCTATATTATACATAAGTATGTTCTATGCATATTACGTATATAATTCCTTATTTATTTTATTTATTAACTAACTAACGTGCCATTGATATCGGTATCTGTATCGGTATCGCCGATTATTTACTTCAAAAATCGGATTCGCTTATCGTATCGGCAAAATCATGTATCGTTACATCCCTACTAGGGAGCAAAAACAGTGTACATTACATGGGTATTCAAATTCCCTATTAAATACATAGGTACATACGGAATAACTTTAAAGTTTCAAATATTTAATTAAAAAACTGGACAAGTGCGAGTCGGACTCGCCCACCGAGGGTTCCGTACTTTTTAGTATTTGTTGTTATAGCGGCAACAGAAATACATCATCTGTGAAAATTTCAACTGCCTAGTTATCACGGTTCATGAGATACAGTTTGCTGACAGACGGACGGACGGACGGACAGCGGAGTCTTAGTAATAGGGTCCTGTTTTTACCCTTTGGGTGCGGAATCCTAAAAAATAGCCTATTCTATAAATTGCATACAGTAATTTTATACATTTCGCGTTTGCGTTAAATCCGGTAGTTCTGATTTTTTGCAGACGTGTTTATGATGAAGGTCCTGAGAAGGCACTATCAAAAACTAGTCCTTTAGGGTTATAATCGCCTAAATCTAAAAGAAAACCGAAATTTTCGCGGGATTTTCGGTATTTGACAAAGTTGCGTTCGGCGCTCGAAGTCACTAACTTGTATTATTCATTGGGCCAACATCATAAATAAGTCTGCAAAAATCAGAACTACCGGATTTAACGCAAAAGAGCCAGGTTACAAAATTTGACAAAGTTACTGGATTAAGTAAGAAAGAACCCTAAACACAAAAAACCGGCCAAGTGCGAGTCGGACTCGCACACACACGAAGGGTTCCGTACCATAATCTATAAAAACGGTCACCCATCCAAGTACTGACCCCGCCCGACGTTGCTTAACTTCGGACAAAAATCACGTTTGTTGTATGGGAGCCCCACTTAAATCTTTATTTTATTCTGTTTTTAGTATTTGTTGTTATAGCGGCAACAGAAATACATCATCTGTGAAAATTTCAGCTGTCTAGCTATCACAGATCACGAGATAGGTACAGCCTGGTGACAGACGGACGGACGGACGGACGGACAGCGGAGTCTTAGTAATAGGGTCCCGTTTTACCCTTTGGGTACGGAACCCTAATAATAGGGTCCCGTTTTACCCTTTGGGTACGGAACCCTAAAAATGAAATCAAATATGTTTTTTCTTCTCTTAATGACATTATTCTACATCTACGCATTGACATAGATATCTAGGGACTGGCTTTACGGACAACAATAATGAGGCATGACAGGGGCCAGTACAGCGGTGTGACACCGGTACAACGCTGATGAGTTGGCATCACGCGAGCTATATAGGTCGCAACTAGTTGCGTTAGACTGCACGATTGGCTGGAATTCGTTAGTCACACCGCTAAACTAGTACCATTTTTAGTGCCCGTAAGGCCAGTCCATAGATATATACAGGGTGTCCCTAGCCATTGGACAAAGCCGAAATGTACATATGCATTAGGGTATTTAGAACCAGTATACAAAGTATCATAACAATCGGTGTAGCGGTTACGAAGAAATTAACAAATTACGTTTTTTTACTCTGGAGCAACCTGTATGTGTTAGCTCCTGAGGTAATAAATAGTATAAAACCTTCTTCGACCGTTTTGATTATCTTTTTTATTTATGACATTAATAAGATTCTGACTTTTGACAAATGTCATCATTGCCGCACATTTTCAAACAAATTGTCAAAAGCACTGCCAATGATTAATACAGTATGTTTCTTTTTATTGTCGATTATTGGAAATAACTTTTGTTTGATAATTTATTTATTTATCTTTTGTTCTAATTAAAAAAATATTACCGTTAGAGCATTTCTGAGAAGTAACCCTACGTGGGATTACAGGGTTTGTCCAATGACTAAGGTCACCTGTATATGCATCTACGTATCATTTATCTCATGTCGAATGTTCTTATATTCTTTAATCTACACATATATCAATTGAATATCATATACCTTCTATGATGCGTTCAAAAACTGCAAATTACGGCCAGCATAAAGTTGAAACTGTTTTGGTAGAACAAATTTCTTATTAGTGAAAATGTTATTATTGCGTAACAAAAACGAAGGATTTTGATTTGTCCTCAGTCAATTGCAATGGCGGTCGTAACACACGGTTTCTTAAAACATCATAGAGAGCTTATAATTGTGTATAAAGCAGTGTATCTAACTGTTCATAAGTAGGCATTAAAACACTCGCTTTCAGCTTGTTTCATAAACTCACACTCGTATTTTAATGCCTTGCACCAACTACGTACTATCAAGCACCATCTTTTAGCCCTCTACTGAACCTCCTACATAAAAACGTTCACTTTTTATTTTGATGATTATCACCGCTCTATATACACTCAATTAGGTATCTCGGCGGTAGGTTGGTAGATGTCGCCGAAGTATACCTACTTAGGTACTTATTGACTTCCGGCCTAATATACTTACTATACTTTTTGCTTCCGGCGCAAAAGTAAATTTATTGATCATATAATAAAAATATAAAGAAACAGCGAGTTTCATGACATTGCGATATTTGATCGGTCGGCTCATCGGCTGATTTGGATGTAAGCTCAATATTCCGCAATGTAACTAAAACTTGCATGCGAGTTCACGCGCCTACAGGACAGGAATAACTAACTAAAAATTGTTTTTCCTAGGTGCCTAGTTATTTATATTATTCGAATAAGTAGTTTACAGTATTTCCTTAAAAAAGCCTACTTAATTATAATGTTACTTTATTATATTTATTTCAGGTAGCTACCATCTACAATAAAAAGAAAAATAAACTAACTTATCTATAAAATAAAACTAAATTAAAACTAAAAACTAAAACTAAATAAAATTAAAATACGTCTAAAAAATTGGGCCCCTTTGTAATGTTTATATTCATAAATTAATGTCATCATCATCATAACTTAAGAGCTTTGCTCTTGTCGGTGGAATAATCGCCAATCATTTTCTTTCTTGTGCCAGTCTCTTAATTTCCACATACGACGCATTATTTTTTATTTGGCTGAGATAAGTGATTCTAGGTCTCCCTTCTTCTCTTGTCTTTTCAATCCTGCCTTCCAGGATATTTAGGAAAAAGTTATCATGCCGTATAAGGTGTCCTAACATCATGCCTCTCCTATTTCTTAATGCATTTAACAAGCATCGCTTTTCTCCTATCATTCTCAGGACCTCTTCATTCGTCTTCCTTTCAGTCCAGCTAATCCTCTCCATCCTCCGCCAACACCACATTTCGAAAGCCTCCAACCTCTTTCTATCTTGTTGTCTCAGTGTCCATGTCTCACTTGCATACAACGCAATGCTCCAGATAAACACCTTTATCAATCGTTTTTTGGCTATTTTTGAAATGCGTGCCTTAAGCAGATCTTTTTTGTTATTGAAGGCTCTTTTAGCCATAGCGATTATCTGTTTCATGTCCTCGGTGCATCTAGAGTCATTGGTTATTACGCTTCCTAAATATTTGTATTTATGTGTCGTGTAATATGATGGATTTGTAAACTTTAGGGCGTTTAGATTCTGTCATGATGCTTTTTGATACTGTAAGAGTTTTAGTTCTTTTGCAATTTATTTTAAGTCCGAATTGATTGAAAACTTCATCCATTTTTGAAACCAATTTTTGTGATTCACCCCGGTCATTGGCAAATGCCGCGATATCGTTAGCGAAACGTATGAAATGAATTTTGTGCCCATTTACCTTAACCCCTCCCAAATCTGACTCTATTATAAATGTTATGGCTTGCTCTATGAAAATGTTAAAGATGAGTGGTGATAATGGACACCCCTGTCTCACTCCTTGTTTGATTCTAGCTTTCCCTTTTTCTTCTCCTACTTCGATAATGGTCTCCTGGTTCTTATATAGTTCGTAAATGATCTTCCTGTCGCTGTAGTCAACTCCAATTTCATGCAGGATACCCATCATCTTCTTCCAATCCACCTTGTCGAAAGCTTTTTCGAGATCTATAAAAGTGTGTGTCTAGGTTTACCTCTTAGTCGCCTGTCAACTAAAACTCTAAGCGCTAGTATTGCCTCTCTGGTCCCTTTATTTTGCCTAAACCCATATTGATCTGATCCTAAATTTCGTTCAGCTATTGGTCGTAATCGATTCTGAATAATTTTAAGTAATTTTTTTTATGCTTGTGATAAGGCTTAAGGTTCGATGTTCTTCACACTTTAAAGTGTTAATTTTTTTGGAAGAGTTACGGTTTTACTAATTATGAAGTCTAGTGGTAACGGTAGTATACATTAAACCTATTAATGCAAAAATCTCTTGTCTCGTGGGTTCGCATTCTACATATCCAGGAGCTGATTTAAACACTGACCATAACCTGGTACTAAGTAAACACAACTTTTATAGTAGAAAACCAAAAAGGAGACAAAAGACAAAGAACCTCGATCTCAAGAATCTTAGTGATAAGAATAGCAATACAAGAGTGCAATTTAGTAATAACGTAGGAGATAAATTGAAAGAGTATAAGAATGCAGATTTATATAATAATTTAAGTATAAATGATAAGTGGAGTAAAATAAAAGACATCCAGATATCTTCAACTGGAGAATGTATAAAAAGGGAGAAAATAGTACCGAGGAAAAACTGGATGACCACAGAAATTATCGATTTAATGTAAGAAAGAAGGAAATTCAGGAATGGAAGTGATGAGAACAGTATAAACCAGTATAAAAGATTGACTAACAAAATTACAACGAAGTACCGGGAATGCAAGGAGAAGGATACTTTGGAAATGTGCCAAAAAATTGATAAATTTATTCAGAAGGGTCAAATGGACAAGGCCTACAATACTATAAGAACGGGACATAAAAAGCACACAACAAGAAGTACGTCAATTTTGGACGAACAGGGTAACATATTATTAAATAATAGTGAAATAGTAGAGAGATGGAAGATATAGGCTTTACATGATACTACTTGATTTCTGAATGTGGATTTAACTAGTATATAATCTAATTGGTAACGTCCTATGTCCCCGGGCATTTTCCATGTGTATAGCCGTCTCTTTGGTAGTTCAAAATAAGTATTGGTGATAACTAAACTATTTTCTTTACAGAACTGTACCATTCTATCCCCTCTGGTGTTCCTCTTTCCCAGCCCAAATTTTCCAACTGTATTATCTTCTTCTCCCTCTCCCACTACTGCATTAAAATCCCCCATTACTATAAGATTGTCTTTTTCTTTAACAACATCTATGATTGAGTCTAGCGAATTATACATTTCTTCAATTTCGTCATCACCATGGCTTCCGGTGGGCATGTAAACTTGTACTATTACTATATCTACAGGTTGAGCTTTAATCTTTACGGCAGTTATTCGGTCACTGTGATGAATCGTGTTATCTACCACCTGGTCCCATTTTTTGTTTAATACTATTGCCGTTCCTCTAGCACTTTGTACCTCTTCTGTGTATATAATTCTATAATCTCCATCCCAGTAATCTCCACTGCCTCCCCATCTTACTTCGCTTAATCCCACTATATCTATGTTTAATCTTTCCATCTCCATCTTCATTTCCTCAATTTTTCCATCCACTAACATCGTCCTCACATTCCACGTCCCTATCTGGCAAGGATTTCGCAGGATGACGACCGATTCAGCCTTGCGTCTGAGCCTGCCGGACTTGGACCGCCACGGCATGTTACTTCGTGGAAGCCCGTTGTCAAGAACCATATTATCATTATTTGTCATTCCTATTACTCCATTTTTGAGGAAGTTCAGTGCGGTAGTATCCTCATTTGCTTTCCGCGCCGCAGTTCAGAAGCCGACTGGTCGCCCTCTGATGTCTGGTTACAGAAGCCCTTCCGGAATCCATTTCTTCGGCCTTCTGCCAGTACTAGTATCACTGCTGCCTGATACTAGGGGAATGCTTATTTAATGGCGGCATTGATTCGCCATGTCACAAAATTGTCTTGGGATTCCAGTGTTACTTTAGTAAGTATAGGTAAACCCATCCCACTGGGTTTCCCATCACATCCTGTTAATCTTGTCGCTGTGTGGTTGGGAACTGCTTATTCAACATATTCGCAGCTAACCACCGTATCTGGTGGCCGTTCACTATCCACCGCCTGTGACCCCGTAGGTAGCCTACAGCTCAGCCCCTACTTTTGATATATAAATTAATTAAATTAAAAATATATAAATTAATGTAAAACTTACAATACATTTTCGTGTTATATTTGGTTATATTAAGAATTAGTTTCAAATGGCAGTATGTATTTAAAAATTGGCCAACACCTAGTCGCGACTGATCACCTCGCGACTGGTCACCTAGTACTCCGTACCATCGTAAGCATCGTTATGATTGGTTAAATTTTAGTCATTTGCCTGGCTAGAGACAGCGGCTTGTATATCAAAAGTTCCAAAGATACATCGTCAACGTGCTATGCTAAGCACCCTCTCGTTTTCTCACTCGATCCTTCTACGAGATGTTGGAGAGTGAGCCGAAGACAAGGAATTCTCGTTCCTGTTTGGCAGTGATAGGTACATACTCGTACCGTAGAGTTTCGTATCTTTGCCTGCGCTACCTATTTTCGCCTAGTTTGACATAAGTTGTCATTAACAAAATGTTTCTAATGTAAGCCTTACATAAAACTGCTAAATACAAAGTATTTTTTACGGGTGTCAACATTATTCGAACAATCTGCGGCTAACTTCACACAGTTGACCTTTAGTGAGGTTTTTTCGTGACACCGACCACACGTTTTTTTGAACCAGTGTTTTAACTTCAGTTTTAAACGGTGATTTGGACCCGGTAACCGGTAATGATAAACTTTTTACATGATTATATCCTATAACTATTTCTTTTTCATATGAAACTATTATTTAATGGCTAGCTTACGTTTAGAAGTCACAATTGGATAAAACATTGGTGAGGGTACTTTGCGTCCATCTTGTTGCCAAATTTCGCCTACCCCTAGGGTTGAATTTTTTGTACCACATTCATTGGTGGATGACATTACTTGTTTCCAAATTTTAATATTATCTTATGTTTGGTTATTTTAGTTTGCGCTATATGCAAATGTTTATTTCTACTCTTATCGATGTTGAGTAGGTACCAAATAGGTATTTTTATGTCTCACTTTGTGTAAATAAGGTTGATTTGCTGTCAATTACGATAATAACAACAATTTTGCAACAATTATACAATTTTGTTAAAAATAATATTTTTTTAACTTATAAACCATTACTCCCCTTTATTTGGCATGTTGGTTAATTTTTGGCAGCCCTAGCTTCATTATAGAAAATGTATGAAAACAACTTCACACCGTTACCAAACTTTGCCTACTACCCCGTTTTTTTAAAATATGCCTAGTCTGGTGTAGTTAAGGTTCATAGTATATTAGCACATTCCAAGGAGATACGACTTAACATGTGTAAGTCACAGAAAAGTAAGTATTAGCGGCAAGGCATGCCATAGGCGAAGATGGGGAAAAATACCCAAACATCGCCTATTGCCTTTGGGGCCATTTATTACCAACTCAACCAATGAAATTCTAAGTTTTAGTGGTGTATACTGATAGTTGGGAGTACTAAAAAACATTTTTTCGTCTTAACGGATTAAAATGCTTTCAAATTTGAGAGATTTTTTGGGAAAAGTGTCAAAATCCAGGCGAAGATAAGAAACTCTACGGTATTCATAAACTTTGTCTTAATTGACAGTTTAGAATTTGGAGGAATGAGAATCTGGGCTTGGATACAGGGTAATTGGTGGCGCTCCTGTATACATATTTAAATTAGTCAAATAGTCATTTATAATCGGAAAATGACATACCCTGACTTACCCCGTTTGGTCCGTATCCAGAACTTGCCCTCGTCAGTATGATTATTTTCAATTTCCGCATTACGAGTATTCTTGAGCGTGATGCGGCGATATATTCAACTACAAGCGGAACTTAACTAATAGCGGATAATAAGTAGGTATAATGCTCCTTAGGATATTCACTAGCAATATTTAGTAGGTAGATTTATTAATTGAGTTTTTTTACAGTGCTTCGTAACCTTGTATAAAAATTATTTGGGTGGCGGTCGCTTCTCAAATGTTCTCTTCTTGACAAACTAAGGATGTTGGTACCTAACCGTTATGGCTCCTCTACACGATGGGCCATCATACTGGCCCACTAAAATGGGCCAGCGTGTAGAGAGGGTAGTGGCCTCGGATGGCTTGTGGCGCGGCGGGATGGCGATGGGATGGCCGCGGTGTCGGTTTATCGTCCACACATCAAAGGTAGTGAGTGGGCCAGCGTTTGGTGCGAATGCACGTTGCCCAATCTCGCTGGTCCAGCGCTGGGCCACTGTGTAGAGGAGCCATTAAACCATTTAATACCTATTAGGAGGATGCTAAAATACAAACATGTTTGCAACATGGTGAATATTTATAAATACATAGGTAGTTACCTAAGTCTGAAGGTTATGTAAGAAATATAAAGATAGGATATTACCTACTTGGAATATTTATCAGATACATATAGGTATGTAGGTACATACCGAATGCGTTAATGTTGATCCATTCGTTTACTTAGTACCCAGTGTAAAATGTTCCTGTTATGCGACCGTGGACCGGTCGAATCTTTACGCCTAATTTTTCCTAGAATTCTGGGCACCTACATGCCATGCTCAACCGAGAAGAAAACTCGCCACATATAAATATGACGTTGAGATTCCTAACAAGTACCTAAGTTAAACACCCGCCAACGGTCGAGCGAGTGAGTGAGTGATGGTCTGATGGTAATTCGTGGAGCCAGTTTCATGTGTAAGTAAGTAAGAATGTAAAAACTATACATGTAAGCCGCCTTCAATTCTTATGAATGACAAATACATATTCATAATCGTTTATTGCAGTCATGTACTCGTACCTAACACATAATTTATAATAAAAATAATCAAATATTAATATTCATAATACATTACAGAATTTACTTACACGCTTAGCATAAAATTATTGTTAATGGTTTAAAGTCAATATTTTTATTAAATACATCTTCAATTCATGATTACATTGTACTGATCTGATGAAGAAGATCGGAGTTGGCCAGTGGCTCTCTGTGCTAACAACGCAAACTAATTGAGCTTGGGTTCGCTACAATCGTCTCGAAACGTATGTAGTTGAAACAAATAGAAAAGTACAATCAGTGATAAAAGCTTGTATCAATATTTAATTATGTATAAAAAACTTCCTTGACATGTAAAGACTATTCCTTGTATTAAAAGTTAACCTTTTATAAAACGGTCCCCAGCCCTACTGCGTGTGCGCGTCGGATATTGCAGCATAGTTCTACTTCACTTAACCAGCCAGGTCTTTGCAATGAGATTATTCTTAACGCGGTTATATAACCTGATCCATTTCACGTTCAATACGATTGCGCGATTTTATATTAGTTTTAAACAAACATAATCATTATTCTCAAACCCAAACAATCACACCGGACCTACCTATTAGGTACAATTTTTTATTTTGTTCAGCTAGACAACATTAAACACAAAAAAATTAATAAAACGTTGTAAAAAGTTTGCCATTTATAATTTTTTGCATGACTTAGTATCATGTTTGTGTAGAGTACCTACATATGTTCTTGAAATTTTTACGAAAACAAATGGAGACGATTATGCTGTGTGACATGAAAATCAAAATTTAACGACTCACTGATATACATAGTAGTCAACATCTCCATGTTTCGAATTTATACCTTATTACTTTAATTAGCAATCAACAGCTATGGAAGTTCTTTTCTCGGACAAACAAAAGTCCAGATAGTAAATATAAAAATTAACGTACTTACTTAACAGCCGAGGTCTAACTGATGATTGATGATTGATAAAAACAATCTTATGTCCTTCTCCGAGCCTCAAACTATCCGCATACCAATAGATTGATTCTTGAGGAAGGTTTAGGTGTATAATTTGTTAAGGTTTTGTGTATCCCGTGCGAAGCCGGGACGGGTCGCTAGGAGAATTATAGATCTAGTCTTAAAATTCAGTAAGTTAGTTAGGTACCATATTTTTCAACAACGAATATGAATCCTCTGCCCATTCAGAACTCATTATGTTGATGCCCTCCCATTCCCATTTCACCCCGTTGGAGATGTTTCCCGGGTCCAGGTTATAAAGCCATATGCCAAATCCCATCCAAATCCATTCAATCGATTCGATTTGTTTTTGCCTTATAAATATTCTGACTTGAAAGTTGATTTGAATAAGGAAGTGTTCTATAGAATCAACTTTCATGTCTACCTCGCAATAATGCCAAGCTAACAAAACATATAACAGAAAAAAATTGATGTACGTCGCTGCAATTAAATAATATGCAATTTGACCAATAATATACACCGTGTTTTTTTTTGATTTCCGTTAATTTCAAGGGTGCATACCTGAGCTTAAATCAAGTAACTTTCCCAAAGACACCGATATTCTAATTAACTCCATTTCGAAGATAATCAATATTTTATTTGTTTCCTATAAGGCCTCTACAAGCTTGTACACTTGCCTTAAGGCCGGTTTACATATTGATTAGTGTTTAGAATGAGTTCATACATTTGCTACTAAACTTAAGTAAAATCTCGGTCGATCGATGTTCGAATTGACATTGATATGTCACAGATTTCAATTGTTTGGTTTAGTTAAATGTAATGCTCGTGTTACAACAACGCTATATGCTACATTTAATTACTTTTTAATATTATTTTTTCTGAAAAAAAAAGCAAAAAAAAATTTTTTTTTTTCAAAATTAACTATGCCATTTAGTTTTCTTAAACGTACTTAACCATACCCCGAAGTTAACGGAATTCAATAAAAACACGGTGTATAACAGCTTGAAATCAAAATAATTCATGGAAGCCTGGTAGGTAGCTCTTTAAGGATTACTCACGTTAGACCGGGCCGTGTCCTGGCCGGAGCTTCCGGCGCATCGTTCATCATCGTATTGAAAGAATCACGTGATCGCCTGTCATGTCATAGAAAAGTAAGCGCCGGAAGCTCCGGCCCGGACACGGCCCAGTCTAACGTGAGTCATCCCGTTATTATGTATTTTTGTAAATTGTCTTAATGAATCGTAGACTCATAGTAGGTAAATTTAATAACATTTCGTTTCAATTAACTCACAGGTATGTAGGACTCATGGTATAGCTACAGTTTACATTTTGCAAATTTCGGTTGTGGTCACCTGTATGACGTCATTATTTGGTTCTAGGGCACTATACCGAAAGATGGTCTCCGGGCAGTTTTAGGATCCTGGTCATATTACTAATAATATACAAAAAGCATATGCAGAAAATGACCAATTTGGATTTTTAATCCAGAAAAATTAAGGGTTTCACCTCGGAATGAGAGTTAATAAGCTGGAAACTCGTACACCTACATCTTAATTATGGCGTTCTTAAGGTTCTCTTAAAATAAAAGTCGGCGCTCCGCTCCGACCCGCTCCGGTCCGCTGGCTGCTCGTCCAGTCTGCGGCTGTGCAGTACAGTACAATTATCTAACCAGAACACAGTAATTTAATATAGGTACCTATTTAGATTTAACTATCAGGTATTCATTTCCGATAAAGCTGTAAAATAAAATCTTGAAAAGAGAGCTTTTTAGGTAGGTACTTACCTAGTACAGGTGAAGTGAAAATTATTATTTGGCTTCAACCCGATGGGATGTCTCCAACATAGTGTGTAGTAAGTAGGAGTGTCGATGCTTGGATAGATCGTTCAATAATGTTACGGGTGCCTGAAAAGCATTTTTCGATTCAGGGGTCTGTTGGTCGGTCACTGCAATGCAATGTATCTAGTCTAGGGATCAAGGGTCTCCACCTGCACTCCATTAAGTTATTTTTGGATATGTAAGGTCAGAGAAGATATCACGTGTAATCTTTTTTCAAAGCGGGAAAGCCAAAAACAACAATATTAGGTACTCAAAAATTAATCAGATCAAATAATCATAATTATCACGTGATCTTGTTGCAGGGTGGGTGCGTTAAAATCACCTAATATCACCAAGGGGGAGGGGGATCAAAAATAGGCCAAATATAAAAAAAAACATAGAAATACTCCATCAACAGAAATCTTGGGTTTTTTGAGCTTTAAAAGGCCAGGAATTATGATTTGGCCTGTAACCATGTACCTACACCTAAACGATTTTTTTTTCGAAATTAGAAAACCCGCAATTGTATCCTGACAGAGCCGCATGCGGTTTACGAGTCGCGATTAGCCGACCTCTGGTATAGTTAGTAGGATAGTAGGAAACAGAGGGCCTACCGCCAACACCGAAGATCACAAACTGCGGCCATCTTTCTCTGTCACTCTAATTTACGCTTTAATTGGAGTACTTAAAAGAGAAAAATGTTCGGTGTTCGCGATAGGCCCTCTGATATACTTGTGGAATGTTTTGCGTCTTGTGGTGGATCGTGGACAACAAGGAAGATACTTCATAAAATTACTAAATAGAAAGATAGGTACTGATAATTCACTGTCTCATAAAAGAGCAACCACGCATAAAAATCGTAGTTAAGTGATATTGAAGAGTATAAATAAGATAATAATAACAAATGATTAAGTGTGTGTGTAATTAAACGTGAGCTGAAAATCTACACATAACTTTATTTGAACTTTTCTTGAATAATAGAAGGTACCAAATAAAAAAAATTGCTTCTGTAAGTGAGGAGTTTCAAGGATAGTAGTGGGTGCACATCCCCCGAGGAGCAAGGAGCCGCCGGCGGGCGCGGCGGGCCGCTTGTGGCGCAACGCAGGGTCGGCGCCCGCGCCCGCGCCGCCGCTCCCTCGCTACAAATAACAGAAATTTCGGCGCCGCCGCACATTTACCAACAGACACCCAATCGATGCAAACTTCGCAAATAAACTCTGCATCTAAATAGATCACAGCCTCACGTGCGAAAATGAAGGTGTTTCTGGCTTTAACGATCTGTCTGGTTATGACACAAGGGCGAGTTACGCGTAAGTTACATAATTTGCTTATTGTGAGGATTATTTACGAGTATTATTGTGTGCTTCGGTATATTTGCATATCACGAATATATTAATTAAATAGATTAGTACAGACGCCTCTGCAAAGTGTACGATTCACCTAAAATAACAATTGCTCATTGCTTAGGTAAAGTAGTTTGGCTTTGTTGTTTATAGATAGTTATTGTTTTGATTACGTGACACTGTTATTTTTCCTTATGACATGAGATTGGCGGGAGTGGTTGTGCCTAATACGGCTATATGATTGAGGAAATGCAACGGGCCCAAGGTGTTTCCGCTCACCGCTCCCCGCGCCGGTCCGCTGTCCGCTGCTCGGCACCGGATCACCATGAACGCATATTTCTGTTAAATAATTCTTACCATAATAATGTATTTGATGCTTTTACAGCGATGCACATTTCTTAAAATTATTCATATCTTATTTACTGCAAAGCCGGTTTACTATAACGAACCATTACATTTTTAAAATAACTACTTAGGTACATACTCAAATCTAAAGAATTACCATTACTTAAAGGTAGGTAATATTATAATATTTAACAAGTGCTGCTTTTAAGCCACATACATAATATCTTAAGGGGCCCACTGATTAACAGCCCGCCGGACGGTATAGGCCTGTCAGTTAGAACAAAACTTTTGTCCGTCCGGCGGACTGTTAATCAGTGGGCCCCTTTAGGGTTGTACTGTTTGTAAGTTGTTAAAAACCCCGAAGTTCTCCACCGAACGCCGTCAACGACAAAGGACATGTGTGTTTCATATGTTATGTATACCATACCGTCCGCATGGCCTAGGTCCATGGTATATACTATACACTAGTATTTGTTCGCAGCCGACTACTTTCCGCAATGCAAGAAGAGTGACCCAGAAATAAACAAGTGCATCATGCAGGCCATCGAGGTGATGCGGCCGCGCCTGCGCGAGGGCATTCCTGAGGTAGGTCCTGTTGACAGCATACTGACGGCATGTTTGTCATCTAAGATGGCTAAATAATGGAGCAATGTCTACCTCTGGGAAATTTACTTCATCATATATAACTAAATTGCCTATCCTATTCCTTGTGATAAAGGTAAATATGAGAGTTTGATTTTTGGGTGTCATTTATTAAATTCTTGCTATCGGGCACAAAAGGGGAAACGTAGACTTTCTTTAATTCAAAATGGCGTTAACAGCAAAATAAGTTGTGCAAGAATTTTCCTTTTGGAGTAAATCGCTCCAACAGCCTGACCAAATTCTCGTAACCCTTGTGTGCATATGACAGGTGCACATCCCAGCGCTGGAGCCGTTCGCGGTGCCCACGCTGAAGCTGGACCGCACGCAACCCAACCTGCGACTAAAGGCTGTCGTCAAGAACATCCGCGCCGTCGGCGGCTCCAACTTCGTCGTTGAGAAGCTTAAGTAAGTAACGGCCTGGCCTCAGAATAATAATGCTCATAAGTAACATTTATTTATTCGGCTCATTGAAATGAAAAGTTACCTGAATCAATCTATGGCTAAAGATTGGCAGTAGATTTCAAAACCTTTGATAACCCTAAATTCCATCAAAAGGTGTCCACGAAGGTAGTGTCGAAAACACATTCATATAAAACATATAATAATATAATGTAATGACTTATAGACTCAAAGTTTGCTAACTTAATTCCAGTTTGCCAATTAATTAAATCCTTATTAACACTTGTTTATTGCTACGAATTTATAAGACAAGTGTCAACCAACGATATATGTATGTATATAGTATCGGATCACCCTATTTTCATTATTACTGGGTGTAATGGTTTCAAATTGTTAGTGATATTGGTTAGAATGGTTCTAAAATTCTCTTAAGAGGATTGCAATAGAATCCTATTGAATGGAAAGATTCCCAGCAGGTAATCAATGGGATTTTGGCTGCTATTTTTATATATTACTTTAGAAGTCTGTCAAATGCAAATCAACTATAGTAGGTAGGTAGTTTGTTACCTACTTGTAAGTTTGTATGGTGTATTTGCAGGTTGAACCTGAACAACAAGTACGCGGCGGAGGTGCGGCTGTCGCTGCCGCACCTGGCCGTGTCGGCGGACTACGACGTGCGCGGCTCGCGCCTGCTCGTGCTCGAGATCGACGGCAAGGGCAAGCTGCGCGGCAACTTCAGTGAGCCAAACTTTCATGTCCAGTACACAGTTAATCCCTTAAGGACATCAAACACTTTCCGCAGATACCTTTGTTTTTATAAGTACCGTTTGGCCAGTACACGACACAAAGACAAATAAACATTAAGACCAATGAAATTGTTTAAAAAACTAAGTACATAATTCTCACCCTTCGGGTATACGAGAGACCGAATTCTGCTGTATTGGTTGCGGTTCAGCCGTCGTACGTTAATATCAGATCAGTGTTAGTAACGTCGAACGTCGCTCTTAGTAAAGATAAAGCTCGCAAGTAAAGATGTTAGAGGTTATCCAAATCAAGATCCTTGTATACTTGGACGAGGCACACTCGGTTAAAAGCCTAAATACATGAACTGTAAAATATCTCATACAAAAACTGCGCTCTTTTCTTGAATTTACATATTATTGTGCCCACATGCGCTTATTGCAATGCTCGCAATATGTTGCATTATACTCGTAGCCGCAGGCTACGTACCTACATTACGACAAAAGTAATTCGTGAAGTGTGACAACCGTGTTTCAGAAACATTACGGCTAAATGGCAAATTAATTATGCAGGAATCATGTTAGGAAACCCACGCCAATTGCATCTCATAATACTGATAATACATGTTCCTATTTGTTACTCGACGTATGTAGGTATTACCGACTGATCGAGATCGGAATATGAAATGTTCCGTAATGAGGATAAACAATTGTTAGACAAAGGGCCACTATAGTGAATCAGAATTAATAATGTGTCATTCTAAACATAAATATATGCTTCATTAAAATACGACTTGGGTTAACAAGTAAGAATTTAAATCATTGTGCACGCGTTAAGCACAGTAATATTTATTAAGAGAACAAGCAAGTTAACAAACAAGTATTTTATTAGTTTTTTTACTACCTACCTAACTATTCATATGTTAATTAAGTATATATATTGTAAGATGGGTTGGTACAATATAAACAATACAAAATATTAGGTACAATACACAATACACATAATGTACCTACTAGGGCTTCCAAATACCGGACTTCTTTCAATACCGGTATTAATACCGAAACTGTCTTCATAAATACCGGGATCCCGGGATCCCGGTATTTACTATGAATCGCTTAAAATTTTTGAGTTTTATAAAAAAAGGCTCACTGTAACACCAGATATGTATGTTAGCTTAGGATATTAAACAATAATCGCCATCTGCAATAATAATTATTTCACCCTCCAGATTGGCAATCATTTTATCCGCCTTGTTGACTTCACCAGTCTCATTTTTAGTTCAACATAATAAACCAGCCATACTATAATTCCTTGCTCATTTCTTTCTACTTTTTGATATCATTTTAAAAACTAATAACATATCTGTTTATTCATATATTATATATATTACAAAAACATACCAAAATACAATAAATAAAAACAGGAACCATATAAAAGAACTAATGAGGAGGCACACTGAAAGGTTAGGACAGATGTCTCTGTGATCCGTCATTGTTTACGATTTGTGACAAGCGTATGGTTGCGAATTATTTACTAATACTTGCGATTTATCAAGAAAAATGTATTCATTTATGACTGTACGGGAACTACAAACCAAGCTTCGAAGGAGAAATGCTACAGTTGGTGGTAAAAACTAAAAAGGCTGATTTGATACAAAGATAATCACTTAATATATTTCAGGTTATCTTGTGTATTTTACCATTTATTCAAATTTTCGAAGGCTCACGTGCAGTTTTTCCTCTTATATTTATACAAGTGTTCGATCGAAAACAAACTTTGGTGTATACCTGGATCACCTGGGTGTACAAGAAGGCGTTTCATATACGCCCGCCCTACGACACAACAGATAGGTACACAAAGTCGTGATGCGTATGGAGTACAGCATGTGTAGCCAAGCCATATGCCCTAAATTATGTACTACTTCATTAAAACTAAGCTACCTGTGTATTTACTCTTTCCAAAATATTTATCTTCCTTAAAATGCAGCCTATACAAATGATACAAACGGTCTTTGCATATGCCTTATGTTTTGATACTCAAAGCTTTTTCTCACCGTTTTATGCATATCGGGTCCTTGGGAAAATAGGGAGATCCTATATTTCCACAATTGGTTCGCGGTAAGCCCTCAGACTGCAACAATGACAGTTTGCCTCCTCATTATATTAATATCATATCCTGAACATCAGAATTCATCACCAAATATTTATCTAACGCATATGCACAGATATTGTTTCAATTAAATGATCTTTAAATTAATGGGCAAGTAATGTTCCTGATACAGCCGAATTTAATCATTTTATAGTATTTTAAACGGTATAATCCGCACATTTTCCTTGTTTTTGAAAATACCGGGATCCCGGTAATGCATAAAAAAATACCGGTATTGAAAAATGCGTTTAAACAGACGGGATCCCGGTATTTCGGGATCCCGGGATCCCGGTATTGGAAGCCCTAGTACCTACACGATAGGTTGGTACAATAGATATAAATTTTATTTATAATTAGGAATGGAAATGATACGTTCTGGATCCAATTGAAAACATATCTCATGAAAATAGACCAACAAAGGACTTATTCCTGAAATATGCCAGAAGAATTGTAGAGAAAGGTAAGATAAGTACCTACTACAGTGTGCTTGTTTTTTACAGCTGGAATATCTGTGATCGCTAAGGGTGCGGCTAAGGTGGTGGAGAAGGAAGGCGTCCGCTACCTGCAGGCCGACAAGATCGTCACGCGCGTGAAGGTTGGACATGGGCAGGTGGCCTTCGACGACACAGAGCGGCCTTTGGCAGGTAACGTCTTCTAACAACATCCCTTGAGAGCAGCTAGCCCAGCGGTGAAGTGTGCTGCGAACGTGGGCTTTATTTTTGGCTCTAGTATCTTAGATATCATGTTCATACGAAATATAATTATTTATCAGTTGCTTATCGGCGAAGGAAAAAAAGCTTAAGGAAACCGAACTTATTCATTGGAATTTTAAATTGAAATAACTAACCTAAGGCTTTTGATTTATTTTCGTAAAATATAGTAAAACAACAATGCAATCCATGGCACGCTGTGTATAAATAAGAATGAGAAATATCCCTAGTTAGAGTTAGACCGAGGTAAGTCTGCAACGATTTTGATAGCACATGCAGTGCAAGTGTTATTTATACGTCATAATTCCATAGAAGTTTTACGTTTAAAATAACACTTGCACCCCATGTGCTATCGTAATCGTTGTAGACTTATCTCGGTCTGACGCTACCTATATTGCGGTGTAAAATATTTACGGTGTAGTTCAGTAGGTAAGTATGTTTCTAATACAATCTGTGACCTTGGACCAGTATTTAGTTTCGTATTTCTAGTATATCGATCAAGAACGTGCGTACAGTAATCGGAAAATTATTCGGTAACCCCGTTGAGAAAACAACCGTAACACTTACTTCGCATAAACGACTAATGCGAATCAATGTTGTAATGCATACTAAGTATTTAGTTGCATGATTCGTATTATGTTAGTTACTTACTTCATTTGTATTAGTTCGGTTATATTGAAGACATATGTATTATTAAAAAAAATCTATTTATATTCTCTCCTTTCTATAAAATTACATTTCTCAGTTGAAATCGTTAAATTGAAGATTATTTAAATGAGCATTAAGGAAGCATTTCAACTGGTTTACTGCAATACTAATTACTACTCGACGATTGGTCTTCACTAAGAAGAAAATTGCTTCTTTTTTATAAAGAAACGATTAAACATTTACATATTATATAGATTATTTTTTATATAAATTGTTAATGTGTTTAAAATAAAAAACTCCTAATGATTTTAAGAAATTTACAATAGAGAGAGTATTTTCTGGTAATAAATGTCTTATGCATCCAAAGATTTAAATATAAATTTGTTTGACAGCGGCTTCGGCGGCGAACTTCTTCAATGCCAGCCCAGGCGTGGTGCTGGACATCCTCAGCCCGCTGGTGGACGAGACGGCGGCGGCGGTCCTGAAGGCCTTCCTCAACAAGGTGCTGGCCAAGATCCCTCTCCACGAGTTCCTGCTAGAGGACGACCATGCGCCCTCCTCTTAGTTCAGTTCCTCCTAAAATTAAACCAATCTTAAAATGAACGCGCCGACACCGCGGTTTGCAATCCAGATCTAAATTGCACAGAAGATGCTAGCATGTATGTACTTGAATCCAGATTGTAAGACCTTCCCTCCACTGGTCGACGAAATATGAGCGTGAACAACTATTGGAGGAGTGGGATGCCATTTTAAGATTAATTTAACCATTACCTACTAACATTTACAAATTAACACATAAGTTATTTGTAGGAATATTTTAATTATGAAATTTTCTTTGTCCTTTTCTTAAGGACACCAAAGAGTTCTTGTGTACCTGCTATTGTAGGATAAGATTAGAAATTAAATAATAAATTTACGAATGTCACTGTTTTTTTTTATCCTTGTGTTAACTAACTCTCTTCACCTGTGTAAAGTGATTGTAAGAAACATTTCATGTCGTGTAAGAGTAAACAAAGCCTAAAAAATAGATAGTGGTGAGTAATACCAACCTCACATTTAAATTGGTATGAACACACATATGTATATTAGATTAGCTATGTATCTGTGAATAACTTGATTCAAGATGAATGTACCTAAAGGATGATTCACGTTAGACCGGACGGTGTCCGGGCCGGAGCTGCCGGCGCTTACTTTTTTATGACATGACAGGGGATCACGTGATGCTTTCCATAGAAAACGATGAGCCGGAAGCTCCGGCCCGGACACGGCCCGGTCTAACGTGAGTCATCCTTAACCCTTCATTATAAAAGTATGTGAATTAGTACAACTCTAATTAACTAACCCTAGCGGCTGTGTGAGTTGTAGGTCCTGCGATCCCACACGACTGCGCCATTTTATGAAATTTCGAAAAAGTGATTCGACAAAAGAAATCTACATAATTATCCAACCTGCTCACAAAATTTCATGAGAATCGGTTGAGAAATGTTACGTGTTGAGGAAAACATCCGGACATACGAAATCATTTTTGACCAATCTAAAACGGAGACCTGGGGCCAAATTCGACATGTACAACTGTCGGATTTCGCGTCAATTGAAATTCAACTGTTGAAGTTCATTTGAAGTTCATCAAGTGCGGAAGTTCATTTGGTACAACCAATAATTTAACAAAAAACAACTTTGTTTTATTATTACTTTAAGGTTTATAATGGTTTGGTTTGGTTGTCACCTATTTAACTGTAGATTGCTAATGTCAAATTTTGAAAAGTAATGATTCGATTCAACGGAAGTTCAACATGCGACGTCAAAAGTGGCATGTCGAATAAGCCCCCTGCGCTCCGCTTAATCAATAAAAATACGCAGTCTGTCAGTCTATCCCGACCAGCCACTTTAGGTCATAAGAGGAAAAACGCTTGATTGCTGAGGTCGCCGTCATCGAAATCGATGTGAAGGAGTAACATATCTAGGTATATTATATGTAAGTAAGTATATAAATATTTATTGATTCATCATAGATTTATGAAAAGTAACAGTGATCTTTCTAAGGGTACAATGATCTTCTCTACTAAGTACTTAAATTAAACAAATAAATGAAATACCTACCACTATATCTAATTGTGATCTTGAACTGTGAATTGAGGTCAATGTTGTGCCTTGCATATAAATGGCTTAACTGTGGTAACACAATAGATTCAATTAACTTTAGACTAATTATGTACAGGTGCTTAATTAACTATGTAATTTTTTTTTGCAATTCACTCGTTTGTTGTTCAGCTGATGGTCCTGGGTCAGAAGGAATGTATGATAGGTACCTACCTCCGATCGTCTTGAAACTGATCAAGCATCGGGGCCAAGTTGAATCGGCTTGTCGGAGCTTAAGATTCTTCGTGTAGCTAGGGAGGAAGTGGCATGAAAGAGCCACTTGCATTATTTTGCGCAAATATTTTAAGTAAAATTTTCCGTCACTCTACAACCATTTGATCATACAAAATACGCTCGGAAACTACCGAAATAATACAAGTGGCTCTTACAAAACCTAGGTGTCACTTGAACATTAAAAAAATATAATTATATTAAGAATATTACAGTTGTCAAGTTCCGATTGTATGCATGCAACTTATTTATTGATTTCAATCAAGTTGCCTTAGACCTTAATGGCGAGGTTGAATCCTTTCCACATATGGCATATCGCACTGTACTTAAACTAGTTTTCTTCTTTTATAAATACCGAATCCTTCAATAAATGTCTTAGATCAGGTTTGAAACCACATAGGACACTACGTATTAAATGAATGATGGGGTTAATATTGAGGAAGTTAATTTTACTCGCGGTGTGTGCTGTATGTGTCAGCGGGAGGCGCTTGCCGACTGGCCGAAACGACACCACGGAAACTGAACATCAGAACAACCCGTTATGTAAGTTAAAACAACAACATTACTTATATTGGATACAGTATTTATTTAATTCAAAGGCTTTTGTTCTCAAAGAAAAATTGTACCTAATAATTATAATACAATAATAACCATCAGACCATCACTAAACTTTACCGTAAATATTCAATTTCGTAGCGTTGTATTTATTTGGTGTAAATAACTTTCAAATTTTACGTAATTTAGCCTTAGGTACTCATTTTCAAATATAGAATCTACGTCAAGTATTTTCCTCATAATCCACTTATTCAGATTTTTAGTTACCTAGGTAATAGGTATTTGACGCAAACAAAGTATTAACCTTTCTCGAGTGACTGGGGGAGTCCAGGGATTAATTATACCAAAATACAAAGTACCTACTATGTTTTTTATTTTGTTAGCGGAGTGTCACTACAGCGACCCGGCGGTGAGTAAGTGCATAGAGCGCGTGGCGACGGCGGCGCGCAGCGTGCTGGCTCGCGGCGCGCCCGCGCTGGGCGTGCAGCCGCTCGAACCACTGCGCGTGCCCAGCATCCGCCTGCGCCAGCACAACGTGCCCGCGCGCAGCTTCAAGTACGACGCCTGGCTCGCCGACGTCACGCTCCACGGACTCACCGACTACTCTTTCAACCGATTAGAGTAAGTGCCCTGAAAACGATAATCTACTTACATGTCTGTGATTGTGTTTTTTCAATATAATTACCTAGCAAAAAGAGATTAAGTAGGTATCTCTAACGCTGCCAATATTTTCAGTTAACCCTTTTCCGGCTGCACCAATCTAGAAGGTTTTCCCAAAAAATCCAAATATATTCCAATGAATCCAACTGCATATAATGGTTCATTTGAAGACATTTCCCGAAAGTGCAATCTAATTTAATTAAGGTTTAATCGGAATGCTAAAGTTGAAATTCTATTGGCGCGTATGTGGTCAATAAATCATACTATGCCTGAAAATAGGTTAATTACCACCCTCAATCTACTCGTAATTCCTATCAGTGTCTACAGGTGACAAACAGGCTGTCTACTCCTAGGATATATGTATACCTTGTTAAAAGTTAGAATAGGTACCTAACTAATATCTCAAGTAGGAACCTATAAGGAAAAAATATAAGCTAATAGCAAAGCAAAAAATATCATATACGAGAAATATAGGCAATAATATGTATATCGTCATATGATATTGTTTTGAATTGCGAATCCGAACTGCCTTTGCGAAATTTGATATATTATTCTTTGCTGTAATTTGGCATCATATTTATTATTTCATATATAGTTATTAAGTACCTAGTAGGTATGTAGCTAGTTAGTAGTGGCGATTAAGCAAACGCAAAATCCGGCATGTCGTCATCATTTACAATATCGCCAAAATATTAAGTAAGAGGTCGATGTTGACATGCCGGAGCCCGCAGTCCGCACCGGCACGGCAGTGCAGTAATAAGTATTGCTTCTCTTTTATAGTGTTTATCCAGAAGAGCTGAAGATCACCACGAACATCAGCTTGCCGCTTCTGGCCATGTTCAGCGAGTATGTGATACTCGGGGAATTCCAAATGCTTCCAGTTGAATCTACTGGGAAGATGTCTGTCAATTTCAGTGAGTATTCCGAATCATGCGAATTACATCTACTTACATTTGTAATATCTGTAAAATAATCACTAGCGGATGGTGCTGGGCCTAAAATACGGCGTTGCGTGAACAAGAGATTTCCTTTGGCAGGATTGGTCCTTAGGACCCAAGGATGGATTTAAGAAGTGGAGCCACCGAGATTTTTGATGTAAATTTTTAGGGGGGGGGGACTCTTAACTTGATCCTTGATATATATATCAGGTAAGCTACTAGGCCAAGTTTGGTATCGTTTTCGTATAAATCGGGGATGCCGAATTCATTTCTGATATCATAATGACACCATTCAGAAGTAAAAACACATAAAATATGAAAAAAATACTTTTTTTTTAATTCCTCTTCACGCTTAAACCGCCAAACCAATTTAGTTAAAATTTGGTACAGAGATAGTTTGAGTTCCAGGGAATAACATAACCTACTTTAAATCTCAAAAATCATCCTTTAAGGGTGTGAAAAGGGAGGTGGAAATTTGTATGGGGATTCAATAACCGCTGAATCGATTTAGATAAAATTTGGTATAGAGATATTTTGAGTCCCGGGGAAGAACATAGGATAGTTTGAGGAAGGAAGGTGTGAGATTGTATGGGGAATCAATAACGGCTGAACCGATTTAGATGAAATCTATGTCTACATCTTTGATTTACTTGAAAATGATACTAAACTTGACATAGAACCTAAACTTAAACAATTATTAACATCAGACGTCGCCGACGCTTAAAACCCCCCCACCCCCCACCTGCATCAAAAATCTGGGTAGCTCTACTTCTTAAATCCATCCTTGGGTCCTAAGGACCAATCCTGCCAAAGGAAATCTCTTGTTCATGCAACGCCGTGGTTGACCTTTTTATGCTCTGAGCACACTCAACTATAATACCTCTACCAGTAGGTAGGCACTTATTCAGTAAGTATTATGCGATATGCTAGATTGTAGGTCAGCGCCAATCCAGATAAGTTTTTAAAAGGTGAATTACTTCTAAACAATCTAAACAATCAGTAAAGTATATATTTTACAAAGTCGAAAGAATAGGCAGTGTGAGTTAACCATAAGAGTTGCTGGTGATCTGGATAATGATTCAGATTAGATTCAGAAAATTAATCTTTTTTTAACATCCCCGCTAATATTGTAAATGATATGATGATTCACTCTCTCTTTAAGTTAGCTTACTCGCTTAACCGCTGACTCGATTTTTAAGATGAAAGTTGGTATGGAGATGGTTTGAATCCCGGGAAAGGTTAAATTTTATCACGAAAATCATGATTCTACTACGAGTATATGATTAGTAGGTACCTACATATTTAATATTTTGAAATGAGATCTACGTTTGTATGGAAAGCAGTTGTTCCCTTTCCTCTTATTTAAGTATTAAATAAAAGGCTGATAGTAATAATAAGCTGATATTGACGGATATAAACTTTTCCTCCTGTTGATAAGCAGCTCAGTGCACGGCGTCGATCGAGGCGGTGGGCGCGCGCGCGCACAAGCGGCTGGTGGTGCGCGACGCGGCCGTGCGGCTGCGCTGCGCGGGCCCGCTGCACGCAGACCTCATGGACGCGCACTCCTCCACCGGCGAGATGGGTAACAAATAATCACTGTACAGTACAGTGTGTAGTATAGACTAAAGTAAACGTCGTATCTACAAACCCCACAGAATGTCTGCATTGAATAAATATTTTTAACCGCGAAGCAATTATTTCGGTACATCAAATGTATTTATTTATATTTTTATCAGGTAGGTAGTGCATAAATGACTTTTTCTATCAGAAATGAAAAAAAAAAACGTTCAGTATATTATAAATATATTTTCCACCCATGTCGAATCAAGCACTAGGAAATAGAAATCTATACCTTATACCTTCTTAGACAAAGACATTTCCGTTTTGTATACGATATATATATGAGATAAGTAGATGATAGTTATGGTTCTACAAGAGTAATGCACACAAAATGTTACGCAACGTTATTACACCCGGAAGGCAAATACAGCTAACTTCCATGAAACAAGAAAATATCGATTATACCTTCTCAAGAGTACAATCAAAATTAATTTGACGCGCTCTCTAACTCTCCATTATGCAACCTCAACCTACAATTCAAAACAGTTTAATACCCAGTACTTATTTAGAGGAAATTTACATTGATGCGCACATATCACGTTGTTGTTTTCAGAAATGATAACGGAGCACATAGCGCGCATGCACGCCGGCGACATCGCGGGCGAGGTGCAGCCCGCGCTGGAGACAGCGCTGGCCATGGTGCTGGAGGACGTGGCCAACAAGTTCCTCAAGCACCTCCCTGCCGACTCCGTCTTCCCCAACTAGCACTATTGATTTACACTGGTACCGCCTCATTGACACCGTGCTACAGCTTTCACCATTTTTTTTCTAATAATTGTTATAAGCTCTGTGGCCGTTCGCAATCTATTACGCCGGACAAGATAGCGACCTAGGCCTAGTGAACCGGGGCGATGTGCGCCGTGGCGGGCTGTAAAAATGTAGGTATTGGTAGGTGTACCTACGTATATGCGTGTACCTAGGGTAAACCCTCCAGTGAATGAACACCCCCCAGTGAATGAACAAAATCACGTTTTTTGTCTAAAATAAGAAATACAGCAACTTCCACCACTTGTCGTATTTTTTTTCTTATTAACAACTCTATTTTCTATGCAATGGCAACCCGTGATAAATTTATTTTCGACCAGTTTGAATGTGACTGGCATTTGAAGTTTACAGGTTTCTGGTTTTGAAGTTTTGTAAGGAAAAATTAGATCCCAGGTAAGTACAGTGTACGTTTGGAGCAACATATGAAGTGCTTATTTAATGTTTACCTGTACAAAGTTGAGTTATTTGGTTTGATTAAGAGTTAAACCTTCTATAAATGTACACTTTGTCGGCGTATTATGCTATTAAGTCTTTATTTTTTATAGTTCCATTACTGGCTTATCAAATGTTCTGAAACCAGTAAATGAACGGTGTGTTCATTTACTGGTGTAGTCTAGATTTACATTTTTTTCAAAATTTATATGTAAACGAAATGGTATTGAGCTTGTTTTTTGTGATTCTGCATAGAAAACGATTCTGATTCATTCAGCCAGTATTGGAACAAACCAAATTTCTATAGTCCATTTACTAGATTTTTCATGCCTATGTATGAACAATACAAAATTTGGCTTGTTCATTTACTAGATTTCTACTAATTCTATGTATGAACAATATAACCACGAATAATGCAATGACAAGTTTATTATTTTAAGCATTACTTGCTGAGCCTGACCTATTTTCATCAAAATATGCACGTTATTTCTTGTTTTAAAAATTGATTCTCTTTTTCTTATTAATATGTAACGGTTGCTGTGTTATTGGTGAATAACCATCATTTTATTGAATTTAAATCAATATGAAGGGATAAAAAGATATGAACGCTTTAGCTATACCTACTAAAATAGAGCTACAAACGGTTTCTATGTTAAAAATGTTTTTTAATTCAGATTAAAAATATGTAAATAATGTTCATTCACTGGGTTTTGCGGTGTTCATTCACTAGTTTTTATGTTCATTCATTAGGTTTTTGGGTACTTTTTGATAAATTCTGCTATAACTCAAAAACTATGAAAATAATAAAAAATCGCAGAAATTACTTTCTTGTTTATTAAATGAGGATTGATAAAATTGCAGTTAATTATTCCAATTATTAATGAATGCTGAGAAATGATTTTTCAAACTTGGATATTTGCTTAAGTGTTCATTCACTGGAGGTCTTACCCTATAATGAAACAAATCTTTTATTTCACAAAACAAATAACAAACAAACAATTATAAGGCTAGATAAAGTCAAAGTTACGAATTTATTCATGTAGGCCAAATAATACACACTACAATTAAAAAGTCAGTGCATTTTTTAGTATTATAGAGGTGTCGCTGAAACATTTGGATGACTTTGAGTTTTCTTTCTAGAGAAGGAAAAATAGCAAATGTATGTGTTATATTAACAATGAAACCTTTAAATTTCGTATAGGTATACTTAGTACATATCGAATTATAGTGAGGAGGTATGTATTATTGAACTTTCGATTAAACATACGCAATTTAAAACAATATTTTAAGGCTCCACTTTAAGTGTTTAACATAATTTATTCCTTGTATGTAGGTATCTATTTAATTATTTATTCATATACATTTTTTTGTAATGTTGATCTATGAATTTATGATTTGAATAAAATGTACTGCAATAATTATACGACAACAGTGTATTATTTATAATGTTAAGAAATTAAAAAAGATAAGACAAAAAGGCCATTACTATAATTTGAAGCTAAATATGCCCTGAGTTTGACGTGGCAAAATATTTGAGTGCCAAAATTACTGACATATTTTCCAATGATGGCACTTCAACAAATTTTTATTGAAATAGTGTGCAGATTTCGCTGGGCAGGCCCTTATGACAGTGGTACACGACACCACGACAACGACTTCATACTTTGTATGATCTAAACTACATCGACATACATGACAGCGCTGTGTGTACAGTTGCCATCAGATATATAGGAACGGCCATGGTGTTGACAAATATCTGAACACGCCTCTATTGGGAAGGCGTTAGATCTAAGATAGTCTAGTCGACAAGTTCAAAATGGTGAAAAATAGAGATACTGCTCCTAAAAATACGTGTGATACCTACCTCATTGGATACCCCATGATCACATCATACAGGTTAAAAATAATACGTTGTTTATAATATTTTTTATAAAGTTAACATGCAAGAAAATGAAAAACCATAGTAAGTAGGTAATATTATAAATAAAGCAAAAAAATATATAAACAAAATACGTATTTTTAGGGTTCCGTACCTCAAAAGGAAAAAACGGAACCCTTATAGGATCACTCGTGCGTCTGTCTGTCCGTCTGTCACAGCCTATTTTCTCCGAAACTACTGGACCAATTAAGTTGAAATTTGGTACACATATGTAAATTTGTGACCCTAAGACGGACGTGTAACGTAAACAAATGAATTTTAAATATGGAGGCCACTTAAATGAGAAAATTAAAAAATAAAGTTTTTCTAACTGTATCGTGTTACATATCAAATGAAAGAGCTTATTGTGAGAATCTCAAATATATTTTTTTATAATTATTATAATATTATTAAATTATTATTATAAATTATTTGAAGTGTTTTAAATACACTAAATATTTATCAAATCTTTAAATTAATATTTAACACCTTAAAAAATATTGTAAAATCATTTATTTACATACAATATATATACAATGGTACTACTAAACGAAATTAAAAAATATTGAATGTTACGTACTCGCTTTTGACTCCGCGTCATTATTGAAATGCGCGAAAATGACGCGCGGGAAGGTATTTTCAGCGTTATATAAAATAATTACTTAACTAAATTAAGTTTTAATTAATTTAGTTAAGTACATAAATATTTTATTTCGAATTTCCTCCTCTTTGTTGTTTTGTTTTAATTTCTTAAATGTTAATAGTTTATGAGATATTGGCCATAAACTAAATACCATATTCTTTTTATAACTTTTGCATTCGAATACATTTTCCTAGACATCATTCCGAATCCAATGAGGTATTCAAATTGTTAATGGGACAAGGTTATATTAAAAAATACAGAAAAGCGTTGCCATTGTCGTTCAACTGGCAGGATCAAACTCTAGCAGGGTTCAGTAGCCCGACGCATCATGCAAGAGTGAATCAAAATGAGATGTTTTTAGCGCAGCCAATACGACGCAACGTAACGGGGGGTGACGTAACCGTGCCGGTGCCGGCGCGGTCGCGGCACACTTCTGCAACACGGGGCAAACAAATAGAGCGAGTGTTGCATGGACACGGGCCCTCTGACGCCACAGCCACACCGGGGGACAAACTTACCGATGTAAGTTTGTCCTTCCTTCCTTGAACATCCTACTACGATGACCTCTTTGACCTTACATATTCACTCGACCAGCTACTATCTACTCCAATGGGGGTCCATCATTCAGCGTCATGGTCGGTAATTAAAAATAAATTCATCAGGTAGGTAGGTAAAGCTCGTTACCATATTCAGTCAATGAACCACGTTTTATTTATTATTAATTATTAATATGACACACTTGATTTTTGAATAATATGTTTCGGACAAGTCGTAATATCAATTATAATTTCAAGAAGTTAATCTCTTTTATTGTAGATAATAAAACGTGATGAGTTTATCATTTCATAAGATCTAATGATAGTGTTTCCATAACTATTACTAAATTGCAACTTATATTCAGATAAATATCATGATTTATCATCACGTTTCCTTTATTATTTATTAGCTTGAGCGAAGAAGTCCTGATTAAACAAACTATTTTTATTAAAATGTGGAAAATAATATGTCTCTTTAGTGGAGTTAGTTCAGTATTTGCAGCAATAGACAAAGGCTTCGTGAACTGTAATGTACAATTTAATTAATGAAGTTGTAATAAGTGAAGTTTTACCGTCGACATGACAAGCAATGCTTGTGTGTGTTTCAGTCGGCGGGATCGTGTGTCCTCGCGAAGAAAAGGCACTCGGGCGCTGTCTGCGTGATGCTCTCAACGCCTACATACCGAAATTAGCTACAGGTAATAATAGTACCTACCTACTTCGATTTAAATCACCTACTATGTTTTAATCATGTAATTTCATAGCAAACAAATATAATTATAATTATGAAAACGGCATCTCGTTCACAAAGACCCTCGCCTGATATGTTTTACTCTGTGTTGTGCCAACAAGGTGTAACAAAAATAGCGGGGATTCATTTAAGGGCATATTCGGTATCGTGTCCTGATTAGTAAAAAGTAGAAGTAAAGTAATGGCCTTTGAATGGAAGGTTGGCCAACATGGCTAACCTATAACACTTTAAACTCTCGCATTTTGTACACATATTTAATTACACAAACGGGTCTACCGCGATATAATTTCATTGTTTTTACCTTAAAGTACGACGTTTCGGCTGACCTGACCCAAACAAAAAGAAATGCGTCACAATTTTTTTTATTCTACTTTTTCCTAATGAGAACATGATACCGAATGTACCCCTAAACGGATCCTCGCTATTTTTGTTACATGTTCTAATGAGTCGGCGTGTTGGCGCAGGAGTACCGGAGTACGGCGTGCCGGCGTGCGAGCCGCTGGTGGTGGGCGCGCTGTCGGTGCAACAGGCGGCGGGCCCGCTCGCCGTCACCTCCTCCTACACTAATGTCACCGTGCGCGGCCCGTCCACTATGCGCGTCAAGGACGTCCAGTATGTACATATCACTTCTAACTTCGACTCTTGCCTTACATAACTTTAAGTCATCTCGTTTCGAATTTGCCTGCATATATGCATTACCTACAACTCATTACATTATATATCCGAAAGAAAAAACTGCCGTGTGTCTGGTATGGCGCAAGAATTCGTACAGTCTAGCAATTATTATTAGCTTAATGACAAAGCGCTAATTTAAATAGTACCTATTGATTGATTAACAACACACGGCGTCTATAAAGATACTATGTAGTAAGTAGGTAGGTATAAAAATATGTATAATTTTATTGCGGGAGTAGGATAGCGGAATTTTCATAACATTATTTTGTTTTCACCATTTACATAAACGCCCTTTCGGTCTTTTTTTCGGTAAATGTTATTTTAAACTTATGTTGATGTAACTGTCTTAAAATATTTAGTTCAGACTCTCATCATAAATTCAATTTAATATACATTTGGAATTACAGGAAATTAATGGGATGTTTAAAGGTTGGATTTTGAAACAGGAAATAGGGGCCTCCGCAACGCTAAAACTTGGTAATGTTTTGGCTTCACTTATATTGTACTCTCCAGTTAAGTATGCATAGGTGTCCATTACCCGTACCAGATTACCCGAACACAGCGCAAATGCGCGTGCAGCGCGTGCGCACCGAGTGAGCAGCGCATTCGGGCAATCTGGACGCACCTTAGATCAATTTTAAGTACCTATCTACACTTCTGTAGGACTGGTAACCATAACACAATTATAGATAAGTAGGAACATAATATACTCACACTCGCTGACTTGCTCGCTATTCGAGTATAGTATGTTACTTAAGCTATATTATTATCCCCATAAGAAACTCACACTTGTTTGCTAAAGGACCTGTTATGTTTTCATTTTAGAGTAGACTCTAAACAACATAAAATAGTGTCAGAGTTGTACATCCCCGAGCTGAGGGTGACGGGCAACTACAAGCTGTCGGGGCAGCTGCTGATGCTGCCTATCGAAGGAGAGGGACAATTCTCCGGGAAGTACGGTAAGCACTGTTCGATACCGTTTTGTTGAAAAAAAAGATACTTTATGTCCAAATTCGACAAGTCTCGTAATAAAAACCCGCGTGGTTCATACTTTACAGGCAACAAATGTAATCAAACATGTCAGCTACATGATTAAAATAAATATTCTATTGCGATGATAATTGTTAGTTGGAGTCGGTGAGAATTCAAAACATTATCTACGTAACAAATGTTTAATCGAATTTCATTTCAATAATATTACATGGACCTACTTTATTTTTTGAATAAGAATATCGGGAGAGTACGCCACGCTGTAGACAAGCTAGGATTGTTGTAGGCTAGCGGGGCTCGACTACCATTCCTCAGAATCCAAGAAATGTTCGAGTAAGTACCTATAAGTATCGTGTTGGCTTGCAGCGGATATCGATGCGGTGGTGTCGATCGCGCTGGGACGCGCGCCGCGGCGGCGTGCGCCGGACGCGCTCACCTGCGAGAGCTTGGCCGTCAAGTTCCACATCGGCCATGCGGAGCTGCAGCTCGACAACCTCTTTGGTGGAGATGGGGAGTTAGGTACCTACCTACGTTTCTACAATATATTATTAGTTTTTTCCTAAAGGTCAGGGGGGCTATTTTGTAGGTATGACAAAGAGCTGATGGCTGATACCCTAACCTTAGTATCTATTATGTACTACTTACCCGGTATGGTACGTGCATGATCTGATTATACCGGTTATATCATCGATCATAAATGAATTAGTCTCTTAAAATATGCAGTTTATAGTTACACCAGTTTATTGCTTTCTTGCATTTTCATATAAATGTTAACGTTGAATTTGGATTATATAGTACCGATTTCGTTAGAGCCGTTTTCGAGATCCTCGAAATATATAAATATAAACCTATATGTACAAGAATTGCACGTTTAAAGGTATAAGATTTTGCAGTTTCGGGTGTAAATGAACATGCGGAGTAGGTCACTTTCGAGTTAGGTCACGCTTGAGGATGTCACTTACAATGTAGGTTATTTTTTGAGAACGTCACTTGATGTTCTCATTAAGTAACCCACTCCACCTTAAGGATTTTGCCTATGTAACATTAGGTAGTTAATTATACCTAGGTAACTACGAGGAATCGTGTTATTCAAAATTGAAGTTAGTTAAGTATACCTAGGTAGGTACCCTACGAGGAATTGTGTTATTCAAAGTTGAAGTTGGTATCTTGTAGTGAGCCTTTGAGTGTGTGTCGCAGGTAACGCCATGAACAAGTTCTTGAACGAGAACTGGCAGAAGCTGGCGGAGGAGCTGCAGGCGCCGCTGGAGGAGGCGCTGCGCGACTTCCTCAAGCCGCTGGCCGACCACGCCTTCGGCATGCTGCGCGCCGACGACGTGCTGGCTCCCTGACACCCACACCCACACCCACCACACCACACCTTCATTAAAAGTCTTGGCACTCAGCACTGTCACTTTGCTTTAACCCATTTAGACAAAATTAGTGCTCAAAGTACCTACCGTTAATTATCCTTAAATTATTTAAGCTAAGTAAAGTTGGGTCACCAGCCTAAGCCGAAATGGGCACCTGATAGCTCTGACATAAGTTGGACATAAGCCGTTACTTTATAGCTTACTCAAAACTTGACTCTTAATATATTTCAATTTGTATTTAACATTGTATTAAACTTAATTAACATATACATTAAAAGTACCTGTTTATTTATTATCTAGGTTAAGAACATTATTTATAAAATAAATGGTGTGATCTATTTATTTCTTTATTCGTTTATTATTTAGTTATAACAACTAAACCTACTTTTATAACAATTTGCAGACAAACGAATAGGTACGTTTCCTTAACAATTAAATTACATATACTTAATACAAATTTTCTTTATCCAAAACTGTAATATATGCACTACACTTATACGAGTATAGGTATTCACTAGGATACTATAATAAATAATACTTAAATCCAAAGACATGACATGATGACAGTATGTCAACGTCTTTCTTAGAATACAGTCAATTACCTTTTTAATATTTTTGTGCCCACAATAAACATTAAAATTAATAAAACTGTTTGCAAAATTGAAAAATATCAAGATATTAACTAAAAGTTTTGGCCATGTTCGTAGTAATTGGACAATAATATGAAAGTCTAATAATATTTTGTAAAGTTAGATATGTAATTTAGGTCTTGGTGTACTTATTCATTTAAATGCATATAAATAAACGGCTTATCCGGGTTAAGCGTCACTAGTCGGAGTCACCCTTTTGTAACCAACCGTGTTTGTATTTTGAGGTTGAGTGATAGAGCTCATGCTCTGAAAACCCGATATTTATTCCAATCACATTCATTAGTACAAAATAATCAATTTACATATGTAGGTACATATTTACTAATTAAGTATGTTTTGTAAGTGAATAGTTTTAAGTTCTGAAATAACGGCAGATAAAAATGCAAATCTGTTGTTGTTCTGTTTAGAAGTAGGTACTTACAATACTAATCACATATTACGAAAAGATATAAAATCATCTTTGGACTAGCGTCTACAGAAAATTTCTCAGATTTCAATAGTTTTAAATCTGTAAATTTCCATTAGCATATGAAATATTGTAAAAAATAAAGGAGAAAATATTCTCATCCAAAGCGATCGTTCGGTATTCTTTACAGAACATTGCTCCTTGGACACCTACAAAATTACAATACAATAGGTAACTAACTCATGTCATGCCCCCTTAAAGCCAAATAACTGAAGCCACTTCAGTCACGTGAAAACTTAAAAACAAAAAATGTCGTTCTATTGACATAATTGCGTCGCTCATTAAGGTTTGAGCCAAACGTCGATGGGCACCTTGGTGAAGGCGGCGTTGAGGAAGGCCTGGAAATGCTTGGCGATGGACACGCTCGCGGCCGGGCGCATCTCCTCGATGATCTCCGCCGCGTTGTTGTTCAGGAACTGGTTCATTGCTTCGCCTGAAATATAGCCACAAACTTATAAGTATTGTTCAGAGGATAAAAGGCTGAGGCTATTACGTGACCCGTTGTCTGGGGTTACAACCGGTAAAAGCGATGAGATGCAAAGCGACGCATTAAAGACCGGTGACCCGATACCAAGGGACTAGTACTTACCTAATTATGACAGTTGTCTTAAATAGATACGATCGCATAATTACATCGAGACGCTTTCGCCACTCACCCGTTTACTTTATTTTGGACAACGAGTAAGAAAGATCTTTACAAGCTGAATATTATATGTAGATTTCATACCAATGACGCTTCCATAATTGACGGTGTCCCGCACTTTGAATCGGGAGTTCCGCAGCTTGAAGTCCACCAGGAGCCGGTCAGCCGCCATGTACTTGACGTTGTCTCGCTCAATCTCCTTGCCGAACACCTTTGCGATGGCGGCCACATCGACTATAACAAGTTATATTACGAGCTTATGGTAACTTTTTTTTGTAGGAAGGTTTTCCATTGATACTTACTTAGTAAAATAAAGATTCAGTTTAAAATGCCATCATTTTATGGTCTTCATCAGCAGTTTCACTTTACTCGACTACTTTACAAAACTGTGCTTTCTGAGAATAATTACGAGTAGGTAAGTTATTTAAAAATTACTCCATTCACTTTAAATAGCTCTGATAATCCCATTACCTACGATCTTGACCAGATATATACCAGATTACAACGGGACCAACTGTGAAGCTATCCCCCTTCAAACAAATAAATAATTTTGTTGAAGGTACATAAAATACGATGAGACGAATAACCGACGAATTCGGAACTTGCTCGATCAAAGTGTTTTTTTTTTTTTTTTTTTATGAAATAGGAGGCAAACGAGCAGACGGATCACCTGATGGTAAGCGATTACCGCCGCCCATGGACACCCGCAACACCAGAAGGGTTGCAAGCGCGTTGCCGGCCTTTAAGATGGGAGTACGCTCTTTTCTTGAAGGTTTGTAGGTCGTATCGGTCCGGAAATACCGCTGGCGACAGTTCATTCCACAGTTTGGCTGTGCGAGGCAGGAAGTTTCTGGAGAAACGCACAGTTGAGGACTGCCAACCATCCAAGTGATGAAGATGGTAATGTTGTCGCGTAGGGCGATGGCGAAAAGAAGCGGCAGAATTGAATGCCAACTAAAAACAAGTAATTGCTTACTGAATGCAGCCCAGAAGTCTCCTTGGGAGCGCACAGGGAACAGCAGCACCTGGCCCGACACCTCGTAGCGGCCCGTGATCTCGATGCGCGGGAGCACCAGCCCCATGTCGATGCGCAGCTTGCTCAGGTCGGATCTGAAAACAATTTTATTATTTTCTTATATTGTTCTAAACAATATAATACCGTTATGTATGGCAGACGCATGTAACAAACCGATCAGCTCAATCTTCATAATCCACTGTTGATTTATCCCTGAAAGTTCGCTCTCACTAAACAGGTGCAGAAAAAATAAATGTACTTACATATTTTAGTATAGTCTTTCTAATAGACGGCTAATCCTATTGTCTAGTGTTAAGTAAAACCGCACGTGCTACTTACCTGCAAAAAAGGGTCTTAATTATTCTATTTGGCACCTGAGCGCGGACTAGTCCAACGCTCAAAAAACCAGTGTAAGTGCACTCTCCGATAACGCGCCTTTGTTACGCATCTCGATGACACATTATAGACTGGTTATGTAGCGTTCGACTCGCCGGCACGAAGTACTGTACTTTTTATGCAGGTGTTTGTGGCACGTGGCACGAGCGGTTTTACATAACAATAGACAATAGGATTAGCCGTCGGGCTCTATTAGAAACCTACCTACTGCACATTCATAAATGCAAATCACTGTGACTTACGAAAATATTTTAAATAAGTCTGGTACCAGAAATGTATGGTTAGGTAAAGGACTTAGCCATTATACATCCCCTTCCCAAGCCTAATTAGTAAGATAACTTTAAGATTGCGTATGCGTTGATAGTTTCGGTGCGTGCCCGTCCGTGATTAAGTCCCTAGCGTTGCAATCGCTCAAGCCATCTTACGCGCGATCTCGACGTTTGCGCAAGCTCGACAGCTGCGAGGATTGCATTTCAACGACCCAAATGCGCAAAATATGAACGAGATGCGTTAAGACAATGCTGACAGATTAATACAATAACAAAGGTATTGTCATGTCAAATATCAAATTGCTTGGGAAATCGTTTGGACGTATCTCATTATTTTACAAGTAGAATAAACATTCTAGTTTACAAAGAAGGTAAGTACCAGATTATGCGCAATGCAACATATTGCAGAAATCAAATCGCAATTGCAAACTTAATATAAAGCATGTAGATAGTAGATACCTATAGGCAAAATAAACCTGAAAATAATAACAATGTTATTGGTTTAAATACCTAAGTACTTATATTATAACAATTTTTTTTTGTACCTAATTATAAAATTCGATTGATTGTATGCTCCAATTAAGCAGTTTTTAGTAGAATTAGTTATTTTGATAGTTACGAAACTCGAGAGTATGCTCAATGTTCGGGCATGTATGTGGTATGGTCTATTTAAACCGCACCTTATCTTAGTGACGGTGTAGTTGCTGGGGCCGAGCACGGTGATGTTGGTGAAGGCGGCGGTGACGCGCACGGGCCCGGCGTCGTTGGCCATCACGAGCCGCTCGATGAGCAGCGGCTCGACGGCCGGCACGCCCAGCTCGGGCAGCCCGCGCGCCAGGTACGGCCGCAGGTGGTTGAACGACCGCTTCACGCACGAGTCCAACTGCGGGTCGCTGCGGCTGCACGGCAGTATGTACTCCGCTGGAAATATAAGTACTATAAGTAGTGATAATAGTGAAACTGGAATTATTTATTGTTCATCCATCACAGAACTATTTAGGTATTTACCTACAAACAGGACGAACAACGAACAAGCGAAGTTTACTCGCAAGTAGGGTTGCCAACCGTACTATATTATATAGTATTGTACTATATTTTGGCTCTCTGTACTATATAATTTTGGAAAAATATATAGTACGCTAAAATACTATATTTCCGATTAAACGTATATTACACTCATGTTTAGTATTTTATCTAAAAGTACTATATTTTTTTGAAATGTACTATATTTTTGATGCCTTATTCTGGAAAATACTATATTCCACCAAAAACAAGTTGGCAACCCTACTCGCAAGTGTAAAAAATTCCTCTGTACAATCTTTTAATCGCGTGTTTAGCAAGCTTCATTTAAATACAAAGCCTTTTTATTTCAAATAGCGCGCCTTGCACTGTGGGCTTTATAACCAAAATGTCAAGTTGCACCACACTCCATTTATAATGCAATTTTATTGTTAATATATTTCGCAAACTAGGGCACAACTAATCTATACGTTGACCCTGTTCCCCATCGGTCCCGAACAGTCAGGATCAAAAGTAACGTATCGGACTATGCGTCAAAAGTAAATACCTATAGATCTACCATTCTGTAATAACTAAACTTTAACAAAAATATTTATGTCTCTACGAGTACATGTTGAGCAATTATACTGTTAACTGTAGCGATACATGATTACTTGTAATAATATTCCAGGGTGGCAGATACTTTTGACGCGTTGTATCATCCGTTACTTTTGACGCTGACAGAACATATTATACTTCGTTATTTTGAACTTCGCAGAAGTAAGCTTGAGATTCCAAATCGGGCACTATTTGCGGCAAAATTTTAAAGTAAATTATATGTATTGGCCATGCTACATCAGATAATTCCATAATTATTAACAATAAAAGAGCCTGATAAAAACTGCACCCTTACTTGTGTGAAGTTCTTTCTAATGCTAAGAAAAACGAAGTATAGAAATATTTTATAATTAGACTGATTCGAGGATGGCATTCCTGCCGACGCAACATTTAGCATGTGAACAATGGCTAAATCAGTTAATCAGCAATCAATGTATTCGCAAGAAATGATTAGGTACACGTGGGGCGGTTATGTAAGGCGCGAAGTGTGCCGCATGCCGTGACGCAAGCGGTCAGCGGTGGCAAGGTGAGTCGAGACATGCTGCCCGCCGCGCCGCCGCGCCCGTGATATACCTTGCATCTCATTTTGCCATCTTTCGTTTAGGTTAACTAGACCTTGAAATAGTTTTGCACTGCATTCGAGACCAATAGAAACTGTTTTGACAATATATCACCAATTAATCGACACTTTGATAACTCTCGGGTCGCACGTATTTAATGTCACGCTTTTAAAAAACTGATTAATTGATGAACAACCATCTTTAAATAAATAGTTAAAGTGTAAGTAAGAGTGAGCTACTCCTGTTTCAAGCCAATGATATGTCTTCACTTGGTACCTAACTACTAAAAGATGACAAATAATGTTTACTTAGTTCTCTATATTTACTTTGACATCGATTAGTAATCGTTAGGTAAGGTTTATAAAAATAACGTTGAACTTGAACGGCAATGGTCATTTCGTATACTATTAAGCTCTTGCACAAGGTCAGCGATTACATAAATCTGGTTATGTAAGTGGCAATACCGCGGCGACCTGCAAACCCACTTTATAGCATTTCTCGGAATATTCTCACATTCTTTCCTCTAATCCAATACCTAAACTTCTCCAATTGGCGATTATTATCATAAACAAAAACCACATTCAACCACTTTTACTTGATGTCATGAAGCAAGAAAAGAGACGATATGAGAGTAATTAGAAGTAGTTAGGTAGTTCGAAATTTGTAATTGTCAAAAAACAAAATGTTGTTGTCAAAAAAAGAATGTTTATGTTGTATGAATTATTGGTACAACATAAACAAAACTTATGAACGCGCTTTTACAAATGTTGTATAAGTATGTAGGTACTTAATCAATAGGTACTCTGATTTAATCTGCCATCGTAGATATTGGTTAAGTTGAAATGTATTTTATTTAAAACAAAGTATTGATGAATGTTTAATGTTTTAAGTATTAAAGGTTGGCGATCCAACGATTATGTTAAAAATTAAAATGAATAGGTAAGTAAGACGAGGAATTCTTAGGAAAATTATGATTTCCGATTTTTTCTCGGTCATACATAAAATTATATCTAATATTGTACCCTCTTAGGCTAGGTAATAAAGGCAATAAATAGTGCAGATAAGTGCATCATTTATTTGATAAGTGATGTGATAAAGGCAGGTCGTTTGACGCAACATTATAATAGTGTAATCCGAGCCGAAACGCCGCGCCGCCCCCCGGGCCCCGCCGCTCTCGCGCGCAACTAACGCTCGTTGTGAAACTACTTGAATGAGGCTGAAAGATGGCTCCAGCATTTCATCCTATCAATTATTCACATCAGTTTCTAATCTATCATATATAATACTAGCGAACCGCCCTGGCTTCGCACGGTTTAACAATTTATACACCTAAACCTTCCTCAAGAATCACTCTATTGATAGGTGAAAACTGCATGAAAATCCATTCAGTAGAGTTTATCGCGAACAAACATACAAACACACAAACAGACAGATGCGGCGGGGGACTTTGTTTTATAAGGTGTTGTAGTGATTAGCAAATAAGTACGAGTAGGTACATTTATTGCATCGTGATACTGAAGTAGGTCTCGGTACCTAGCCAAAATGCAAAAACCGGCCGATGCAGATGGCCCCGGACAACGCCAATCGTCATCACGTCTCATCACATGCCAATCATTTGCGCCGTAGCGAATGGAACGCTAATGTCTCTCTGTCGCTTTAACATGGAAGAATGATAGAGAGAGATTACCGTTTTTTCGCTACGGCGCAAACGATTGGCATGTTGACTAGGCCCACTGACGTGACGTATCACAACATAAAAAAATATTTTTATTGGTGGAGCTTTTTTCTACTTGCATGTATCGCCGTTAGATGTTGTCAACTTGCCATTTCTATCTGAAAGCGAATTAAGACAAATTTAATATACCGACAGAACTTACTGTACTCGTAGTTAGATAATAAACGCATTTAACTACCTACGATTCATCGATTTTGTCATTGGTACCGCAGATCATCATACAAGGCAAAAAAAACAATGTCTATTAAGCCTAAAGCACCGTACTAGCTAACAACTCGTAATGCTCTTGACCTGATCTAACTGATCAGTTTATTACGTTGTCAAAGGCATCTAATTAATCTGAAACGATTGTAATCATGTACCAATGTTAATGTGCACCATTAAGCATTATTGTCGCCAGGGATGTGCGTATTTTAAAGCTCATTCGTGCCAAGGTCAGTTTGAACGATTACGTTTGGGCTAGTGGGGCTACGCAACACCGCGCGAGCAAATACTCGTTCGCCGGCGCGGACGTCTGAGCAAACTTCAGGCGCATATATTTAGCAGGAAAAACTAACGTAGGTACTTACCTACCTACACACAACTCATTGATCAAGGTCTTAGCTAAACGTGTACATCGTTTATTTACAAAACCCAGTCATTTATAATAATAAACATCTGAAAATCATATTAATGACAAACCTTAACAGAAAACCACAACTGAATCAGTTAAACCGTTTTGGAGTTTTGGACGTTTGGGAAATTAGTTTATTAAGGCGAGGTATGCCCGAGAAAAATTTTCAGATTCTGTCAAATTACCCCATTTCACACACAAGCACACTTCACGCACACTACCTCAGTTTACTGGGACAGGTCAGTAACCCATCCTGTTTTTTTAAAGATGCAAATGAGAGTATTTTGAGTTTCGTGTTAACCACTAGCCTCCTTTGAGGACGAGAAACTCTAAAAAAGTTCCATTGAAAGAAGGAAGAGAAACAATATATTTTATCTTACTCTCCTTGTCTGTTCATGTCACATGTGACGTATTTAAATGTAAATTAACTAAAATCGAATTCATTAGATACGCGTACTAAATAAACCGAATAAATACAGAAGTCGTCAGATGAAAAACGTTATTTAGGTACTACTCTATTCAATAGGGCTTTCGATAAGGCGCAAAATTAATTCAATGACAATTTCAATGAAATCATATGTGTATTCCGATGATGTTATTATTATATAACTTACTTACGTTAGCTTAGCTTCAATCTGTATATATTTAGTTGTAGTACTTAGCTAATAAGAAAATTTTGCATGCTTTTTCAAGTGAAATGTAGGGGAGAGCGGGGACAAACGTAACGGCGGGTGGAAAGGAAAGTAACTATTGCTCTGTAAGTTTATCTAATAGTCAAAACACCACTCCGCTGCTATTAGGTGATAGACAGTGGCGCCCCCTTCACTTGCATTCAGTCGAAACGGGCGCCACGTGCTATTAGGTGGTGTGAGAAAACGCAACGTGATTTTTCTAATCAAAAGTACGTTTTTCGACTTTTAGTTATTTGATGTTTACGTTGTATTAAAATACATACATTTTCTGAATAATTGCATATCCCCTAGGGTGGCATTGTCCGGCTCCCGGTCTCTATGGTGGCGGGGAGCCGGGAGACGGACAGACATAACAAGCCGTTGAATGGCGGCGCCTCAGATTTAACGGTGGGTTGAAGTTGAGTGGCGCGGCCATTTTGGAAAAATATACGTCAAGTGGCGGGGCCTCCAGGGTGGTCATCGCGAATTTGGCGCGTGTTAGAAATATGACCGTTTCTCAAAAAATATGTATGAATGATATATATTACCTATGTATTATTGAATTCAGCATAAAGTGGTTTATTTGATTGTATACCAATGAATTACATTCTATTTTATGTGAATTATGCTGGACTTGATCAAATCTCATATTATTACCAATTTTTTTCTACTTTCATGTATAAAAATACGTATAATTAGGAAATAAAACAATTGATTGTAGAAAAAGCAGTTTTTATGACAAAACAATACATTTAATATGATTCACACGATAGTTCTAACAAACTTTATTTTACGCGGGAATTCGACCGTTAAGGAATACCATCCTTAATAATTGTTTATTGACGAATGCATCTTGCAAGAGTGGGCAAGCAAGGCATAGGGTTAACGGTTTTATTTTAGGCGCGAAATACGATGTCGCACAGAGGCCGGGAGACGGTCTCTGCCACTCACGGGCTTGTTATGACGGAACCGTCTCCCGGTTCGCCGCCAATTAGGGAAGTGTCCGGCTCCCGGCCTCTGCCAAGCAGGGGCATATTTAAAAAAATGCCCGCGTCATTTTTCCTACCCTTCAACCGGAGGCCCTGCCACCCGAAGGGATATTGATTATTGATTCGATTGATTGCAATTTATTTTCTCGAACACGTTCCGTTTCAAAGATATCTTTCATGTTTTCAGAAAAATGCGGTCGGGTACAAAAGTAACAAAGCCGTATAGGTACAAAAGTAACATTTACATCCCATACAATATATACCTATTGAATCTAATATGGGGTCACATGCTTAATGCGTCAATGATGATTTAAACGATGTATGCCATATTTATGAGTGAAGAAACTCTGAACCTGAATTATCTGAGTATGAAACATGTTTATAACAGAATAATTGATCTCATCACTTGAAATAAATTACAATTTCTAACGAGGACTTAATATTGATTTGTTTTCTTAAAATGCTAATGTTTATGTAGTTAAAATGCAAATATTAAAGTGTGTGATCAATAATAATTTACATAGTTATATAGTACTTTTTTGATTTGATATGTCATATTATATTAATTACAGCCCACTGTGTCTTGTTACTTTTGACCCACATGTGTTACTTTCTGCACGCCAACGGGGTCATAAGTAACAACAGACGATTTTTTAGTCACTCTAGTACTTACATACAAAATACACAATTATAAGATTAATCAAGATGTTAATTTACAGAACATGCAATGAAGTTATATATGACTACATTAATTTCATCAAAATAATAACGGTTAGCCAGAAACTAAGGTCAAAGTACAAAGTGTTGCGTTTCTCCCCGCTCTCCCCTACGCATCCAAAATTACTGTCCACCTATGTTCATCACTATATTTTTGCAAATAAACATATCGTTATCTTTATCAATAAATAAAGTCCTGGCAGGGTGGAAATTTAATTTAGGCGGATTGTTTTTCTCTGCATCTGACTGTACAGCTACGCCAAATTTTTGGTAAACTTACGGTTATATATTCAGAATCTGAATCTGTGTAGTTATATAGTACGAAAATACTTAAGATATATGGACATTCCTCTGGTCCTTGAACTACGTCCAAAAGAGAGGTATGGCCACTGTGAATTACATCTCGCTTTGTGTGGTAGGACACAGCACAGCAGATGTCATTCCAGATCTAGAGCAGAGCTCAACCTTACAGAAATCTGCAGCCAAATAACACTAGATCCTACTCATAGTATTGTTCCTGCCGGTGAGTATGCTTGCCAGTTATCAACGAGGGTGCGGAGGGTTAGGCACGGCAACGCGCATGTACCTAACACCTCTGAAGTTGCAGGCTATATCAATAGGCTACGGACACTGCTTACCATCAGACGGGTCGTATGCTTGTTTGTCATCGACGAGGTATAAAAAATAAAATTATATATGCACAGAATATAATTGAACTAAAAACTTTGTTTTATTTTATAGTAAATTTGGATAACAATCGATACATAGACAATCCCAGTAAACCAGTCCGCAGCCTGTAAGCCTCGTAGGCAAGTATATCTCGGCCTCACGAGCCGCAAAAACTCGCTAGGACTGAAGCTAGACCATAGTCGTTTATTTATTCTTGATTTCATGAAGGTTTGCAGAACAGCACGTAACCGCATTATACATCTAGGCGGACCTCACAGCAACAAAATAGATGTACCGCTTCAAGATTTTCAAGTAGTACACGAAATATTTACATATCGTTCCGTATTAATAGGTAATATTTGAAGATCAAAAGTTCTCTAACATAAATACAAGATCACAAAATTGTCATCACAATCAGTTCATTGACGTTGACGTACAGAAGTCACATGGGTACGTTTTTAAAATGACGCAATATTAGGTAATACCAGCATAATGAAAATTAACTCCAATCAGTAAGTATGAGTTTACAAACTTTTTTCATTTTCAGCGGGGTTTCAAGGAGCAAATTACTTAAATGATTTTGGAACCGTATTGTTTTAAGATAGTTTACTGCGTTTTTTAATAAGTATGCCACGTAAACAACAACAAATCAAATTTAAGATAAGACTCGAGCTCGATGTGATGATAATTTAATTACCCTATTTTTTTAAATACAATTTGTCTACTGGTATACTTTTTCGTATACGTATATGATTTAATGTCAAAATAATTGCAAAACCCAACTGTCAGTTTAGTGCGCCCCGCGATAGGACCGCCTTCGTTCAAGCCCAGCGGGCATCTGATCAAAGAAGTTGCGTGCACGGGACCGCTGATATCATGTTTTTGAACTTATTTATTTAATGTTAAATTTAAAAAAAAAGTAATCGCGGAATTCGCTCAAGCATAAAATTGCGCGTTATTAGAAGCAGTTTTCATATTTTTATCTTTTGTGCACAAATTGTTACGAATCTTTAAAGTCCGTTTTAGACCTATGTTCGTGATCGTTTTCTATCGAGCAAAAGTCAAATAACTTAGGATTCGAATCGCGGAAGTCACTAGAAAAAGCCCTCAAGATTGCTAATTGAATGTATGGCAGCCGTATTGTGATCCAAAAAAGAGCTACGGCTTTTTAAAAACTTCGTTTTCTGAACCCACTGCACCTTAAGCACACTAAAAATAACCTCAAGTGCCATGAGGTCTACCGTCTACAATTCGTCCGGGGTAAAATAACTCTTTAAAATTAATACTACCAAAGACATATGTAACTCCGTATAAGATGAATAAAGTCTAAGAAAAAAACGTGCCTCGGAAATCAAGAAAAAGTCATTCTCGGAGAGTATATTATTATACCATGATTCTCGGATAGATGGCGCACACACCTTTGGCCTATGGTCGGCTAGATGGCGTTGACGACCGTTTTATATTTAACAATTTTAACACATAGGTATCAGTGAATGAACATGGGTCAAAATGATATAAAAAGAATAAAAAAAAAAAAATCATTTATCCATATATATAAATTTTTTCGATAGTTTTATACGTTTTCATTTGGAGTTTTAGTCGTGTGTCGATAGATGGCAGTAAATTTACTGTGACTACAAAATTTACTATGACAGGACCCCTCTATACTACATACTACTATTCTCTTTGATACTACCTAATTATGCACATGGACAATCTCTTTCTCTACTATTTTGCACATAGCTTGGGTACGATGACAGCTGTCATGTGTGTGACAGCTGTCATCGTACGTATGATGCGTTTTATTTTAAAGTTATATAAGTTGTATGTAGATGACAGCTGTCACAGTATCCAAGCTATGTGAAAAATACGATAGCGCGCATAAAAAAAAGAAGTGCGTGGCGTGCCAGGGGTGTTGGATGAATAAGCAGGCGGCGAGACACACTGCAATCATGCCATTTAACGTTTGCTGTTATTTTTCGACAATAAGTAGCGTTTTTACATATTCTTAGGTATTTCCTTGCAAATAACAATTTCATCGCACTAGCCTTATAAAGGCCTATAAAGAATTATCATTATTTGTAATCTTGAAAATGACAGTAAGTAAAATGAAGCAAATTAAAAAATGTATCGTTGTGAAAGGTTTTGTTTCTTATTTCTTCTTGGTGGAATGTTTAATTCCACTCAGAAGAATTCCTCCTAGTAGGTATTCAGATCGAGTTTAATTTAGGAGACCATAATTTTTATACGAGTTTAATATCTTATATGATAGGTATTCATTATTGCATCATTTGCATCGCACGATGCTCACATCGTGCTAATGGAAAAGCTAAGCAAAATACCGGGTGTGGCCTGTAACATGAGCAAAAAATTAAACTGTAGGCTGTACTCCTCATACTGACCAACATTTGTTCAGCGATTTTTAAAAATAACTTGTGGTTTGATTTTTAATACACTTTAAAGTTTATTCTAAGACGCAATGTATTGCGAATTTTGTTATGTTTAAGGCGTGACAAGCAACGTCAATCACAATGATATGGCGTGGCGATGGCGTCCATTGAAGATAATATTTATTTTGTATGAAAAATAGGGAGTCTAAATACTTCATAATTTTTAAAAGTTGTTGAACAAAAGTGTCACCGTTTGAGGAGTACAATCTATGTTTTAATTCTTTGCTCGTGTTACAGGCCACACCCGGTATACACATACATTATATTGAGCTGAGTGACCATTCGAAATGAAAAGAGTGGATGGAAGAAGGTGTAAGTTGGAAGTAACTTGTGCGGATGATACCTATTTGGATGCTATCAATCAGTGACTCCGAGAACTGTTAAGAGGAAAGGGACCGGCCGCTTCTCTATATAATACCTACATCATTTCTCTCTCTGAATATTATAGAAACATTATAGAAAGTATGTTTACACAATTTGATGTATATTGACCATAGCTATAGCTCCTTCGTTTGACTATTTAAATTGTTTGATTATTATAAGAGTTAGGAGCGAAAAACGAATTCCATACAAACTTTTAAATGCTCCTAACTCTTGTTCTTAATAATTAAAATCCGAAAAAATATAAAACGGACATAGCTGGGCCGATATACACCAAATGGTGTCAAAATATTATCAATAATGTTAATATCCATGAAGAGGCGGTATCGGGGCGGTCGTCCACTTTCGTCTTAACGACGCTGAAGCACGACACGACACAAACAGTGCGCGCGAGCCTGAGCAGAATAATATTATCACTTTAGGTGTCATTTCGGGCAAGAGATGGCCCGTTTCAGCCTTGACGAACCTTACGCATGGACTCTTTAAAATATAAATGGTCTCATAGCGTGCGTGACTCACGTCAGGACGCTCTTGTTGGAGGTCACGCCCTAGTGTAACTAGGTACCCAATCGAACAGGTAGTCAATCACGAGTCTTCTCTCTCTTTCATCTTTTCCTATGAAAAGTAGTATTCATATTTTTGACCGTATAGTACTGATATCGTAGGTATGTTTGAGCACAGTAAAACAAAGTAAAAAACAGACTTAACGTTAGCGTCAAGCATATAACTCCCCTCTTTTTGCGTCGGTGGTTATAAACAACAAGCTCCATAAGTAAGTTTTTTTAAGTAAAGGACAAGTCGGTAGGTACTACATGGTACTTTTAAGTTATGTAAAGAGGCAAATTGATTAGTGCGGCTGTTACCTTTACACTATAATTGATTAGCAGAAACTGCACTGAGATGGGCAATTTCTGCTAATTTTAAGGTACCTACTTAAGGAAGGTATTTATTCTGCCCGACCTCTTAATATTTAGGTTTATAATCTAGAATTCTAGATGACTAATGTGTACATTCGTAATTCGTAAGGGTTTAGCTTAGGCCGCGACGGGGTCGGTGATGAACTGTGACGCAACCTTGACACCGCAGTTGCGCAGACGCTGGTGAAACTATTATTTTTGTAGTAACCTCACGATCGCGAGCCCGTAATTAGGGTATGACGCTAACTTAGCTACTTAGCTATTATAATGATGACGCTAAGTGCCTTTGACGTGGGCTTTTCTGAGCATTCAGTGCTTCGTCCAAAATAGCCGCCTACGGATGTTTTGTTTGTAAATGTCTTTTGAAAACATAACATATTTATGTTTAAGTACCGACTGCTACATGTTATTTTATTAACGATCTATCGACAATCCAAGAGTCATGTATATTTACTGGAAATTAACTATCACACCCGTGCTCGTGCACAAATAAATATACTTACCTACATAGTAGCATGGCATGGTACCTATTTAGGTAACCTATGGTAACCTATTTTCTAAATGTACGAATAATTTACCCTCTAAATGTGTTATGATTGATTGGTATGGTGTTTTATATTTATGTAGTTTGTATGTAAAGGTAAACTTTTTTTATTTAGTAAATGATTTAAAACTAAAGCTTTAAATCATTTCTTGTTCTGTGTTGTACATATTTATTATTCATTATTTGCAAATAAAATAATTGATTGATCTAGCCAAAATAGATTAAGTTGCATATTGTGAATAATGCAGTATAAATGGTCACCAACATACTGTATCTATAGTTCGTTTTTTTAGCATTAGAAAGAACTTGAAAGAAGGTAAGTGATCTTGACATGTCTTTTAATTGAAAAACGCTTTTTATAAATCAGTAACTATTACTTATGAAAGCAGAAGAATATAAATGATCGTATTAGATTCGTAATTGTTACATATTTGCCGTAACTTATTTTTAAAATGTGTTTTTCAATTAAAAGACACGTCAAGATTGTTTACCTTATTTCTAATGCTAAAAAAAAACAAAGTATATAAATCTACACCCGTGTGTGTGGAAGATTTACGACACCACACACCACCACATTCACCACACCACATTATAATTAATAGCAAAATATGAATGGACTCCTCGCTAATAGCATTACTAAATAATTGTACCTATGTACCATGTACCCACATCAAGTGATCTATCAGCGTCCATCAAAACATCTTTCAAGTGCTGTTTGGTATGGCACACGGTTTCCCGCAGTCAATGGTCAATGTTAGTTCAATGGTGTTTGTCAACAGCACACAATATATCATAAAAAATTAAATGCACTGATGGCTATTTAAGTATTTATACTTAGTGCTTAATTTAGATTTCTATACTTATCACTACTGGGGGGCGATTTTTGAATTTCGAGCGCTCGATTTCGTGTATTTCGTTCAATAATATCTCCACTACTAGGCATTTATAAAATTCTACTAATAGAATTGATAACGAGTGGTCAATACCAATTGATTCCAAATTTCTATCACTCGTATTTACAAAAATTAACATTTCACCGTTTTCCACCGATTTTCGAGTGACGAAATCGAGCAATCGAAATTCAAAAATCGCCCCCCTGTTGCAGGTAACGTCAATAATGATAAGTACCTATGTATTAAGTACTATATGTACCTACAGGAATTGAATTTAGAATTAGCTTATTATACAGGTTTTATTTATGTATTCGAAATATACAGTTAATAATAATGTCAAACAAAAATAAATTAAACTACTAACTAAACATACTAAACTAAAACTACCTAAAAAGTTAAACCTACAAATAGGTATCATTTATAATATTGATAGAAAAATATGTCTTATTGCGCGATTAGCGACTTGTTGGTTGTTTGAATGGATATTTAAAATAACAGTTTATTTTAAATATCCCTTATAAAAGTTGAACTCGATTAATATTCTCTCGAATACAGTTGCCATTATACAATTATGGATACGTTTGTTACGTTTTGCTGTTTACTACTATTACTGTTTGTATACCATGTTGCGTATACCCATTATAAAGCAAAATAAACTTCTGATTCTGATTAAGTATTTATTAAAACCTAACCCTATGCCTATTATAGTTAAAATTTAATCTGTGAAAATTACTGATGATAATATTAAAAACCCCGTGCCACTTCCACAGCTCTGTTATGGATGATTCCACTTATAATAAGCAGCCGGCAGGCAACTATCTACAAAGCTAAGTTAGTCTCATATTGTTTTGAACATGTTTATTTTCATTTTTTCCAAAAGCTATTTAATAATGTACGATTTAGATTTCTTGCAAAATGTAGGTAATTAGGTATATATGTATATTAGGTATTGTACATCCCTATACCTTCCTTGTGCAGTCAGCATTCAAAGCAGAGGATGAAACAATGCGCCAAAAGTAGTTAAAGTGGAAGTGGAATATTTACTTTTCCTACTAAAGATAAATCTCTACAGTTCGAGTTCAAAAGTATCAGTTACAGTCTGTTCTACATCCTACAGAAACATAATTATCTCTGTTTGTTAAGCTGTTAGAGAATGGTAGATATTTTTGACGCGTAAGTAGTCTCATTCGCTACTTTTATTGCTGACTATAAGAGTTGAAAAAAAAAATTCAAAACAAATAAGAGGGTAATAATGGGACATATTAAGTAAAAATATATGGTTTGGTTAAAAACATTAAAGATCCATTTTAACATAAACCTTATACATTAAATTTAATGCATATTATTATTATACAATAATATGATAATAATTATGCATGAAAACATACAAGTGTTACAAGTTAGGACTTACGAGTGGTGAGGGAGTTGTCGCTGTCCGCGGCCGTCCCGCTGCGGCACACGCCGGCCAAGCTGCACACCACCAGCAGGCTCTGCAGGAGGTGGCCCGCCATGGTTTTTTTTACAAATACTATATTACGTTTAAATGCGTGTAATATTCCAAAATCACAAGATCACTGCTTTGTATTACGATTTTTTCAGGTGTCGGTAACGTCAGTGGAAGTGGTGTGTGTGCTGGCGAGTCGCTGGGCAGATGGCGGGCGTGTGCTCGAAGGGGCCGCCGACTGGCGCGTGTTTCATTTTGTTTGAAGTGAAAGCCCTAGAGACGATGTGTTTTATTCTCGCGTAATTTTCGTCATCCCTCGCGGGCTCCCCACCTCGCTGTCAAACAAATTACAAACACCACGTGCTCACCGCAATCATAATTTGAATCGGAGTCAAATTTGCCTTTACACATGAGATAATAATAAGATAATTCGTCAGTCGAATTATGTCACCAGATACAATAGAGGACACTCCTCCCTGTCTTCTTAATAATTACCACATGAATTCAATAATCGTTTTGCATTCAATTACTTAAGTAGATGGGTAAAGACCCCATTATCTTGTGTAAAACAATAGAACTACTCTCTGAAAAAATATGAAAAATACCTTAGAAAGTTTTTATTTTTATTTATTGTCAAAGTTAAAAACAATCGCATTCGCTTCTGACCATAGAATACAAATACTCTCTTCTGGCCCTCGCCAGAGTGATAGGTGGTAACGTGGCCAAATATGCTCACGGTTCATGAAAATATTAAACAAATTGACATGATTACATTACACCCCTTTATAGTAAAAAGACGTACAGCCACAGGTAAACGTTATTACTATATTAAATGGGTTTTAAAAGTTATTTGGCATTATGCATGTAAATAAAGTAAAATGTAGGATAAAAATTGCTTATTTTACTCATTCCATTGTTATTTAATATTTAATAGGTACCTCTAAAACAGGTTCATTATTGGTTGAATGAGTAATGCCGTTACCTATTGGCAGTTTTAGAACGAAAAAGCAATAGTAGGTATAATTATAGTTTATGTGACTGCTACAAATCGGGTTTTAATGCCTTTCATTAGAAAGGCATTAAAACCCGAGTGTGGGTTTATGAAACGAACGAAGTGAGTTTCATAATAGAATCTCACGAGTGTTTTAATGCCTAATTATGTACAGTTACATACACTACTTTATCTACACACATATTGTAAATTTCCTATGATATATTCACTAACCTCATATTACTTACAGCCGACATTGGGGCATAGTTGCTCTCTGGCTTTTCATACTTTAATTTACAAATAATTTTAAAATTACTGCAGTAAGTAAGTACCTATACCTACCTACATTAAATTGTTGATGTGTTTTTTTTTTGCTTGTAAGTAGAGTCGCACCAAGAAAAGTCTGCAGCGGATTTGATAGCCCACGCAGTGTAAGTGTTATTTATACGTCATAATTTCATAGAAGTTTGACGTTTAAAATTGACACTTGCACTGTGTGGGCTATCAAAATCGCTGCAGACTTTTCACGGTCTGACTCTATGTAAATTTCATGTTCACGTCTAATAAGTGCCCTTGTGGCCTATTTGCTGAATAAATGTTGAAGTTAGAAGTTTGACTTCTGTCACAGTCTTTTAAATAACTATTCTACATATGGGGCTATTCATAAATTACGTCATTTCAAATCAGCCCCCCGCCCCTAATTTGAAATGACGTAATTTATGGACGTAATATCTGGACATCGGATGACGGTAGCATGACGTAAGAGGAAACGGGATCATTCGAAGCATGATTTTTGGATGAATTTAGGGGGAGGGGGGTCAAAATTCGTCAAAAATCGATGACGTAATTTATGGACCTATGTAAATATGTCTCTTTTTTAAGCCATTACAGAATGGTACAGATGTAGGTAGTGCATAATTGTTTTCCATCGTATTTTCTCGGAAATGTTCGTATTACTTCGTATTTGTCATGCAAGTTCAGTCAATGTCAGTATTTTTTGTACCGAGACTAACTGAAATAGCAAGTCACTTTCGTAAGTTTCCGTGAAAATAAGATGTAAAACAATTATGCACTGCATCTGTCCTACTATTTTTATTTGTAATTAGTACATTACGATACAAGTGCGAAAAGTGGGATATTCGCCACGAGTGGCGATAAACGACCGAAGGGAGTCCGACCGGCTACACGCTGAGGGTGTTCCAGCTTCGATCGCGCCACTACGTGCACTTCAACTCTTTTGTGGTGCGTGTGCCGCGTCCGCTGCAGGGCACCACCGAGTGCGCCGACTTCTGGCCGAACGGTGTCGTGTAATTTCGGAGGTTCCAGAGTAAACTGCCGAATCCGACACAAGAGGAGCCGTAGCAACGGAGCCACGCCGTTTTGACGACTAAATAGTGTTTAGTTTTAAGTTTATAAAATACATACCGGGTGTGGCCTGTGGGCTGTAACACGAGCAAATAATTAAAACATAGATTGTACTCCTCAAACGGTGACACTTTAGTTCAACAACTTTTAAAAATTATGAAGTATTTAGACTCCCTATTTTTCATACAAAATAAATATTATCTTCAATGGACGCCATCGCCACACCATATCATTGTGATTGACAAGAGGAGCCGTAGCAACGGAGCCACGCCGTTTTGACGACTAAATAGTGTTTAGTTTTAAGTTTATAAAATACATACCGGGTGTGGCCTGTGGGCTGTAACACGAGCAAATAATTAAAACATAGATTGTACTCCTCAAACGGTGACACTTTAGTTCAACAACTTTTAAAAATTATGAAGTATTTAGACTCCCTATTTTTCATACAAAATAAATATTATCTTCAATGGACGCCATCGCCACACCATATCATTGTGATTGACAAGAGGAGCCGTAGCAACGGAGCCACGCCGTTTTGACGACTAAATAGTGTTTAGTTTTAAGTTTATAAAATACATACCGGGTGTGGCCTGTGGGCTGTAACACGAGCAAATAATTAAAACATAGATTGTACTCCTCAAACGGTGACACTTTAGTTCAACAACTTTTAAAAATTATGAAGTATTTAGACTCCCTATTTTTCATACAAAATAAATATTATCTTCAATGGACGCCATCGCCACACCATATCATTGTGATTGACGTTGCTTGTCACGCCGTAAACATAACAAAATTCGCAATACATTGCGTCTTAGAATAAACTTTAAAGTGTATTAAAAATCAAACCACAAGTTATTTTTAAAAGTTGCTGAACAAATGTTGGTCAGTATGAGGAGTACAGCCTACAGTTGAATTTTTTGCTCGTATTACAGGCCACAGGCATCCTATATGTTAGTCTGTAAGGTATTTGTAATATGGGCCTTGTTGCCTGATTTAAATTTCTAAATAAATAAATCGACACAAGTTGCGAATTACCTTTTCGCACAAGTAAGTATTGTACTACGTTATACAGTAGATACATATGGCCCTTTCAATTTTTGACATAGGCACGTATTGTCCTTAATCCCGCCCCCTAGGGCGGTAAGTAGCACCATATGTAATGTAGGTACTGTAAAGTATAAAGAAATCTTATTTGTTAAGCAAGTAGGTACAATAATTGTTTAACTATATGGCACTTAATGGGATGTCGCTTTTAGCGGGCATTATTATTACTTATCTAAACATCTTAATTTAGATAAACATCAAACACATGGTATAATAATATACTCCGCCTGGTACTCCATTCCCGTCTTTTCTAGGTCACCTAACTGACACGGGCCTACGTCATCATGCGACAGCGCTATATGATAATATGCGATAGCGCTATATATAGCGGCCATGTTGTTGTGACGTAGGCCCGTGTCACTCTGGGAATGGAAGACCATGTTTTATTAGACTATGATCAAACATACCAAACAGGCAGCACGGCAACGCCCAATACTTGCTTGTTTTGTTCAATACATACGTAGGTACGCAGGTGTGGATACTCATAGTCATACATACATACGAAGAATTAGTAAAACAGGACGCAGAAATCGCAGAATATTAAAAGTTGTATCTTGCGTCCCCGAAAGTTAATCATAACCTAACCTAACCTTTCTGATTGATGTGACCGCCCGAAACCGGTTCGTGTACCATTGTATGTATCTATGAGTAAATAGTCTATAGAGTACCTAAATATTCTATAGGTATGTACCCAGTTCATAAGCGTACAGCTCGACTGATAACAGCCTTTTTTTTTTTATTAGGGGGGAAAATGCATTCCGCATACCACCCGGGTGCGGGGGTGACCCGAGTGGTTACGTGGGACTCCCGTCTAGGCTAATGAGGCCCACGGTATACCCACTAAAAACCCCCCATATGCCGCCTCGCCGCCCTATTGGTGGGGTTACAGGAACGCTTTCGTACTCATCCGCGACCCCACCGGCGGCAGCCGCCCACGAGCGGTTCCTTCGCAAATGCCCGAAGGCCCTTCACGCTAGGCGCGCCAGATGGTTCGACGCGCCTTCCTCCTGGGCCTCCGTTCTGCACTGTAGCGGACCCCCCCAAGCCCGCCACAAGGAAGCTACGGGTGCCAGAAAGTTCTCCGGCGCCCGGCGACAGATCAGGTCTATGGTTCTGTCGCAAAACCACAATTCGGCTGCAGAGGACAGGGAGAACGGCGCATCGTAACACCGACACTCCTCTTCCTCTGCAGCCCCACCAACGCCGCTACAGCGGAACGGCCCCGCCAAGTTCGCAGAGGTAGGGCGAGTGGCGATCGTAATACCATCACGCCTCTACCCCTGCGATCCCACCTCGGCCGCCGAGGATAGGGAGAACGGCTCACCGTAATACCGACACTCCTCTTCCTCGACGGTGCACCTCCAACGCGTCACAAGCGGGCTTAACAAGCCCACTTGGAGCGACCTCCTCGGGCCAGCCCGCCCCTCAAACAGGCCGGCCCTGGTTGCCTCTTCGCTTCACCGTGGGTGACCAAGCCACGGTTACTAAGCCCCTCGACCACGACAAGGTACGCAACCCGCGGGGGGGACTGATAACAGCCTGCTGTAACTCTAGGTATGAGTTGAGACTTCAGACTAGTTTGAATTTCATGTTTCATGTACCAGGCAACAATAAATAAATGGATTTTTACACATTTTGGACACAAGGAGAGAACACGGAGAGAATGAAGTCCGGAGGCCTCTCGTCGTCAAAACGTCAAATCTTTACAAGAACTGGCGAAGAAATTAAGTACCTATAGTCTGTCAAATAGCTTCGTCAGTAGAAAAAGGCGCGAAATTCATATTTTCTATGGAGCGATAACCCTTCCCGCCTGCATTTTTAAAATTGCCGTTTTTTTTCAACTGACGGAAATGGCTTGACAGTCTATAGGTAAGTTAGTAGGTAGTATTCTTTGGTGTATCTTCTTTTATTCACTTATTACCGCTAAGTTCAGCTGTCGTGAATATGATAAGTAACAATAAGAACCCAAGTAACACAAAAGTAGCTGAATATTGTTTGAATAATAGAGCATTCCGTACTGTATGCTGAATAAGGTAGCTGTATAACGTCTGTATAAGCGCTTATACAGACGTTGTACAGAAGGTTTGGGCGCAAAGTGGGCTAGCCCACGCCGCTTATTACTGAATAACAGTAATGTAATAGCTGTATAAGTGTGTGCCCACACATTGAATCGCTGAATAACACTTGTATAGAGGCTGTCAAAAGCTTCTAAGTATACCGCTTTTAAACCAAAGTTATCCAGCTTTGTATAGAATGACTCAGTAGTCACACGTTATGCAGCTTTTGGTTCAAAAGGGCATTGTTACAGAAAATATATTCAGCTATTTGTGTATGATTTGTCTTCTATTTTAATTTCTGAACTCGTGTCAAAGTGTAGTGTCTGAAATGAATACAAAATAAGGAGGACATTACCCATATATTGATTTGATGTTTACATAACATCAATTTCATTGCGCATGCGACTTTACTGTAAATATATATATATACATTTTATTTAAAATTTTAAAGCGCCGCGTAAATAATGCACTGTTTAGAAAGTAAATATAGATAATGTAGTACTCCACTTTTAAATTTGTAATTTTTTTGCGGTGTTTAGATGTTTTAGTGATAGAAAATGTACTTTAACAAGTTATGCTACGATAAAACTAGTTTTATAAATGAATATAAATGGGTTTTTCAGTTCATTTTAAATTTCTATTTAATTTTAGAGGTTACAATATGAGCAACCGTAATGGCGTCCGACTGTGCTGAATATAAGCTGCTGCCACAGCTATTATGTGCTAAATTTCTGAATAGGCATTCACATTATTCGCGTTACTAAGCTACATGTTAGATAATAATGGTTTTAGAACAACAAGTTTTGAATAACATCAGTATAATAGTAATTGTTTTCTCAATCTTAAAGCCTATTAGGGTTCTGTACACAAATAGTAAAAACCACATAGATCCTCACTAGTTTGATGAGAAACATTATAGGTATGTAACACGGGCAATATTCAATCCTACTTCCTACTAATATTATAAACGCGATATAATATTTAAGTTATATGATAAATCTGGGGGCACGGCAGACTACACAGTTATTTTTTCCGTTATCAGTTCCGACAAATATGTAGTAGGTAAAGGTATACGCAAAGATGTACGCAGTGAGTACGAAAATGTGTATAGTATGAGTATGGTGTGGTTACGAGTATGGTATGAATATGAATATGGTATAGGTGCGAAGGTGCGGGTATATTAGTAGCGGGTATCACGGGTATGAGTACAAGTATAGTTTGGTATGGGCAGTATTGTTTAGGTATGAGTACGAGTATAGTGTGGGATGGGTATGAGTAGACCCACTTGAAACCTAAAAACAGTCTGTTCAAAATCGATTGATCGATTGTGGAGAATCGATTTCGCTATATTTTAATGGGGGTGATTATTTAATTTTTCTCATACCCAGTCCAGTCTACAAGTTTTTAATGCAACAATATCAATAACTAGCATTTGCCACCTTGTTTGCCAACTAGCAACAACCTTAAATGGCCATTGGTAAACTTTATCTCGTTGCAGTAAGGTATGCAAATGGTCAGTTAACAGTGTTTACGATGGTAGCTAGCAATTGTTTTAGGTCATTAAAACGACAATGCATCTTGTGTAAAATAACCAATCGAAAAGAATTTAAAAAACTAAAGCTCGATTTTTTAAATAATGGTTGGATTAAAGAATAAATACGCAAGATGCGTTTAAAATAAAATAAAAACACGCTCAAGTTCAAAGCAAACAGGCTCAAGTAGCACTGTTGACCGTGTATAAACTTATAAAGCTACGGAACCCTCTCCACCGCGCATTTGTTGATACTAAGCAGTAGTTTGAATAGCGCTGCTCATTGCGTTCATTTTGCAGCTTTTAGCAAGAAAAGATAGTATATGTGTACTAAAATCGCTATAACTTAAGTATAAGTGTTGTTTTAGTATTTATTATTCAGACGTTATGTCTATAAAAGCCATAACTAACCCATATATGCAGCTACTAAATAACAAATAATATGTGGATTTCATTACAGCTTCCAGTAATAGCGTCCACCTTTATTCAAAAACTAGAATTAAAACAGAAACTGCAACCGCTTTTATACAGTCGAAAGTCTTCACCAACGCTTCTTTTCAGCATTTAGTAGCCACTATCACATTTTTCTTAATATTGTCTGCTTAATATCTCACGACACAAAATATATACAGCTAATTGCTGCTAATGCTGCTATTATGCAGCTTTTAGTAACCACAAATGCTTTAAGCTGAATAATGTCTGAATAACTGTGTAAGAAATAAGTATTATTCAGCTTTAATATGCAAAACCGATACTATGCAAAATTTATTCAGCATTTATTGGTATATAGGCCCCACTAGGCCCACATATTTTCTTATTCCGAATTTAGTAATTACCACCGCTTATACACAAAATTTATGCAATCTTAATTTGAATAAGATGTTAATTTTACTCTATTATCCTGCTTGTGTGTTACTTGGGAAATAGTTACTTATCTTATAAACCTTCAGCAATAAGTAAGTCAATTACACGTCTTCCTTTATTTGCTTCTAAAAACCTGACTACCATCAACTGGCGGCCTATGAAAAGCGCTTTCTCGTTTGCATCATAAAGGAGTAAGTATCAAGACTGACGCAGACACCGATTTTTACAAAATGCGTCTTTTGTCTTAAACTACGACGCCTACTGCCAATCTAAACACAACTTATATTTGCTTTAAGTAGAAAAAAGTTCAACGCTTCACAGGCTACCATACAAATTAAATAAAACCAGGCAAGTGCGAGTTGGACTCGCGCACGAAGGGTTCCGTACCATTACACAAAAAACGGCAAAAAAATCACGTTTGTTGTATGGGAGCCCCACTTAAATATATATTTTATTTTGTTTTTAGTAGTTTTTGTGATAGCGGCAATAGAAATATATCATCTGTGAAAATTTCACCTGCCTAGCTATCACGGTTCATGAGTTATAGCCTGGTGACAGACAAACGGACGGACGGACAGACAGACGGACAGTGGAGTCTTAGTAATAGGGTCCCGTTTTTACCCTTTGGGTACGGAACCCTAAAAACTAGGATTCTAAGCAGGGGCGTATTTACCCTAGGGCCATCCAGGCCATGGCCCGGGGCGCCAACCCCCAGGGGCGGCATATGCCGCCCCTGGCGGATTGCATTTTGTTTTTCTTCCTTGACTTCTGGGGCGGCGAAACGTATTGGCCCGGGGCGCCAAATTTCAAAATTCGCCCCTGATTCTAAGCGATTATTTCCGAAAATTTATTAATCAAATAATTTTACCAAATAATGCATAAGAAGGGCCTATTCGACTTCGTTTTCATGAGCTATCAAACGAAAAATCGATTCTTAAGACGTAAACTCAAAAAAATATAATTCATCTCCACTTTAGGTGGGAAGTACCCAATTATTTATCCAGTTTTTATTTTACATCTTTGACGGCTTGTTTGATTTATATACCCATATCAAAATGCAGTATTCTAGCACTGACGGTTCCTCGTTGCGACGGTACTCTAAAAACGAACCATGCATTTCGAAATACACAAGTCCATTGTGCTGTTGATAGATGTTTAATGAGTTTGACATTTACTCTGGAGTATCATTGTATCAAAGCTTACACAGTTGCCAAATTTATATAGTAAACGTTCTCAGTTACATTAAGCAAACAATGAAAACATGTCAAGACCTTAGAACAAGCTTTACTAGATATTTCCTCTGCCTGCATAATTAATATGTAATAATAATATATAATATTTTTAATCAAACTTTTTCTTTCGTCGTAAGAATCGTTATGAATGGAAACTTGCTTTAAATTCTCATGTAAGTTTCCAGGAACTTCCGAAAATTTCCCTGAATGTTTGAGAATGTTCTACAACTTGCACGTTACTACTCTGGGGGGTAAAATCAGACGGTTACACAATACCTTCCTACTTACATTATTTTAGTGCCTCTGTATTTGTAATTGTACAATAATTCAAAACCTTTGAAGAAGAAAGAACCTTAGTTAAAACATTACTATTCCTACTCAAATAATGATAGGTATGGTAAGTAATTAACTTACCCAACCATGCTTCCCTTAAAGTCTCTCGATAAGTTTCGAGATATGCAGCCAATGTGCAGTAATAATATCAAACCTATATTTGAATGAACAAACAAGGTCAAAAATGCATCGAAATACCCATTACTTTGGAAAAGAAAACATAAGTGCGTGATAGCAAGTTACCCTAATGAAGCGAATATTTGGTGAAGCAGCTAATACGGGCAGAGTTCACCCGCGGGCGGTTATCACTCCGCCTCCTTATCTAGAACAGTCAGTGGCCTAGCCGCCTCCCAGATACATAAACGTCTCATTTATTGATTTCTTTTTACAATTAACTTGTAGATACGACAATTCTATTGTTTAATAGTATTACTATCCATTATGGAATCAATTTTCAAATACAGAAGCTCTATACTTTTAATAAGTCGTGTTTAGTCATTTTAGTACTAAGTAAGATTTTTTAAAATATATTTTATAAATAATGGGCTACGTTTTTTCTCGAAGGCAGTGGATGACGATAGTCGTTATTTCAATAGCAGACTTTTGTAATGCAATATGTGTAGCCCTGCAGGCGCCGTTCTACCCTCAAGAGGTCAGTATCTGCTGCATGTCAATAGTTTTAGGAACTACATCTTTACGGGCCATTCCCTCCGGACTTTATGATTCACTGTGAAACGTCTCGTCAATCAATTATAGACTAATTGACTATGATATACCTACTTGTGATAGTGACAAAACATTGTGAATGTAACTGAAAAATTCTTGTTGTATTGTAGGATCAGGACTTTGGTTACATAAGGTGTGTGCATGTACCTCAGGTTTTTTCAACGTCCGACGCAAAAAGAGGGGTGTTACAATTTCTTTGCTTTTTTTTTCAATCACGGCTTAATTCATCCATGTTTGATTTTGTTTAGTGCTTCACATTTATTCAAATTTTGAAATAAATATATTTCCACGCATGGCGCATAATTTTTTAATCTAGAAAAATATATATATTATACTGCCACAGTATATGTATAAGGTGCAAAAAAATGACAGCTACCGATATTTTATAAGATAGCACTGGCACTTTACATTAAAACAATTAACTTTCAATATAAATTAAAAAAACTTTTCATATCTTTTTTTTATTGTTTCATTCACCGAACAAAAAAAGTACTTATAATATAATTTATACCTAGAATAATCATCATGTGCATTTAATTGACTGTTTAACACTTCTGACCTTTCTGTCATTTGAACAACTGTTTGTCTTAAATGTCATTATCAACGTGTCATTTGATTTATCAACGTGAATTTGCCAGTTAAAGTCAGAGCGTGAAAAGTCTGCAGCGATTTTGATAGCCCACGCAGTGCAAGTGTCATTTTAAAAGTCAAACTTCTATGAAATTATGACGTATAAATAACACTTACACTGCGTGGGCTATCAAATCCGCTGCAGACTTTTCTTGGTGCGACTCTAAGTAGGTTCGCGAGCAGTTATTGTGGTGGGCTATGGTGTGGTAGTAAGTCTGGCTGTCAGTATTTCCCTGTTAGTACTTTAATTAGACTTTGATCTCAAACTAAGCTACATTGACTAGGGAACCACCACGCCAGTCAACCACACGAACTATAAAAGAGCCATAATCTACGAAACTGTAAGTGAAACTCCTGAGCATTGAACAATCCATTATATTAAGCTTAGCCAGAATGGCCATACCCTACCGCGCAGGCGCTACCTAACGCTATATCGAACAACTGCCTCAACATTGTTGTTTGCATGACTTACTTCTTTAATTAAAATTACCTTCGCAATCAAAAAATATTAAATACGTTTTTGCATTCCCCAACTGAATTAGGCACCTAAGAGAATAATAAAAAATATGCATTATCTCTTGGTTGTAACAGGCAGTGTTAACCTTGTTCGACAATAATCCCCTTATTCATAATTATTTACAAGCTTCAATTAGTTAATTTATGTTTTATCCCTTTATATCGACTAATATATGACCGAATCCTATAATATATATAGCCATGAATCTTTATGTATATATATTTTTTATATATATATTTATATATATATATATACTTGTAGCACGCTCATGAATTACGCCAAAAAAATCCTTAGAAATTGTAGCAATTCAAGGTTTATAAATATTTATTGATGTTTTTTTTTACTTTGATATAATTGATTTCTCTCTCCTACGCATATAAACATGTCCTATGTAAAAAAACCTAATATGTGGCAACAACCCTATAGTGGATTGAACAGCCTCCATTTACGGATGTATGTATCGAGTAGGTAGGTACACACACCTCCACACACACCATTTCATGAATACCGTAAACCGGAGTTACTAGTTATATAATAAATAAGTATATTTTGAGTCAGTGCAAGAGGAAGAGGATGTAAAATTATAAGTTTGTATGTAGGAGTTGTTTTACCCTTTTCTATTGTATGGAATTCACTTTCTCGGTGGAAATTGGCTATATTTTATCCTGCGGCTTTGATTTAGGGTTTTTATCATACGTGCGCGAGGCCACCAGCCCACCAGGGTATTAATTCTACGATAAATAATAATGCATATTCTTTTATAGAAACAATGCCAGAGATTACAAAAAAAAATCGAGTAACGAGACTACAAAAAATACCAAGAAGTACTCAATGATGCACTCGCAAACATAGTGGCGGGCTCAAAATCTATTCGTGCCGCATCGGAAGCATACAATATTTTATATAGAACTTTATACAATAAGTATAAAGGCAACATATCAAAATCCAGGTGCACAGACCAAATTTACTGAAACGGAAAACCTTGCAAATCAAAAATCTGTTGCTAAGTGCGATGATAAGTTAAACTCCCACGTTATTTATATTAAATGATCTAATAAGCGCTTAAAGTTATTAACCCCACACCTTAAAAAATATATACATATAACTTAAAAATCGGGCAAGTGCGAGTCGGACTCGCGCACGAAGGGTTCCGTACCATATAAAAAAAAAAAACAAAAAAAAAACACAAAAAAAAAACGGTCACCCATCCAAGTACTGACCACTCCCGACGTTGCTTAACTTTGGTCAAAAATCACGTTTGTTGTATGGGAGCCCCATTTAAATCTTTATATTATTCTGTTTTTAGTATTTGTTGTTATAGCGGCAACAGAAATACATCATCTGTGAAAATTTCAACTGTCTAGCTATCACGGTTCGTGAGATACAGCCTGGTGACAGACGGACGGACGGACGGACGGACGGACGGACGGACAGCGAAGTCTTAGTAATAGGGTCCCGTTTTACCTTTTGGGTACGGAACCCTAAAAAGTACTTAACAAATTTTTATTTTTTTATTTTTTACGGGCTTATTAGCGGGTCTACTTTAGATTGTCAGCAAAAAAAGTAGTGGTTTCAAAGTAAGCCCATTCTCAATATAACTTTGATCACGTTGTTTTTATTTTTTCCTGAAAAAATTATAAGTCCTAATTTTTTTTTATTTGGCAGGCGGAAAGAAGAGAAAAAACCGATTATTATATTTTTATTTCATATTTTTACGTATATTAGGATCGTCAAAAAATGGTCCAAAACTCTAAAATTGATCAAAGTATCCCCGGTTTACGGTAGCGTTGTGTTGTGCAGGCCGAGAAGAAGCAATGCTCGGCGACGGAGTACGGGCTGGTGTTCGGCGTGTTCGAGCTGGTGGTGTTCCTGGTGAGCCCGCTGTACGGCTCGCACCTCAACCGCATCGGGCCCAAGCTGCTCTTCAACGGCGGCATCCTCACCACCGGCGCCTGCGCTATTCTATTTGGGTAAGCTCACTAAACTCTCCATCTGCAAAGCTTCGCTGCATGGGCACACGTCTTTACCCGCACTGTATAATTGTATATATAAACACAAGATAATGTTAACAAACAAACCAAGTACTGACTACTAATTAGTACCGAGCGACTCTTAATGAACAAGTACTTTGATAAAATAAATATTTTCATAATTTATACATAAATTACTAACAGGAAGATCTTGTATGTAAGTAAATATATAGTTATTACTTATTTCGTGTTCGTTTGGTGGCGTCTAAACTGATGTCCTCAGAGATATGTATGTCGAAATGCAAGTTCAACGAAAACGGGTCACTTTAAACCGGTGACCAGGTTCCCTCAAGTGGCACTTTCGAAAACGTGATAGTTAATCTGTTCCGAAATAGATAAATTGACCCGACTGACGATACCGTATATTACTTGCATGTACCTTCGGAATGTGACTCGCGGCTAAGGCTGCAGTTGTACTGGGAAACAAAAGAGCAGAGAATTTAAGAGCAGCGTTATCAACAGGATGTTGGACAAGGTGGAGGGACACGGCGCGTTCATCACGCTGAGCTTCGTCATCCGCATGGTGGAGGCCATGGGCAACGCCGCCTTCCTCACGGCCTCCTTCGCAATCATCGCCAAGGAGTTCCCTAACAACGTCGCTGTCATGTTTGTATGTCTGCTTAATTGCTAGTTATATTCAAGCATAGACATTAATTCAACATACTAATAGCGTTACGTTAAACTATAATTCTGATCTGTAAATGGATATATTTTACTGAGATGAAGAATATCCATGTGGTTACCGTTACCGCTAACCGTTCACGTTCTAAAGAAAAGTTGCGCTATTCCCTTACAATGTTCAGCAATAGACAGTGTAATTATGTATTCGGAGACGCAATTAATTTATATTCTAATAATAATAGGTAAGTACCTACCAATCCTACCATTCTATTATACTAGACCAGTTACTGCAATGCGAATAGCAGGTAATTGTTTGTGGATTCAGTATTGTTTACACTCGATAAAAAATCTAACCAAAAATATTACATTTCGCTTTGCCTTATATTAAAAAACTTTTTTTCTAGAACGTAATATTGTAGCCATCCCATATAAAATCAGGTTACTTATTCATTAGTTCAGTTAATCAGTTTTGGCAAAGGTCAATATAATTTTCTGCTTTGCGTCTTAGTAATACTTGGGCCTTTGATAGGTAGTTGTGCGATTGACATTTCAGAGAGACAATTGATAGCATTGCTTATCTTATTGTCGAACCTCGTTAATTAATCACAAGTCGATACGAGTACATTGCCAGCACCGAATACGATAATAAAGTGTATTGCGTATAATTTAATACTCGTAGTTACAATACAATGTGATTGCTACGAGTGCGCATGTTCCTTCACGTGGCGCGCCTCTTGTTAGCTGTTCCATATCTACAACTACTAAGCACATTAATAATGTGCATATTTTCTTTGATGGGGCTAGACAAAAATAATATTAGAGACACCAAAATGTGAAAATACTAAACGGGTCAAAAACATTCTGTGTTCGCGTCTTTCCTGTAGACATACACAAGAGTTAAGGGCTATAAAGGTTAATTTTCTTATTTAACCCTTATCCACGTGAAAAGGTCCTCCTTTTATTCAGAGAACTGTGATAAAATCATTACTTACATGCCCACAAGCTGTTAACTATTGCCCACAGAAGAGAAAAATGTACTGTTCGCGCGAACACGCTAGTTTTCTCTCCTGTGGGCAATAGTTAACAGCTTGTGGGCATGTAAGTAATGATTTTATCACAGTTCTCTGAATAAAAGGAGGACCTTTTCACGTGGATAAGGGTTAAATAAGAAAATTAACCTTTATAGCCCTTAACTCTTGTGTATGTCTACAGGAAAGACGCGAACACAGAATGTTTTTGACCCAAACTTACCAATTAAATTGCCATCGTTCACTTTATAAACATTCTATCATTAAAAAGCATTCTTAGGGCTTATTCGACCTCTTTCAATAACAGCTGGTGACGTTGCATACACCGCCGTTTTTCAAAAATAAAGCAATGGCTATTAAGTGGGAAGTATAGCACGTTATCGTGCACACAAAAAGAGAAAACGTTTATCCACTTCTAAATATTTTCCACAATGAAAACCTAGCATTAAAGTTTTCCGTTTATCAAAATTTGCAACACAATTTTTTTTAAGCGAAACCTATAAACCTAGAATATATTATGCTGAAGCGATCGACATCAAAATCAAAGTGATATGTTAATATTTATGATTCGTTAACTTCACTGTACATTTTCGAATTGTGTAAATTAGTTAAAAAACTGACGCCATAGCTTTTATAAGGGAGGTGGGACGTAGATTTAGGGAGAGGACCTCTGATGCTCGCGCGGGTTCGTACCTGGTGCAAAGGCTGGCCATCGCTATCCAACGTGGCAACGCGGCAAAGTGTCATCAAGTGTCACCTTTGCACCCGGTACAACTCGCGGAGGTCTTTTAGATTAAAATATTTTAATATTTAGATATATTTAAGTTATTTTTGTATGATTTTTTATATACCATTAACCTTTTGTATAATAAATAAATTTTGAACTGTTTAAGACCAAGTTAAAAAACAAAAACATTTATTTGAGCGAACAAGAGATAACTTTCCAAGGAATCAAAATCTGCGGAAAAGAAACAAATTAGCACTTTCACAAATCTAAATATAGTCAATTCCGGTCCTTACCATATGGCAGTCACTGTATTAACAACATACCGCCAGAACTAAAACATATAGAGAAAGATTCAACATTCTTTAACAAACTAAAAAAGTTGTTGGTTGAAAACTCATTTTACAATATCAAGGAGTATCTTAATTATAAGTCTTAATAATGTTAATTGCTAGTGCATGTGTGCTAGTTTTTAAGTGCCTATTAGTTTTTAAGTCTTTATGTATATTGCTGTGCCCCAACGGGGTTTATGCTGGAACATGTAAATACTTTAAAATCTTGTAAAACCCATAAAAGCAATGAATAAATTATGAGTTAGTTAGTGGAAACCGTTTTCTCCCGAAATGGAAATTGTATGATAAAGTACCTTTTGTCAGTAGCTATACTTCCCTCTTAACTATTAGGGTTTTGCCGTTGCAGGCGTCGTTAGAGACGTTCTTCGGGCTGGGGCTGATCGTGGGCCCGGCGCTGGGCGGCGCGCTGTACGCGCTGGGCGGGTACACGCTGCCGTTCGCGGTGCTGGGCTCGGCGCTGTTCTGCGCCGCCATCATGAGCTGCGTGGCGCTGCCAAGGGGCAACGAGGACGAGGACCTGCGCCCCGGCGGACGTAACTATACCAACATATTTGCTATAATTTTAATTGCCATTTCTCTTTTTTTTGAACCAAACCAGAGTCTAGACAATTTTAACGAGGTGGAGTCGATTTAGGAAAGGCTACCTGATCGTGGCAATCTAGTAAGTTACCTGAGGATATTAAATGTAGGTACTTGTATTGTATTTTGTTACCGTTTTGATTATTGTTGCCTTATTCGGTTGTTGTTGGTGTACAGCGAGCATCTTCACGCTGCTGCGAGTCCCGGGCGTGCTGCTGGCTGCCGTGAGCATCATGTGCACCAGCATGAGCATCGGCTTCTTGCAGGCTACGCTCGAGCCGCACCTGCGACAGGTACGTGTGCCCGCTCCTTATAAGACCTGTCGCCTTGGTCTCAAGTAGACGCTGTACATGTAGGTACACGTTCAGCGCCAAGTTGAGCGGGAAGACAGCAACATTCGTAGCGACGGTAGCGTACATACATATATCAACAATGGCACGAACAGAAGAGCTACAACACATATAATAAAATACTGTTAAACGGTATTGCAATATGAAAAAATAAGCTAGCCCTGTAGGTTTGCCGTAGATATCGCGCTCACCATATAGGTAGTACAAGATCTTCCCTCATAATGGCTAACATTATATCGGGCAAATTGATTTCACACGCAAATTTAGCAACGACATCTATTAGTGTAACGATATCTATAGATTGTCTTACTTTAAATAAAACATTTACCGCAATGCACAGCGTCACCAAGTTCCGCTGTCTAAACACTAAAATTGACCTTGTACAAGTATTTTGGGCATGATGTTTCCAGTTTAGTTTCTCGCCCATGATCCTGGGGCTGATGTTCGTGATCAACGGCGGCGTGTACGCGGTGTCGGCGCCGGCGTGGGGCTGGCTGTGCGACCGGCCCTCCATCAAGCCCAAGTACATCACGGTGCTGGGCTGCGCCTTCATCGCAGCCGCCTTCCTGCTCATAGGACCGGCACCCTTTATTTATGATCAGACGTAAATATAACCTTCTTACACTTTACTAATTCATCATTTTTACCTCCGCACTGTCGTGCAGGCAGGCAGATCTAAAATGCGACTTTTTTAAATAAAACTATAGCAAAGGTCACCTTTTAGTTTATCACGTCACGCGCTTTTTACCCCGCAAACGCATATTTGCCTCTGGGATAAAGAACTATTGAAAAATAAAAACTACCACCCAATCACCAAAAGCCCCTTTCGGGTATGAGTTTATAATATTACGATTTCTTAAATATTAGTATTACCTGAATAATCGGAATATTTGTATTTACAGGTTACTGTGGGTAACAGTGTTAGGCTTAGTACTACACGGATTAGGCATGGGGAGTCAACTGGTAGCATCCTTCGCAGACGCGCTCGGTACTGCTATGTAAGTATTTTTGCAACGATCTGGGACCCATTTTAGGCATTTTATTATGCAACAAGCTATAAGTAATTTTAGAGCGACAGGACTAGGTAGTCAAACGCCCGTCGTACTGGTGGAGCGAGTCAAACATATAAATGTTGCCGTTTTAAGTAAGTACTTACACCAGTAGTAACTTTATGAAATGGAACTCAGACATTACCATTGTCTTAGTTTATTAAAAAAATACAATAGTGTTATGCACTACGTAGATAATTTTAAAAATCGAATATACCTAGGTATAGGAATAATCTAGTAATAATAATGTAATATGCTTGTATTTCAGTGCGAGTGGGCTGCCCAATTCTATTGAGACGTATGGACTGGTTTCCGGCATGTGGACGTCCACCTTTGCGCTGGGAGCATTCATCGGGCCTACGGTGTCCGGTCTCCTGTTCGATTCCATCGGCTTTAGAAGCTCTACCATGTTTGTTTTCATAATGAATCTGATAGTGGTGAGTTCGGATATTGATTTACAATGCAATATGCCCAAATCAATTCTTTTAAGCGTTTCTGCCATAGTCTCGTTTTATTGTCAACATACCAAATATAATAACACCTAAAGAACTGCAGATGCAGGTTAAAGTCTCACTAACATTTTCACGCGCATATATCGCATTAAGAAAGATTTCCCCGCATATCGTATGTTACACTTAATATAACTATTCCATTATGGAGGGTCTCTACACAGGTACCTCTACCTTCCATATATTCCATGCCTTGATACTTGACACGGTCGCCATCAATACGTTGCCCTTTTTAAGCTGTTTTTAGCAAAAGAGTTGACTTAGGGGCTGTCATTCAAAGACTACAAAAGTTCATAGGTACAGCGAGCTACAAAATTGCATGGACACATTATGAATGGAATTCATTCATAAAGTGGCCACGGACTTCTGTAACTGGGTTGTACTTTTTACCAAGTTTCACGTCAATCCGACCCGTGGTTGAAAATAGACTTGCAAGCAGCTTGCAAGTCATAAATAGGTAGGTAACGTAGTTCATTCATTAATTTTTAAAGCTTGTAACGAATATGATCGCTTGCAGATGTTAATGGTGGTGGTGTTCTTGTGGACGTCGGACCGCGCGTCGAAGCTGGACGTGTCGGTGTCGGCCGGCGACCTGCTGCAGGTAGACGGCACGCTCGACGGCAGCGTGCTCATCGGCGACGAGTACCCGCCCGCCACTCAGCGCGCCAAGAGGTTACACTTCACTTTTACTCTGGAGACAACTTATGGGACTAGCCTGCTTAGGAGGGCTGGCTCATGTCATGTTAAAATACTAACAATACCTACAGCTCCATGGTAGCAATCACCTGGGCCATATTATTCAAACTATTCATAGATTTTTCATCATACAAAGTCTATGTAAATCGGTAACGGTATATTGCCGGCCGAATCGCATGCTGTAAATTGGAATAACTACCTAGAGTTTAGTAGGACCATTCGACTATTTATTTTTTGCCAAGTAACCATTAGCTGTTTGGAAAATGTTCTGTTGATAATTTCACGGACCGCTTCAGGCGTCAGTTAACAGTTTCGGTGCCAGGCGCCCCGCTTCCAGTACAAAATGAACACACATACCTACGTGTTGTTGGCAGTGAATGTGTTAAGAACCACTATTCAGTTATGATTGGTATTAGCAGCCACCGGCGCGGCATCAGCGTGGAGCAGTCCCGGCCGCCGGCCATGAACAGCCTGATCGCGTGCTCCAGCTACAAGAACCGCCGCACGCCCTGGAGCCAGCGCACGCCGCGCTACCGCCCCTCCTACGGCAGCCTGGACGCGCGCTTCCGCGGCGCCATGTCTGTCGTCTGACAAGACAACCCCTGAGGGTCTCGCCAACTGGCAATCGCTTATTATAGAAAACATCAATCCAAATTTAGATCGTACTAACCCCTTATCACACGATACCGGAGTCTGTTGTTGTCAGCAAACCTTAGTCTTACTTAAACTTATCGAGTCTGATAATATAAATAGGTATTGTAGGTATTATCTGAAACGGTATACCTATCGGTAATATCGGCATACAAATATGTACAAACCGACACTGCTTTTAATCTCCGATCTGATATACTTAGAACATCGTCGCAGACATGTGTGTACCGTACATTATTTATCTGGTTTTGTTATGTCTGACCATACTCATAGGGGTGAATATGTAGGTCAACATAGTCATAGGCTACATTCCTACTAGTCAAATCAGCTTCTTTTTAGGGTTCCGTACCCAAAGGGTAAAACGGGACCCTATTACTAAGACTTCGCTGTCCGTCCGTCCGTCCGTCCGTCCGTCTGTCACCAGGCTGTATCTCACGAACCGTGATAGCTAGACAGTTGAAATTTTCACAGATGATGTATTTCTGTTGCCGCTATAACAACAAATACTAAAAACAGAATAAAATAAAGATTTAAATGGGGCTCCCATACAACAAACGTGATTTTTGACCAAAGTTAAGCAACGTCGGGAGTGGTCAGTATTTGGATGGGTGACCGTTTTTTTTTTTTGCTTTTTTTTGTTTTTTTTTTGCATAATGGTACGGAACCCTTCGTGCGCGAGTCCGACTCGCACTTGCCCGGTTTTTATTTAGAACTGTCAAAACGATTTGCTAATATGGAATTTATATGAAAACGAATGAAGTGACGTCACGGTAAACTCACCTACTTTTTATATTTCAATCCGATATACTAAATACAAATTGTGTTTAAAAATAGCTGCTATCTATGTTTTTCTAATAATTATCTGGTGCTTTATTTCGTGCACGGTTTGAAATAATTTATTTTAAGTACAGGAAACATCCCTATTAATCATACCTCTAGGTACTTTACAACTTTTACTATGGCGACCCCGAAATAACAAAAAAAAATGTTGTAGCCTAGCCAAGATGACAATCGTTTGCGCCGTAAACGAAACGCCTCTCCCTCACTCTATCGCACTAATATGAAAGAGTAATACAGAGATATTATAATACGGCACAGACAATTGTCGTATTAGCTAGGCCCCCCGTTATCTTCGACATACTTATACGAAATGTATAAGACCGCCGGTTTATTTTTCGCGTTTTCAGGGTTGGCTCGTCCATAGTAAAAGTTGTTCTGTTGACCTACATATTCACCCATAAAGGATGACTCACGCTAGACTCTCTCGTTTTCTATGGAAAGCACCACGTGATCACCGGTCAGCCGTCATAGAAAATGACACGTCGGACGCCTCGGCCCAGGTTCGGCCCGGTCTAACGTGAGTCACCCATAAGAGTCTGGTCAGCCATAACAAAATCACTCTGGACACAGAGTGTTTTAAAAGACTTCCGTACTGCTCGGTCATAATGAGTTACTTATACTATCGTACCCGGAATAGATTTCGGGGTTGATCTTACAGTAAAAGTTGTCTAATATATAATATATTCGCCTCAAGAAGTACGGCTACGGCCAAATGTCAAATGCACACCCTGGTGCATAGTCCGATACCGAGACTATGATCCGATACTGGTTGCATATTGAAGCTCCGGACGAATGACGATTTGTACGGCGAGCAGAGCTTTTAGTTATTTTTTAAGTGCGTCAATGTAATGTTACCTTTGCATTTTGAATTTAATTATGTACTTATGGTTAAAAAACGTTGTCAGTAGAAAACCCTTGGCGTCTAAATTTTTTAAATTTACTGTGATTTTCTACTGACGGAAACGGCTTGACAGCTATTTGGCTATAGGCTATAGGTATGTTATCTTTTATTTTTGTAAAAGCAGCATTCGACTCGTCAAATTAATAGGTGTGATATGACTACCTCAATACATACTAAATTAAATGCCATAAGGCATTTTGAATAGGTATTTACGTACAATAGGTACGTACATGCCTATTATTCACATAGGTAGGTACGTACCTACGAAACTACGAATAAATAAGAAATCTCTTTCAGCTTGATGTATGGTTGTAATTATTTTAAAATAAATATTGATGCATATTATCATTTTGTATTTATTTTATATCGGACCAAGCTAACTCTGCATGCTATTTGCAATGATGCAAGATGTAGCATCTTCAATAGGTATTACTCATAATGTCAATTTCTATGGAAATATGTACACACACAAAGCTTGACGGATTCTGTTCTGGCAGAATAATTCATAACATAACAGAGGGCCTGCCCTACATCGAAAAATCGAAAAATGTTATCTGCCTCTGTCGATTTTCGGTTTTTTGGATGTTGGAGGTAGGTAGATCTCATTCTACGGTGATGTTGTCCCCCGAATAGAAGTCAATTTTAATGTATAAGTACGCCGAAATATTCTTGACCAAGAGTTTTTATACTTAACGTGTAACGCCATCTGTTACAAAACTAGATAAATAATATTCTACCTTTCGCACGATCGATGCGACATCATACACCGTGCACTAACTCGTGGTTTTCTTTGCCGATTGACATTACCCTTGCCGTTGTACTTCTCAACGCAAAATTCAGATGGCGCTTATAGTGGCTGTGACTAAATTTTCTTATAGTGGCATTAGATGTTTTAGATCCAACAATTTACATGAAAAAAGAATCAAATCAATACGAGTGTTTTAACCTCCATACGACATCTCGTGCCTCATAAATGTTGTAGATATAGATAGCGCCATTTATTTTAGCGCATTAGATTTGTGCGCAAACAAAACTGGCTTTTTACTGCCAGAATGCTACTTTAGACCTAAAACTACAATGAAAGCATAATAAAGGCATTTTATTTTAAGCATAAACATTAAAGTATTTCGACATTTATTTTAACCCTCTCAATGTCATCGCTAGATGGCGCTGGCACACACATACTTACTTACATAGGTATACACACTAATACACAGACGTGTAACCAATAGATGTATAGCTATATTAACGTTATAGCTACATATATTGATTATAGATGGAAAGAGTAAGGCTGGAAATTTATTTAATTATTATTTATTTAATTTTTGTGTAGGTTTGCTTGTTATAATTTACTTGCCTTTTTAATTGACGAGAAAAATAAAACAAAACATATCAAATGTTGGTTCGGGTTTAATATATGAGGACTGCACACGAATAACAAAGGCAGCTTATGTATGTATACACGGTGGCTAATAAATAACTGCATTCCCGTTGCCAGAGAGATTTTGGGATTATACTGAGCAACTTTTATTATGGGGGAACCCCGAAATTTACCCTCCCATAGAAAATGGTATAGCCAAAATGTATGAAACAGCCAATTTTTTTTTCTCATATTCGGGGTTGGTCTCATTAGTCTCATAGTAAAAGTTGCTCAGTATAATCCCAAAACCTCCCTGGCAACGGAAATGCAGTTATTTTTTAGCCACCCTGTATATTTATCAGAATGTTGCACAGTAAAGGAGATGTTGTACACAATATACCTGAATCGTATCATTCACGATGAAGCGCAGATTTGTCAAATCTAACCATTAATAGTATTAATACCATGACAATACGAACCAGAGCAAGCGTCTTCGTGAATGACACGATCTATACACGCCCGCAAATGTCGAATTAACTCGAATAATTCAGAATATTATTATACGGCTCACACCTTCAGCTTATTTTAAAATAGATGGATTTAAGATAATCCAACAATTAGATTTATCACCTCTACAAAGTTAGGTACCTACTTGTAACTTTTCTCAATTTTTTCCTGGTATAATTGAATTGTGAGCCTTATTATTTTGTTTAAGTGTACTTAGCGTACCTACTGAGATTTCATTTAAGCACACTGCACAAACAATGACCTAAGGTGGTGACAACTGTATTGGATTAAGTAATCTTATTGGTTTTAATGAAACATTTACATTAATGAGATTTTCGCCTTATTCCGTTGCTTCGAAATTAGCGTAAGTATACTGTACACTATAGTTATATGTACAAATGTATAGGCCTTTGCTATAGATGTAAAGGTAAGTACTTTATTTATTAGGTAAGATGCATAGGGTGTTTTAAAAGGTTACATTCCGCAAGCGTTTAAGAAAAGGTCAGAAGCGGACCCTGACTACGAAGACGCACAACCTTTGACGTGGTAACATCTAATATACTTATATTAGGTACCTATACCCATTTCGAACTAAACCAATAATAGGATAAGCTAGGAGGGTAACCTGTTATCTGAATATTAATAATTTTAAAATATTATAACCGTCTAGATATTTACGTACACAATAACTTTTCCATCACACTTGCTCGAAACATACCTTATGGTGTACCTAGTGAAGGACAATTAAAGGCCTAATATTGTTCCCGCAGGAGTTATATCTAAATCTAAATCTAAATTCGAACGTTCCAGTATTTGTAACGGCTATGGATTGTGAAAAAAAGCTATACCTCCTCTCTCTCTACCTATTTAGGTCCTGAAAAATGTATCCCGCCTGTTTGGGTGCAGCGTAAAAATTAACGTTTGATTCTCTTACTTATTCATAAACGCGCTACAAGCCTCGATTAGCTTATAATCGTTTGTATTTGTATGCCATATGGCGAAGCATAGTGATACTTTATTATACATTTAAGACCTACTGTTGTACGAGTACCTATGTTTAACAAATAAATAATTTGGAATTTGGAAAAAAAAAACTTTATCTGTCATTTTGACTTTTGTATTTGTAAGGGATACGAACTGCATCGCAGCCATAATTGTGTGTTTTTAGTTTTAAAATATATTTTATAATAATATGTATGCTAGTTTTAAGGTATTTATCTATGGGCCAATAGTTGCCTGAAAATAAATATTTTCATTTCATTTCGAAACATAATTTAAATAAATTTAAATCAGGCCCGTAAAGTTTTATGAATAAGAGGATTAATCTATAGACGGGAACTAGTTAAGTAAATGTACAATAAAATGTGTATGACACATTTCTTACATAAGATTTCTGTTCTATTATGAATCTTATTATCTTTTAAGCACCACGCAGCGGCGGGTTTAAAACAACTCCGAGGCTATAATGTTACTTTTAAACATATGTACCTATGTGTATTAATATTCTGCGTAAAAACTTGAAACTTTTCCTGTACAATATCCAAGCGGTTTTCCCTTTTTTTTTTCAAGGTTCTATCATCGCCACCTTGGAGAAGAGCGCGAAGGTTGATTTCGCAGTAGGTAGGCAAAGGCAAGTATTTATTTCCTTAATCACTCTAGGTTTACCTACATCCAAATGGAGGTTTTCTTGAGAACTAGATGTGAAATAGAAATGACTACCCAATATTAATCGATGTATTAAAGAAGTAATCTTTCAGGTGTACCAGACAGTCAATGCTTTGACTAACTACCTAGGTACCGTACGGTTGGGACCACTTACTTTACTTTGACTACTTAGGCACTCTAGGCAGCATGATTAGGTATATGTAGGTATATAGAACCTCGTAAGACCCAAGCCAATTATTGCGTTTTTAAATTTGGAACTTTCTATTATTACTATAAGAGTTCATATTTAACTCGAATTTCGAATTTAATTTGTAGTTACCTGTACAAGTAAATACGCGAGGACTTACGAGGTTATTACAAGCATCGTCTGCTCTTGGCCAAGCCTACGTGCCGTACATATTGTTCTTCGATCCTGTTAAACAGAAGGAAAACATGAGTAGGTAATTTTATCAATATCGGAAGGCCACGTTCAAATGAAGGTGTAAAAACCGGCCATGAACATGTCAAGCCATATGCTCAGTGTAGGGTTGCAGAATAAATAATAGTACTAGGTACTACTACCGTACAGAAAGAACACTTCCTACAAAACCGAAGTTTGACTGCGATTCAGGGACGAATCATGCTATCCATTTCTATTGTATGGCACTATCCCTTTCGGCTATTTCTTCTTGATCGCATCCATCATGACTGATGATCGTGGTTGGTGGGTTTTGTTCGGGCACGAACACACTCTCGCCATCGATTCCGGTCCATCGCTTTCCTCACCACGTCATAGAATTTCTGAGATGGTTCCTCGCCTTTGAGTTGGTCAGTCCATCGTGCTGGTGAACGGCCCCGTGACCTTTTGCCATCAGTATTACCAACAACGATTAACCTTTCCAAACTTTCGTCTCCCCTTCTCATTATATGGCCAAAGTAACTTAGGAAGCGTTGTTCACAGATTGTGGACAATCGCACTTTCACGTCGAGTTCCAACAGTATGGAGTGATTCGTGCGCTTAGCTGTCCATGGTATTCTCAGCATACGCCTCCAACACCACATCTCAAAGGCATCGATCCGTTGTTTCTCTCTGCTTTTGATTGTCCACGTTTCGGCTCCATACATAAATATTGGAAATACAAGGGCTCGTACAAGTCTCATTTTAGTGTTTCTGGATATTCCCCGATTACGCCATATTTTCTGAAGCCGCGTCATGGCATCTTTAGCCATTCCTATGCGCCTTTTGATCTCCGGAACACAGCTGCCATCATTACATATCTTTGACCCCAGATATACGAACTCATCAACAGTGTCTATACCCTGGATTGTAGGAGCTGCAGACAGGCGGCCGGCGCGATCCACAATCATCAGCTTGGTTTTGCTTCGGTTGATTGCAAGACCTAACTTCCCGCTCTCGACCTCCAGTCTGTTGACAAGTTCTTGCATGTCAGATATTGAAGATGCCAAAAGTACAGTGTCATCAGCATATCTCAGGTTATTAATTCTCTTCCCACCAACAGCAAACCCTTTGTGCCATCCTTCAAGAGATTTACGGACAATATACTCGCCATAAATGTTAAACAACATTGGTGATAGTATGCATCCCTGTCGGACTCCTTTTTTGGTCTGGAACATTTTGGAACATTCTGATCCAATTCTAATGTAGCTTCTGTTGTCAGTATACAATTCGGCTATTTAGGGTTGTCAAAATGCATGTGATTATCTCTGCGGTCGTGCACGCAAAAGGACGTCAAGTGGTGCCAACCCTAATAATTGCTCGGAGCAATGCTGAGCCGAACGGAGCTGAGTTTGCCCAAAAGGAGAAGTGTCTCTCCACTGGTAGAGGGTTCTGACGTTAGCCGACCGTCACATTGTTCTCGCGGGTATGAGAATAGTTACGTTCCCAAGCAATACAGAAGGAAAGGAAAATATTACCATCTGTCCTTGGCGGGCCCAGATGGGGAGAAGTCATTCCCATTTGTCTCCGCTCCATGTGATCGAGGCGGGGACAGATGGGAATATACCGCTTAAGTATCAAAAGGACACCACAAATCATGCAAACTCTAAACTTCCCAATAATTATAGGTACTTATTCTAATTTTAATAGCGTTTGCTTTGAAATGTAGGTACGAGTACAAATGTAATGAGCTTATTTTTATAAGCAATTAAAGCCTGGACCTACTTATTAACTATTAACTCGCCGTAGGTACAGTATTATGTGTAATTTTTAGCACCTATATGGTATTAACCAAGAGAGCTTAAATAGTTTAACTTAGCTGATGAAACAAAGCAAACTAACAGAATAACCATCATTGCCTTGGTCGAGATATGAAAGATTAATCATTTGGTTGCAGTGTCTGGCTGGTTTGGATGCAGTGAAAACAATAGCCATGAGTGTATTTACATTAGGTTTAATTTTGATAAAAAAATTCACAGATTTCGTGCCTCACACGACTATCGAGCACATTGGAAATGAATCTACGGAATTCGAAAAAATATTGTCGCTGAGCGACGAGAAAGTCTGGATAAGGAAAAAGTTACAAAATAAAACTACAAGGTTGAATGATAATTATTTTATTCTTAGCTTAACACAAGTATCCTGGACATAACGCATGTGAACAAACAAATTTCAAAATTTCCACACGCGTATCGAAGTTTGAATAATTGTCGCCGTGGCGCATAAGTATAGGTACATATTTCATTTTTCCATTATTAAGCAGGATATATTAATGTTCAAAGTACATACAAGAAAATTATTACACGGCAAATCCGTAGTCAACTCGAGAAGTGGTAGCCACATCGCCGTTATCGTCACTCGAGTCCTGATCGGCAGCGGCCCATTTGCTGCAAGATATGGAATTTTCTTGACAGCAGTTTGACGCGACGAGAGATGACCATAACAGCGTTTGTCTATGTTGCACCAAACCTGAGTTCCAATAGGTACTACCAGGGTTCAGCATCAGCTATCTTGGGTAATGCTCTACCATGTGATCATCATGACGAATCGGATGTCCAAAACAGCGCGTGCCTATGTTGCACCAAACCTGAGTTCCGCTAGGTACAACCAGGGTTCAGCATCAGCTCTATCTTGGGTACTACTCTCCTAAGTGCTCATCAAGACGAGTCGGATGACCAAAACAGCGTGTGCCTATGTTGCGACAAACCTGAGTTCCTTTAGGTACAGCCAGGGTTCAGCATCAGCTCTATCTTGGGTACTACTCTCCTAAGTGCTCATCGAGACGAGTCCGATGACCAAAACAGTCAAAACTGCCAGGGTTCAGCATCAGCTATCTGCTAGCAGCCGCCAGCAACATGCTGAGGTGAGACCATTTCGTGGCACTTTCTCTTTTTTATGTTTCTCTGTATAAGTTTTTATTTTGTGTTTGTGCTCACGAATAAAATTATTTCTATTTTTATTTCTACCTCTACCTCTACCTCTACCTCTACCTCTACCTCTACCTCTACCTCTACCTCTACCTCTACCTCTACCTCTACCTCTACCTCTACCTCTACCTCTACCTCTACCTCTACCTCTACCTCTACCTCTACCTCTACCTCTACCTCTACCTCTACCTCTACCTCTACCTCTACCTCTACCTCTACCTCTACCTCTACCTCTACCTCTACCTCTATTTCTATTTCCACCACCACAAGAATGCATAGATTGTCGAATAGTGAACACGTTATCTACGCCCGTCTCAAACAGGATAGATAGAGATAGACCAAGAAAAATCTGCAGCGATTTTGATAGCCCACGCAGTGCAAGTGTTATTCTGCCGTCATAATCCCGATAATTCACAACAAACACCGATAACGAACTCTGCGAAACATGAAGTCATAAATGTCATGTGAAAAATGTCGTTCCGACTTTTTGACTATTTTAAGGTTAGGCTACAGGGCAAACCCTTAACCCGATCGTCTTTGTTTTAGGCTCAAATTGTAGCTAACTAAATTGTCCAGAGCCGTTTTTCTCAAATTTTTGATATCATTCTTCGTTTCCAAATTATCGAGCACCAAAATCAAAAATTCGGAATAAATTGAATTTTATTTTCACTATTTCGACCATAACTTTTTTCGTTTTTGACTTTCTCGAATAATTATTTTTGCACCTTACAGCTCTCATGATTATGCGCAAAGAATATAATACTCACTAGGAGAAGAACGATAACTCCATACAAAATAATGTCCCTTTCAAAAGTTCGTTTATACTACTAGCGCTCTGGTAGGATACCATTGTAATTAGAATTGACAACCCGTTTAGCCTAGCAGGTATTGGCAGTAATCCAGTTCAGGAAGCTACTGGTCCTGGGTTCGAATCCCGGAGAGGGAATTTCTTTTTGTATTTTTTTCTTTTTTGTTGGGGTCAGGTTTTTAAGAGCCCATCAACGAGCACACTAACGCCACTGCTAAATAATCGTGATTATTTAAATTTAACGACGGGTATTTAAAATAGGGGGCTGCTACGGACTGTATTGTGTATTTAAGTACCTTTTGAATACATCAAACTAGTTTTTATGTTGCTGGATTCGTCGATCTATGAGCTCAAAACAAAAACGGCCGTTTTAACTTTGGACGCGTAGATTGACGAATCCAGTAACATAAAAACTAGTTTGATGTATTCAAAAGGTACTTTAATACACAATACAGTCCGTAGCGACCGCCTTTTTTAAATACCTGTCATTAAATTTAAATAATCACGATTATTTAGCAGTGGCGCTAGTGTGTACGTTGATGGGCTCTTAAATTGGCATAACACAAATAAATAAAAGAATACGTTAAAAGATAATTAGGTACTATATTTAGAAATTCGTCAAATTTAAAAGGTAACAAAAAAGTTACGTATTATTAAGATATAAATATTTTCATTCCTATTAGGATTACTGTATATATGTTAGGAGCAATACATATGAATACATACATTGATATGGCAAATGGTTACAAGTTGTTATTACATCTATCCGGTTATCGGACATTTTCTGCTTCACAGCTCCGCGCAGCGTTCTTGGTCACCGGGAAACTAGTCTGGATATGCGGCAGATACGTGCCCTTTGAGCTTTATCCAAGAAATCATATGACGGCCCAGGATTATATTATTATCTCACGCTCAAGCCATCTGCTGATTTGCTCTCTAAAACAAAACAGTCACAAATTAAACAATATAATCTAACTTCCTATTTCCTAATTTATACTAACGTCGCTAATTGCTACGGGTCTAAATTTACCAGCTTAAACAATGTGAGGTTTTACATCTATGATGAATTTTGATTATAATTTCGGACGCGATATAGCGTCCGTGGGACTTACGGGGATAGTAAGATTAAATTATTACATTTGAATTTGGCAATTAGTACGCTCATTTTTATTTAAAGATTAATATATTTCTTACCTTGAAATTATCGCTGTTTCTGGTTTACTACAACGGTTTGAATTTAACTACGTCTGTGCGAAGACGCATTTAGATATGTTGCTCGTACATATGAATAGTTTTTATTTTTAAAATTAATAGGTAAATAAATATATTTCAAGATGATTTCAAGTGAATAAATCGTTTTATATGAAAACTGATATTTTTGCGTTAAATGACTTTAGTGACATCATTGACAGTACAGACTTTTGTCTTCTCTATGTTCTTACCGGCCAGACCCAAATCAAGGCCTATCAAAGAGGCCTATTGTCAAAGATTTTTTTTAAATTTTATCAAGGAGGGTAGAGGCACGTCTACCCTTCATAGATTTTATGAACATAGACAAAGACAAACTGAAATAGATAATATTTAAAATAAATAATACTTTACATATGACTTTGAATTACGAATCACAATATATTTGATAAAATTTATTGGATTTGTTCCTAGAAATCGTATAGAAAAAGCCAGTTCTAGCAATGTTGCTGTAGTAAAATATTTTTATGGTAATTACTGGCAATCTTGCTCTAGGAACGGAGCACACATGTACAATTATGAAGGGTCACGTCATTCCAAGGAAGTCAATAGGCCTTGATTATGCGTCTTTTGAGCCTTTTTTTATATCATATCTTCACAACTATCCGAGATATAAGGGGATCGCACTTTTTCGTGAAATCGGACCCTATACTGGAGCGAACGAAAAGACATTTCCAATGTCAAAATCAATCGGAGAATAAATTTTATACCATTTTACTTACTTTCTTCTTAAGGTTTCATTCCAAATTCGCCATCGGACCCTATCACTAAGCCTACATGTTCCCCGTTCGTGCGTATTTACCTGTACGTCCCCAAGACGGTTAATCGCAGTCAAACCTGCTTGAAGCAATTTCAATAAATGAGTCAATGTTTTGGGTTGAGTTCCAAATCGAGAGAAGACAAAAACGATACAGTAATAACCGGTTCTCAATCGCACAGCGAAACAATAAATCAGAGTGGCGTCAATCGCTTCTCGCACTCGCTTTTAATTGTCAATGGCGACTGTCAATCTCACGTGCTTGAAAATAGCGGTTGATCATCTCGGGACTTCATTATATAATGGCTGTATGTTTAGTAACTGTTGTGATACACTTGAATACATTTGTAATGTATTTATATTTTGTAATCCCTCGCTATAAGTATATACTTATAACCTTATAAGTATAATCTCTCGAGAAAAAATTTAAACTTGGTTACATTCGGATGGCGACTGCATTAAACGGCTGCGACTGCTTCAGCGCTCGCAAGCGATGTGACTGTCAATCTCCTTGAATAAATAAGTGACAGATTGAACCTTCTAATCGAGACAGCAATTCAGCAAAGGTAGCAACTCAATGTAAAGCTGCAATAGCAAAGGTGACACTCGGATGGTGACTACAGCTGCGTTGTGGTCGGTGATTTTATCCCTAAATATAATAATATTTAATAAACTATAGTATTATTTTGATTAATACATATATTTTCAAAACTTTGTTTCGGTATTGTGTCCAGAACTATAGTCAAAGGACCAGTAAGAGAATGACGTCACGAATCCTAAATCTGATTACACAGATTTTGCCTTTTCTTAGTCATTCTGATTGCTATCTTCTTTATATTATAACTCCTCCGGTTATTTTTTTGGTTTGGTACTGTTCAATTATGCCATTCGTACCTTTAGAATAGTTGTTGCGTTCACTGTGGCAACACTTTGTCACAGTTAAAATTCAAACATTTAAAAAAAATAAACTGTTGCTCTGTCATACAGTTGACAGAGCCAGTGTGTCAAAAACCTACCACCAGTTCACATCTACTCTCGTTGCTCTCGTTTATTTTCGCACTTTATTCAAAGCACTACTACCATTTAGGACATTAATTCATTAGTATCAGTGTTGTGTACCGGAGGAAGCCGAACTCATCCGTGGAAGGGAAAATCAGAGGTCTAAGTTGGGCGACTGCAGGTAACGATTTTACGCTTCCTCTAGCTTGCGACAGAAAGCCAGAATCACCACCAGCGGTCTTCAACGGTGACCAACGATTTGGCTCCCACAGTCTCCGGATCAAAGGTAACTTCGTCTACACATATACACACTTTAGTTTTAACTTTCATACTATTTATCTCGACTTATCCCAACTTTCTTGCTCCATCGGCCCTAAATTTCACCTTACTTTCGCCCCTTTTTTCGTTATATACAGTCCACCTTCGCTATCGAACATTTTGGCCTTCGATCCGCATATTTTGATAAAGTACCTATGGTTTGTCGTTTCTCGTTTTGGTACTCATAGTTGCTTAGTCGAAATTGTGTTGTCATCTTTTACATTCAAAATTTAGGGTAGACTTAATAAAAAGTTCGAGGGTAAGCAAGAAAGTTGGTCGTGTAGTGGTGCTTTAATAAAATCATTCGGTCATTTATTTAATTGCGCTGGCAACATTTTTCATAATTGTCAAGTGTCAACTGTCAGCTGTCTGTCATTGAACTCATTGAAGTTGTGGAAAGTGAATTGCAGTTTGTTTTGAACATTTTTTGTGTAATTACTGCAATTTTTGTGTAGTTTTGTGTTTATTAATATGGGAGGTGGTGATAAGTCTGGCGAGAAAGATGATGCTGGTGTAGACACGGTGATGATTGCTCGTGATTATCAGGTAATGAGAATAGAGTATTTGCAAATGTTGTCGGATGCTGAATTAGCTTTGTGTGACGAGAGTGAATTGTGTACAATTGCGAAAAACTTTCATGAAGCTCAAATAAAGCTTTTAAGTACTGCTCCGCGAAGCGAGCACCGCGAGATTTGTTCCCATACCGCGATGTTCGACTCGAAGGTTAGGGCAGTGAGATCGCGTTTGCAGAATAGGAAGCAGGCTTTTGCTGCGGCTTCCGGGGTGTCGGGGACGCCGCAGCCGGTCTTGCCGAAGTTGCCGAAGTTACAAATTAAAGCTTTCGATGGGAAAATTGAAAACTGGGTAACGTTCATACAGTTGTTCAATTCTTTAGTAGATAAGCGAACAGACATTGCCCCTGTTGAAAAATTACACTATTTACTGTCGAGTGTGCAGAATGAGGCATATGACCTTATAAAAAATTATCCTGTCACCGATGACAATTATAAGGTAGCATATGAGGCGCTGTACAAGCAATATAATAAAATTAGATTAATTGCTACAACTTATTATGACAAGCTTGTTCAGTGTGAACCTGTGAAGGCATCCCGGGCTAGTGACTTACAGCGGGTTCATCGGGTTTTCACTGAAAATCTGTCCATTTTGAAAGGTTTCGACTTGCCGGATAAGAATTTCTTACTCATTCAATTACTGTGGTCAAAGCTGGATAGGGGCACGAAGGAGCAGTTTGAATTAGAGCATAACTCAGATGATATCCCGGAGTTCAGTAAATTGCAGGATTTTGTTGAAAAAAGATACCGGGCGCTAGATGCTGCAGGGTCAACAGGCTTTGTTGCTAGTACTCCTCAGCCTAGTAGTAGTAAGTCTTCTAGTAAGCCAAAGATGGCCTTGGTGGTCACTGCTCCAACGTGTGTAGTCTGTAAGCAGGCTCATAGCCTTGTATCTTGTCCAACTTTTCTAAAATATGACCCCGCTGATCGGTTTAAATGTGTAAAAGAAAATAAGTTGTGTATTCTATGTTTGTCGGGGTCTCATTCTGTCAAGTCCTGCAAGTCAAAGCAGCGGTGTGAGCAGTGTCGTTTCTCCCACCATACGCTGTTACATTTCAATAATGCAAATGTGCCTGCCTCCCCGGCTGTGGATGTAAATAGCTCGAAGCATCCGTCTGACACATCTAATCCGCTGGTAATGGTGGCAAGTAATGTTGCGGCCTCTTCTTTGTTTGCAACTGCCAAGGTTTTGGTGAAGAATGCCCATGGCGGCTTGGTAGAGGTAAGGGCTTTGCTCGACTGTGCTAGTGCTTGCAATTTTGTAAGCGAGGCATGTGCAAAGAAGCTTGGTCTCCGGGCAGAATATGGAAAGCATGCCGTGACTGGTATTGGTGAAGTGGTGTCTAGGCCCGGTGGCACATTGTCATGTACCGTCTCATCCAGGCTTGGAAATTCTGATAACGCTATTTTAGTAGAGGCTTATTTGTTGCCAAAAATTTGTCCGGAAATGCCAACGGATCATGTTGATGTCTCATCATGGCGCCATATCAGGGGCTTAGAGTTGGCTGACCCTCATTGGCACATTCCAGGACCTGTTGACTTGCTCCTGAACGTTAACATTCTCGCTTCTTCGTTGCGCCCTGGGTTAACCCATGGGGCCCCTGGCCAGGCGACTGCCCTCAACACCATTTTCGGGTGGATTTTGATGGGTGACGCAGGCGACTGTGCTACGGACATTTGTCGTCCTCGGTTCCGTGGTAACAATTGTCAACTGGTCGTGGGCAGGTTATCGATTGACGACTCTATTAAGAGGTTTTGGGAGTTGGAAGATGTCAGCTCTCCGAACACCGTCATTTTGTCGAAGGAGGATCAGCTAAGCGAAATTTATCCAGCGAAGAATATTTTCTCGCTAACTTTCGTCGCACAGAAGAAGGTAGATTTGTCGTTCCTCTACCTTTCGCTGACCATTCCAATAAACCCACCTTTTCGGGCTCTCGAGCCATCGCTCTCAAGAGATTTTCGTCGCTGGAGCGGAAGTTACTGAGTAACTCCGACTTCTATAGAAACTATGTAGCCTTTATGAAGGACTACGAAAGCTGTCGCCACCTTGAGGAGTGTGACCCTCCGGGGGTGGATGTGGGGAAGTTCTTCTACATTCCCCACCATGGAGTATTGAGGCCCTCGTCAACCAGTACTCCTCTCCGGGTCGTTTTTGACGCCAGTGCCAAGGACAGCCGAGGCATCTCGCTAAATGATGCGCTACTGCCAGGCCAGAAGCTGCAAAACAACATTTTCCACTTGCTCCTTCGTTTTCGGTGGCATAATGTTGTATTCACGGCCGACGTCAAGCAAATGTATAGACAAATTTTAGTGTCCCCGGAAGATGCTGAATATCAGCGTATCCTGTGGCGTCCGTCTGTCAATGAGCCTGTCCGGGACTATCGGCTGCTGACCGTTACTTACGGCGTTTCGTCCGCTCCTTACCAAGCTCTCCGCACCATTGCCCAGTTGGCGAGGGAATCAAGGGAAGAATATCCTTCTGGTTCAGCAGTTTTAGACCGCGACATCTATGTCGACGACGTGGTATCTGGAGCGCATTCTGTCGAACAAGCACGGAAGCTTCGTTCGGAGTTGTCGACGATATTAGCTTCTGGCGGTTTCCATTTGCGGAAGTGGACGTCGAACCACCAGGAGTTCTTCGACGGTGTCCCCTCCTCAGACTTGTATTCTGAGGACTTTCGGGAGTTCAACTCCATTGGGGACATCTCTCTAAAAATTCTTGGCCTCTCGTGGTTACCTCAGGCGGACGACTTCACCTTTCAAGTCGCTGTCGAAGATCGTCGGTGCACTAAACGTACCATCCTCTCAGAGATTGCTCGGATCTTTGACCCTCTGGGCCTGCTCTCACCTGTGACATTCTTCGCGAAGTACCTCATGCAGCTGCTGTGGGTCTCAGGTGTCTCATGGGACGACGACGCGCCAGAGAACCTTGCATCCGAATGGCGAGAGTACAAAGCGCAGCTGCCCTCTCTGAAGTCTGTGTCGGTCCCGCGTCGTATGGTCAAGGACTTCGTTTCGCTCGAAGTTCACGGGTTCTGCGATGCCTCAGAGCGAGGGTTTTGCGCGGTGGTTTACGTCCGAACGACAGGCGAGGACGGAACGCAGTACGTCCAGTTGGTCTGTGGTAAATCGAGAGTGGCACCCCTGCGTAAGTTGTCGATACCGCGTCTGGAGTTGCTGGCCGCGGTACTGCTTGCAGACCTGGTGGAGTCGGTCGCAACAGCTCTGGAGCCTCTCCACAAAATCGATAAGGTACAGGCGTGGTCTGACTCTAGCGTTGCGTTGACTTGGATAAAGTCTTGCCCTTCAAAGTGGAAAACTTTCGTGGCTAACCGCGTGAGCCACATTCAGGAAATTATTCCTCCCGATTGTTGGCGACACGTGAGGACTGGCGACAACCCAGCCGACTGTGGGTCGCGGGGGCTCTTGCCGGACGACCTGGTCCACCATAGTAACTGGTGGAAGGGTCCATCTTGGCTCGTGCTGGACAAGCCTGACTGGCCTAAGTCAACGTTGTTAGTCGACGTGGATGTTCTACATGAAGAGCGTAAGGTGACAGTCCTCACTGTCTCAGTGCAGGAGACGTGGACAGACAACCTTATGACTAAGTTCTCGGCACTGACGACACTCCAACGTGTCCTTGCCTATTGTTTTCGTTTCGTGCACAACGTGAGAAATCGAAAGACGCCCAACAACTTGTTGGACGGCCCTTTAACACCCCTGGAGATTAAACAGGCGCTCATGTTCCTCGTGCGTTCTGTTCAACAACACCACTTTGCTTCGGAGATCGAGAAAGTGAAAAACAATCTTTTGAACTCTCTCCCGAAGGCATTTAAGAAATTGTCTCCATTCCTCGATGACGCGGGTCTCTTGAGGGTGGGCGGACGCCTGTCGCGAGCTTCTCTCGAATTCGATGTTAAACATCCCCTGTTGCTACCTCGCGACGATCGTCTTACCTCCCTCTTGATCGACGAGTACCATAAGCGTTTCATGCACCCAGGCGTCCAAACGCTTCATAATTTGCTGGCGCAGCATTTCTGGATACTGTCCCCAAAGCGAGCTATCCACGCAGTCACGTCAAAATGCATGAAATGCTTCCGTGTTCGACCACTCGGTGCTCCTGCGCCGTTCATGGGCGACTTGCCGTCTTATCGGGTAGCCCAGCTCAAAGCGTTCTTGAGTGCTGCTGTCGACTTCGGTGGACCTTTTGACATAGCTCTGGGTCGCGGGCGAGGCAATAAGACCTACAAGGGTTACATTTGCGTTTTCGTGTGCACCTCGACGAAGGCTGTACACACGGAGCTCGTCACTGAGCTGTCCTCAGACGCGTTTCTCGCCGCGCTTCGCCGCTTCGTCGCGCGTCGTGGTCGGTGTAATCGGTTGGTGTCCGACCAGGGGAAGAATTTTGTCGGTGCGAGCAATATTCTGCAACGTCTCGTAGGAGATGCTGCTACGCATAGCGAGATTAAATTCGAGTTTAATCCGCCAGGCAGCCCTCACTTCTCAGGTCTCGCTGAGGCCGGTATCAAGGCTGTCAAAACACATTTAGCTCGAGTCATCGGTAGCCAGAGGTTGACGTACGAGGAGTTCCTAACAATCTTGACTCAGGTTGAGGCTCTTCTTAATTCAAGACCCCTGACTCCTCTTAGTACCGATCCTAATGACTTATCGGCCCTCACTCCGGGCCATTTTCTCACGACGGAGCCCTTATCTGTCGTACCCGAGGAAGATCTCTCGGATGTTCGGCTGGGCCCACTTCAACGGTGGAAGTTGCTGCAGAAAATGCACCAAGACTTTTGGACCAAGTGGTCAAAAGAATACATGCATACTCTGCAGCAGCGAATGAAGTGGCACGACAAACAAACCGACGTCCAAATCGGTACTCTCGTGCTCGTAGTCAACGAGCAGACAGGGCCCATGAAGTGGCCTCTGGGTCGCATTGTCGACACTCATCCCGGGTCCGACGGGATTTGTCGTGTGGTGACGGTGCGCACAGCTACCGGACTGTACAAACGACCCGTGGTCAAGCTGTGCCCCTTACCCGTTTAATCGCTCTTCGAGCGCTACCATTGTGTCGTCTATTTCTGTATAGTCTTAGTATTATTTTTTCTAAGTTTACTTCTATCGTCTTTGTTTTCGTCTAGTCAAAATACTAGTGTATTTTGGTGGGCGGAATGTTCAATTATGCCATTCGTACCTTTAGAATAGTTGTTGCGTTCACTGTGGCAACACTTTGTCACAGTTAAAATTCAAACATTTAAAAAAAATAAACTGTTGCTCTGTCATACAGTTGACAGAGCCAGTGTGTCAAAAACCTACCACCAGTTCACATCTACTCTCGTTGCTCTCGTTTATTTTCGCACTTTATTCAAAGCACTACTACCATTTAGGACATTAATTCATTAGTATCAGTGTTGTGTACCGGAGGAAGCCGAACTCATCCGTGGAAGGGAAAATCAGAGGTCTAAGTTGGGCGACTGCAGGTAACGATTTTACGCTTCCTCTAGCTTGCGACAGAAAGCCAGAATCACCACCAGCGGTCTTCAACGGTGACCAACGATTTGGCTCCCACAGTCTCCGGATCAAAGGTAACTTCGTCTACACATATACACACTTTAGTTTTAACTTTCATACTATTTATCTCGACTTATCCCAACTTTCTTGCTCCATCGGCCCTAAATTTCACCTTACTTTCGCCCCTTTTTTCGTTATATACAGTCCACCTTCGCTATCGAACAGGTACTTACATATAATATAACAGGTCGGCATTAACTATAGTACAGTCAACGTCAAATAGATAGTGGCTGCCAAAAGTGGCTAAATTTATTGTTGAATACCTGTTTACCATAGAAATAAAGACCTGCCTAAACCTATTATTAAAGTCCCAAATATAGATTATTGAGGTTTACACTGGTTGATTTTGAAATCGAGAATCATTAACCACGTTTTCAAATGTGATTTCTTAGTGTTACACGGAGGACCAGTCACAAATAATTAGCTCATTAGTTAATGCTCAATTAATTAGCGTTACTTAATCATGTGTGGACACCCTATCACGAGACCTAATAACCAGTTAGAGCCAAAATCTTATATCCAGAGGGCCTACCGCGAACCAAGTTCGACGTGTTGCCTCTCTGTCGCACTTGTAAATTCGTACGTAAGTGTGTCCGGAAGGCAACACGTCGTACGTGGGTCGCGGTAGGCCCTGTGACATTAAGTTTCTCAATAGATGAATATAGCCGGAGAGCTAGCCACGTCAATAGGTATGCAATTTATAGAGCCACGAAATCCCTCTAGTTAGTGTGCCATACTATCATTATTAATTAATCCGGGCGCCTGGCAGCTGTTCAGCGGTGGGTGTGGGAGTGGATGGGCAACAAAGGAGTTTGTAAAATCAATTGAAGGTATGCAATTTATAGAGCTCTGAGTTTGGTGTGATAAAATAGCTAATTATGTATTTAATTCAAATACAACAATGCCAGGCGTTTTATTTGGTGGAAAAGTAGTACCAGGTGATAAAAATACACAATCACTTGTGCGCCTGCAGGAAGATCACGCCTAGGTAAGTGTTAGGAAAAAGTAGAAGACATACAGACAGTGCAATTTGCTCGTGATCTTCCTGCAGGCGCACAAGTGATTGTGTATTTTCATCACCTGGCACTACTTTTCCCACAAATAAAACGCCTGGCATTGTTATATTTGAATTAAATACATAATTAGCTATTATACCACATCAAACTCGGAGCTCTATAAATTGCACACCTTCAATTGATTTTACAACCCATCCACACAACAGCTGCCAGGCGCCCGGATTAATTAATAATGATAGTATGGCACCCTAACTAGAGGGATTTCGTGGCTCTATAAATTGCATACCTCTTGACGTGGCTAGCTCTCCGGCTAATATGTTCCATGTTCGCATGGGTAAATTGGCGTCCACAAATAAAGGTGTGCACGTATCATCAAACACGAAACCTTTCTTACTCATCAAAATAAATGTGCTCTACTTTTATTAGTAACTACTGCTGTATTAATTTAGGTACATATGTAACTTGTAAGTACACTACTTATTTTAGATTTTAATTTATTTAAGATTTTAGTGTTATTTATAGTTTTCACTTTTTTTATGGGGTCCATTTTGTCAATTAGTTTTATTTTCGGACGGATCAATCCATCAACATGTTCTATTTGTGTTCGGCAAATTATAACAAAATCTTTAATATATAGGTTAATCCAGTAGGTATCATTTAGGCTTCATACTGAAGTGTTCAACTCTGTTTTCTTTGTTTTGCTTTAAGAAACAAGTCAGTTTCCTTGTGCACCGGTGACCGCACGAATGGAGATTTCAGTGAATCAGTCGGTTGAACAAAAGCTACCTCGGGGTTACGTCAGCGAACTGGTTCCGCGAGGGTTCCATGACACAAGCAAAACCCGCAGAATTCACTTAGTTAACGACTCTTTAGGTATTCTAAGCTTGATGTTAATGTGTAAACGTGTTAGCGGAAAATCATAACCATCAGCGGATAAACCTCTAAGAATTATTGATCTACTTATATATAGAATATCTACATAATAATGAATGAATCACACTACCCACAACTTCGACATTGATAATTGAATGTGCCTATTATGAATTAATGAAAAAAGCATGTTATGCATTGTTGCATTTCATCAACAAAGAGTTGGGTGCAATTTGTCTCGGTACCCGGTTAGACTTATAGGTATAGGAAACCCGCCAAACGGGCCTGAGTCACGCGCGGGATCGGGTTTCGAGCCGCGGGTCGCGGGTCCCACCGATGCTTACTTAATAAGGTAACTTTCTGACATTAGCCCATCATAACATCTAGACCTGTTGACTAATGGGTGTGCTTTCCGACATGGCATTAGGTATAATATAACATTCGAACTTTTTCACCCTGGACCTTATGAGATCTAGCCATTCTGATACTTGGACATATTATGCCCTCAAAGGGCACATCATTCGATAATTCTTGAAAAAGAGGTTGGTCTAATTTAATTGACTTAATGCTTAAATTGTTATCATTTATCAAGTAGGTACCTACCTATTTATGTAAAGAATTACATTCTAGACCACTTCGAAAGTTGAAAAATTAAATAAAAACAAGTTTCTATCGCCTAATTACTTTGC